>NC_069676.1:85577500-86177500 GCF_023699985.2 Odocoileus virginianus
AGTGGCTAAAATGCTTCTAAAGGAAGAAAACCTAAAATTTGAAACCGGGCGTGTAAGACAGCTTTAAATTATGTGATTCACACTTACGCCAGATGCTGCTAGAGGAATTCCTTGGTTTCTCATTAACATGGAGCTGTCCCCTTAGACTTCACACATAGTGGCCACTCACAAGCACATACACATTCATGCAAATTCTAGGAATGATCAACTGCATGTGTCCAACTGTACAAGTTCTAACAGAGGAAATTCAAGCAAACAATTCATTTCACAGAGACGAGCTGCCTTTAAAAAGCTGTCATTCCTTTCCAAGCCTTGATGTACTTGGAATGAATGTCCTTAATGAACTTGGCTAATTGTTTTGTGATGTCATTTCTGAGTTTATTCAAAATCCGTTTAGAAAGGCACTGCTGAGACACGGGTAAAATTAAAACCTTTTCTCCAGGTGAAACTATGATAATGATTAAATGTTAATGTCTGCTGATAACTGCTTTCATGTATGGAATGCTTGCATTTATAGAACTGTAGCTTAAATGGCGATATGAAGATTTATATTACTAAATATTTTCAAGTTACATTTTATTTTTTAATAAATACATTTTTATAAATACATTCTTCTATGATTGTGCCTTAGTCTGGGTTGATGTTCAGTTTTCTTTTTATTCACTTATCTTTTACATGGTCATTTATTGAGTTTACATGTGGCCATTTATTGAGTGCTATGATAGAACTTTGATAGGTCCTGATTGTCTAATTACAATTCAGAACTAGAAAGAATTGGCTGGCTGGTGTCAAATTCCCAATGTTTTTGTCCAGAGACTATACAATTCCTTTGCTCTATTTTTAAAAAACATGCAGCAAACTGGAGACTAAATTAAATGTATTACCATAAATAAAGGGTATTACTCTACTAAAAAAATTCTTTTCTCCTATTAAGTCAATATATATAATGTAACACAGCTCAAATCTTTGTTTATTTGCATTTCTAACATGTATCTATTTACCTCTCTACCTATTGCTCAATCTATGTATTTATAACTCATTTAAGTTCTTTTTCCTTGGCTCTGTTGAGGAAACATTTGTATCAGTTAACAGAGAAAATATCTTTACCTTTGTTCATGTAAATATAATATTGAGTGCATAGTTTTAACTTAAAAGAGACTATAAGAATATCCATTTATTAAACAGACTGTGGTCTGTATTAAAGTGATTTTGCTTTAAAAGAGAAGGTAATCATTATGAGGGTAAAGGTATCATGTGATTTTTTTCCTTTAAGTCCTTCTTTAGTGTTGGTTCAGTTTATAATGAGTATTGAAACCTTCACTGACCTGCTAAACATATTTGGTTTTGCAATACATAAAATTTATCAAAGTCAAATAGGGTAATAAGTAGTTATCAGTTTTATTCTCTCCAAAGAAGGAGTGTTTAGAAAGAGAAATTAAAAAAAATAAAATTTGAACAGTTTATTAACATTCAGTTCAGTTCCCAAATTGAATTTCTCCCTTTTCAGTAACATTGATAGTGATAATATATTTTGTCATTGATGTCATCATCATACTCCTTGTAATCTTAATAAGTGCCTAAGTATACACATCATTGGGGTTTGCCAGGTAACAGTAGTGACAAAGAACACGCCTGCCAATGCAGAAGATTTAAGAGACACGGGCTCGATCCCTGGGTGTGGAAGATCCCCTAGAGGAGGGCATGGCAACCTACACCAGTATTCTTGCCTGGAGGATCCCATGGACACAGGGGCCTGGTAGGCTACAGTCTAGAGAGTTGCAATGAGTCAGACACGACTGACGTGACTCAGCACACGTGCATGCACCCATGCACATCACTGTACAAGGTTAAATGGTTCTTCTGGAAGGTTTTCCCGTGTTTTAAGCAATGGTATATGAATGGATAGAGTGACAGAAGAACCTACTGATGCAGAAAATGAAGGGTGTTTCACAAATAGCATATCAAGGAACACATACATATTTACATTGAAGTCAAGTGGGTTGTTTATTTTTGGTAGTACAGACTCCTCTAACTATGGATTCTCTAGGCAAAAATACTGGAGTGGGTTGCTATTCCCTTCTCCAGGGGATCTTTCTGACCCAGGGATTAAACCCAGGTCTCCAGATTGGCAGGTAGATTCTTTACCACTGATCCATTTGGGAAGCCCTAGTACAGATTGTGGAGATTTCAGACTTGAGGGGAATTTGGATTAATGTCTCTTAAATGTTCGAGACTTCTTGGAGGAGCATTATTTCAGGCAATCTTTGAAGGAAAAAAGAGAAAACTTTCTAGTTCTTGGGGTCTTGGTGATGCGGACATAATGAAGTTTTGCTTAAATAAATTCTTTCTTAGAAATTAGATTATGAAAAAAAATGAGAGGTACCCAGTTTGACAAATCATAAGATTTAGAAGTGTATATAATTGTTTTAGACCTGGTGAGAGGATAATTGATCAAAAATTGATATTAAAAATGATAGATTTGCAGACTCCATGACTTGGGCAAAAATTTTGGGAAATAATCATTTTTGCTTTATGTCAATAAACCAACTGCTGCATTGAATTGTTGAGTCAAGAGACACATCTCTGTATTTACTAAACAGTAATTCTAGTGGAGAGAACATTACCAAAGTTTAATTTAAAAATATCATTTTGTACTAAGCAAATAATTCCTCCTGCTATCTTCCTAACATCATTCAAATGTACTTTTGTAAATTATACTCTTCCTGGAACTATTAAAATAATCTACTAATTCTGATTCTAGTTACAGCTGTCACTTAATCTATTCCTGATAAATTGTCACACTTGTAACTTTGTTCTTTTTCTCAGTTTAAAATTGCACAATGTTAGTGAAATGTTTAGACAAGTAACCTTATGAAGGAAGAAGTGTAGGTTAAAATAAATGTAACATTATATAATTTTGTGTTGTCTCTGCAAATAGTTTAAAAATAAAAGAGAATAAAATTACTCATTTGACATTTCAAAGCATTGAAATAAGCCTTGATCATACCTATAGTTATCATGAACTCCCACGATCTACTGTGGAAAAAAAAATCTTTACTTATAGTTGGAATTCATCTGTAACAGGTATAATAGCTGTATTTGTAACTTGTGAAAGCACCCTTTTCTACCTCAGTTTTTGTTCTGCTTGAACACATTTTATGATTCTCATAATTAGTATACAGATCTGCCAAGCTTAGAATATGGGTTGGAGAATATATCACAAAACTATAAGAAGCAGGATATTCACAGATACTGAAATATTCACAGAATATGAAAAGCCTAGTTATTTTCCCAAATATTTTAAACATTTGGTTAATTCGTACCTACGGATTAAAACTTAGAATTTAGGATTGAATTTTTTTAGTCTTTTTCTCTCATCTACGTAGATAACATTTATACTCTTTGACTGTCCATTTGGTTCTAATAGCAATATTTTAGCTGCATGTATTGCTGTTTCATGTACGACTGAAACATGAGGGATCTTCTTCCTTCTGAAGTGCAAGAAGCAAATGAGAAATTTCTGGATATAATGTATAATATTCCTAAAGCCTTCATCTGCCTGACACCTTAGAGCCTGGGTCATTTTTAGGTAGATATTCCCCTTGGCAACAATTGCATGTCTGCAGTGTCCGCATCCGGCAGCAACACTGCAGCTGAACCATGTGTAGTTTGCATTCAGAGAGAATTGGCCTCCGCGTGTCAGAGAGAATGTATTCAAAGGTGCCCCACATATGCCTGTTGGTAGTGATAATAAAATGAGGGCTGTAATTAAATGTAGTCAAAGAGTTAAAGCTAGAAATCAGATGCATTTTAGTTTTTTGTCTTATGCCATCATTATTGCTTCTTGAAAATAGGATTATGATTTAAATTGCTTTCTCATTTGATTTATTATTCTGAAGATAGATTTCTTTGTATATATTTGAAAAATCTGAAGAGAAAAAGTGGAATGCAAACATCTGGATCACACCACAGATTTTTAGTGGCTAGAAGTGATTGTGTCAGAGATTCCCAGGAAAGGAGGATAACCAACCAAGTCAGCAATCCTCATCCTACTGTTAACTCCTGGTCAAAAGGATGAGCTATAGGAGAGTCCCTAATTTGATAGATGAAAACATACGCTCTCAGAAGTTATCCCCCTGGTACTACTTCCTGCATCGTACGTACTTTACCCAGAGTAGGACTTTCCAATTTAAGATATAGCATTGAGAGACATGTCATTAAATCTAGTTATGCCTGATGTAGTCAGTTCTTTTGCGTCACCAAATTGGAGTGGCTGTCATTTTCAATGTGTGAAAGTTAAATTGCATCAGTGGAAAAGAAACACAACCCTGAAATAGGCAGCAGGAACTACTGAAAAAAAAATAAGATCATTATATTTTTCAGAAAGCAAAATTTTTATGAAATGAGATCTGGGTAATAATTACATGGAATAAGGGTACTTTAGCAGTAAAATATGAATTGTTCCTTGAGATAACAGGAACAATTAGCAAGCTTATTTGAAGGTTTGGCATGAACCTTCTGATTGAAGCTGAATTTTTTTCTGAGGTGGATCTTAAATACAAATTCATAGCTTGAAATATGCTCTAAATAGTGAGCATTTTTATTTTGACATATTTAAATGATATTACAAGTTACTGTTGATTTGTGTACAATCTTACTAGTGGAAGCTTTCATAAGTTTACTGTAAGATGCCGAACATTAAGAAAACTATTGTAATTTAAGAATGCAGTACTATTTATTTAATCTTTTACATCTGAGAATGATTATTTTGTTATACTTTTGTAAAATTCTTTGGAAAAAAGATATTGGAGTTTTAGTTTTATGGAGAAGAATTTTAAATTATATATGTTTCTGTTTTATTATATTTGGTCACATTGTGATTTGCGTATCTCACAATCTCACATTCTTAAAATAATTGCACAAAACCCAAATTGGGTTAAAGACAGATATTACGAATTTTCTAGGTTGCTCATACATGGTGCCATCCTGGCGTGAGAATATCCAACGAAAATTCCCATTGACTTTGTCTATGCATTGGATCCATTCTCTCTCAAAAGTATGTTCTGAGTGTTAAAATGAAAATAGACATTTATATGCAGTCTGAGCTGGAAAAAGGTGCTGATACTGTAATTAATATTGGACCATAATATCTTTTTAATATATCATGCTGCCTTTTGCCCTTTATGTTATGTCATAAAGGAATGTAATGAATGAGTGTGTCTGTGAGGATCAGCTTGAATTTGGTAAAAAGCGAGGCAACATGACATTTAACATGATTAAGGCAGGTATAGATTTTTATTAGCTTTCATATGATCAAATGTAAAACCAGTGATGATAAAATTTCAAATATTTTTTAAAAGGTGATTTTTTTCCCCCAGAATTTAATTTGAAGCTCAGATTGAATAAAGGTGTTTGATTATATTTAAGAATTAACAGGATTCCCTGACTTTATAGTGTTTTCTAGGAAGGTAGCTCACAATGGTAAAACATTAGGATATTCAATATTTTAGGAGAAAAATGAGGGATTTATTAGTAAATCAGAAAAGAATTGGCATAAATCTGACTTGAAACAGCTGTTTAGGGAATTAGCGTAGAGTGTCTTTTCCAGTCCTGAGAAGAACCATTTTCATATTTCATATCAGAAGGGGGCAGCAGTAGTCCACTTTTAATAACAAGGAAGCTTTCTTTTGTTATCCCACATTTGATAATACATAAATATAATTTTCTATTTAACATTGAGGCAATCGTATGAACAATTAAGATTGTAAATATCTATTGCTAGGTTAAAAAGTTAAATAATTAAAAATTGGTATGCAAATATAGTCTTATGCCTTTTTCTTTTCATCTAAGAATATGACATAAAATTAAGAAGTTTTGTTGAAGCTGGGCTAGAGTACCGATTTTTATTGTTTAATGCCCATGCTAGTAACTGAGTGATGGAATAGATTTTACACACACACACACAGACACACGCACATAGTTTTTGTGAACTCGATTTTAATCTCTTACCACTCACCAAACTGAAACCACTATCCACAAAAAAAGCCCTTTAGTATGTATGTAATGTGCTATGTCAGTATTTATTTCCAATATCAATTATGACTTAAAATATGTTAACATAGTGTATTATCCTATAATTTCCAGTTTGATTAAACAAATGGTCCGTGTACATACTTAAATGAAATGATTGCATTTACTTCTCTCCAGATCTGCATTAAAAGATAAGCTGCAAACTCAGTGGTTAAGCATATTGGCTGACATCCCTGGTGTGCAGATCGTCTGTTTGGAATAAATGTGCTGGACAGTGTGATATTCTAAGTTCACAAACTTGAGTAACTGAAGAATTTCAGAGCCACAATAAGAGATGGGCTAACTGTCCTTGCTCTGGTTTAGAAGGCAAGCATGCAAATACCTCGAGCAGATGAAAGCTGGCAGCCTCTTCATTTACAGACAGCCCACTTTTCTGAATTTAGCATGACTCTTTCCCTCCCCCAAGAGCCTTCCATAAGAGCCTTGAGATGTTGAGACATGCATTATGTTTTACATTTTTGGTTAAGTTTTGCAGAAAATCATATGGCTAAGTAGTACTTGTATTATAATGGAAAAAGGTGTTAGGAAAAACCCTCCAAAAAAATGAAATCCACTTGTCAGTTTGAATTTGACATGTTTTATTACATAGTAAAACCTGTCAGCTAAAATTTTAGAGATTTACACCTAAGTTGTGACTGAAAACAGGTAATTGTCCTTTCAAAACAGGTATTTTGAATATATGAATGGAAATTTTGGTAGCTCTGTGCTTGTAGAATTGTCTGTTTTGCTTGTAAAGTGAATTTAAAAATTGAAGTGTTTCTGCTGTTTAAAAAATACTGAGGCTAATTTAAGAGAATGTGAACTTAGGATACCGGCTTTGCAACACTGTTTACAGATATGTATGTTTGATTTTGTCTGGCCAGACAACTCACAATGCCATTAGTATGTATTAAAAAGCATTCCTCTCCAAGATTTCATAATGTAATTTTAAGTACTTATTTAATGATGAAAAAGTTTAGGAATACATTTGTATTGATTAATATTAATAAGTAAAACTTTATTGTCAATAATTGCAATGTTTTATAGCTATTAAAATCTTTAATTCAAAGTTTTTTTCCTATTAGGAGATTTATATTCCTTTTTAATGGTGAAGGTATTGTTCTGAGTTTCTGAAGCACAGTCTGGAATTATCTTGTTGGGAAAGACATGACTCAGAGGAGAATTTCCTTGCTATACTGGGATTCCCCCAAATTTCTTTTGGTGCTCGGATTTTGAAATATCATCCTTACTTTGCTCTCTCTGGGATCCTAAATAAGAAATATAGAGGGGAGAGGAGAGAAGAATAGAAGGGAAAAAAGCAATGAAGAAAGGAAAGAAGGAAAGAAATAAAAATGAGGGGATGTCAGGAGGAAGTGGAAAAGAAAGAAGAAGGAAAAGAGTGTCTCGGAGAGGTGTGTGCATTTTGTCAAACTGTCGCTGGTAGTTTTTGGTACGGATTGAGGATCAGTGTGGTTCTGGCAGCAGCTTTAAGATAGCACATCTCGACTTTCAGAATAGCAGGATTTGAAGAAACTGTGTGACTCAGAGGATAGTTTGGCATTGAGTTTGCGAGAAAAGGAAGTTTTGCTTTTGTATTGCTCCTCAAATATAAGAGAAAATTCTGTTTCTGCCAACACAGATAAAAAAATCTATCCAATTATTACAACGCCAGCTTTCTCTTTACAAATATCAAGTGTAATTAAAGCAAAAAGCTAAATATTATAGAGAAAATAAGATGGCAAATGTTGGCTGTTGGAAATTGGCTTGGTGTGGGCTTTGTGGATGGATGGCATTTACTAAATTGTACCAGCTCTGCTCTACGTTTTTAGACAGCGCTAAAGGCTGAATTATTGGTTTGCCTGTTCTTAGGATTAGAAGCAGCTTGGAAAGGATGGATCATCTGCTCAGAGAGTTTTCCTACCTGATAATTTTTTGTCAGTCTCTTCTATAGCCATATTTTGGCTGTGAATAGTCACAGATTCCCATGTTATGTTAGACTTCTGTGGAGATTTTTTTAAACAGTTGTTTCTGATAGGCCTATTCTGTATTGTTTTGACCTTTGCCTAAAGGGCTAGGGCTAATTCGTGTGGTCCTTTTACTGGCATTTTGCTATTACTACTCCAGTTTCTCTGCTTTCCTTTAATGCCTACTTAAATATTTTCTCATCTTACCCTTAAGGAAAATGTCAAATTCTTGGCAGACAAAACATTGCACTTCCTTGAATAAAAGGAAGGCAATATCCATTTTAGCACATAATCTATCTATATAGCAGTAACATGCAATTTGGGTTTTCTATGAATACTGAGAATCCACCTGAAATATTACATTGTTAGCTGACAACAGCAGATGTGTGTGTGTGTGAATTCAACTTTTTATATGTGTGTATAACTTTTATGCTAATTAGGATCTGTGAACATTTTTTTTCTTTTCTTACACATGCCTGGATGTTGCTCCAAGTGGCTGTTAAGAAAAGAAAGTGGAGTTATGCAACTACTAAAAAATATGGTAAGCCTACATATATGTACTGAAATGAAAAATTGCCTGAGATATATTAAGTTAGAAGAGAAAAAAGTCATAGAACAGTATGTGGCATAACATTATTCCATAGATTTAAAATATTTGGAGGAAATATCAAGAAGATACAAAAGAAACTGTAGAGAATGTTTGTCTAAGATGGAGAGAACTGGAGGAACACAGCGGAACAATTTCAAATGCATCAGTTCAGTTCAGTCGCTCAGTCGTGTCCGACTCTTTGCGACCCCATGGACTGCAGCATGCCAGGCTTCCCTGTCTGTCACCAACTTCTGGAGTCTAGTCAAACTCATGTTCATCACATCGGTGATGCCATCCAACCATCTCATCCTCTGTCATCCCCTTCTCCTCCTGCCTTCAATCTTTTCCACCCTCAGGGTCTTTTCCAATGAATCAATTGTTCTCATAAGGTGATCAAAGTACTGGAGCTTCAGCTTCAGCATCAGTCCTTCCAATGAATATTCAAATGCATACTACAGTGAAAATGCCACTGCACTGCTGGTGGAAGTGATGGGGGTTTCATCTAGAAGCTGAAAGTTTTGCTCTTTCCATTTTATCTTTATGTGATGGCAAAGAAACTTCAATAGGCTTTAAAGTATTTTTTTGAAAGTATCTTTAGAATCAAGAACATAGAATTACTTGGAGGGCAAGAAGGAAATTGTAGAATTGATTTATTGTTAGCAAGTAGTTTATATTACTTAATCAACTACAACACAATACCTTTTCTTTTCTCCATCACTTAGAATTCTTTTCCCTAAATAGGAAATTGGTCTTTCCAGGGGTGTCTGGAAATTTCTAGTCTGCTACAGGTTTGCTGATATTTGTGATAATGAGGGTGGGGGGAAGTGGATGGGTGGTTATAGTACCAGGATACTCAATTGCAGAATCCTTGTACAGCATCAGAAGAGAAGGTCCTTTGGCATTTTATTGAAAGGTGCCAAGGTAAGGGTTTCTCTTGTAGCTAAGTAAGTAAAGAATCTGCCTTTAATGCAGGAGACCCAGGTTTGATTCCTGGGTTGGGAAGATCCCCTGGAAAAAGGATATGCTACCCACTCTACTTTTCTTGGCTGGAGAATCCCATGGACAGAGGAGCCTGGCAGGCTACAGTCCATGGAGTTGAAAGAGTCAGACACGACTTAGCGACTAAATCACTACCACCAAGGTAGAAGAAATTTTATTTAAGAAACAGACATTAATGGTAAAAAAGAATGTTATAGTGAATAAAGTCAGTGAAGACTCTAGAGGTGAAGGGCTTTCTTCATCTGAACTAAATGAAATCAAATTCGTACACCAATCAAAGAAAGCACATTTTAAAAAATTACTGTCAAAGCTAGAACTTTTGTAGACTTTATCTTTCCTTTAAATTCAACAGATATTTCATATTCAATTTGCTACCTGAAGTTTTTTCTAATACATCAAGGGGCTTAAACATCTTTGATGCTTCATGCAAAGTTCAGTATCTTTCTAATTTGAGAAAGCAGAATCTTTGCCTTTTGCCTCCCAGATCCCATCTTCTAGATTCCCGTGTCTCCAGAGATGTAGAAAATTGTGGACCTTGATAATAGAAAATATTTTGGATAACTCATTTTTCATAAATTTCTCCTGGTATCCATAATTCTAGGATCCTGGTGTGACCATGTCAGTCCCATGAGTGCTGGCCATATCTCCCATCACCACTGAAAAATAATTCATTTTATTCAGCTTTATGTCCCAAAGATTTGTTGGAGAAATTGAACTCTTCTCACATTGGTGGCTCAGATGATAAAGAATCTGCCTGCAACATGAGAAACCTGGATTTGATCCCTGGGTTGGGAAGATTCCCTGGAGGAGGGCATGGCCCCGACTCCAGTATTCTTGCCTGAAGAATCCCCATGGACAGAGGAGTCTGGTGGGCCAAAGAGTTGGACACATGTTGCAAAGAGTTGGACACAGCTGAGTGACCTAGCACACACACATTGAATCAGTTCAGTTCAGTTCAGTCGCTCAGTCGTATCTGACTCTTTGTGACCCCATGGACTGCAGCACGCCAGGCCTCCCTGTCCATCACCAACTCCTGGAGTTTTCTCAAACTCATGTCCATTGAGTTAGTGATGCCATCCAACCATCTCATCCTCTGTTGTCCCCTTTTCCTCCTGCCTTCAATCTTTCCCAGCATCAGGGTCTTTTCCAATGAGTGAGTTCTTTGCATCAGATGGCCAAAGTATTGGAGTTTCAGCTTCAAAATCAGTCCTTCCAATGAATATTCAGGACTGATTTCCTTTAGGATGGACTGGTGGGATCTCCTTGCAGTCCAAGGGACTCTCAAGAGTCCTCTCCAGCACCACAGTTCAAAAGCATCAATTCTTCGGTGCTCAGCTTTCTTTATAGTCTAACTCTCACACCTAATACATGGCTACTGGAAAAACCATAGCCTTGACTAGAAGGACCTTTGTTGGCAAAGTAATGTCTCTGCTTTTTAATATGCTGTCTAGGTTGGCCTATCTTATCTCCTACCCATTGTCAGTTACTACTTCACTGTCTCACCACTGATTTGAAATCAAAGTTATCCTCAATGGCTATAAATTGAAATGCCTATGATTGTCTCTTCCTCAAAAATAAATAAAGGAGAAATTCATTTCTCAGTATTCAGATTTCCAGTAATGAACACATGGTTGGTAGAACTGATGACTTGATCT
This sequence comes from Odocoileus virginianus, assembly GCF_023699985.2. NCBI lineage: Eukaryota > Metazoa > Chordata > Mammalia > Artiodactyla > Cervidae > Odocoileus > Odocoileus virginianus. Next base: position 85,588,777 of record NC_069676.1, read on the forward strand.
CCCTCTGTCTGCATAACTGATTGTAAAGGAGCATATAGTTGTTTCTGCCCATTTTGGTTTGTAGTCTGTCTCTGAGGATGAGGACATGCTCACACTGTTCTTGATCCTTATGAGTCCAAGAGTTGGTCCCAGCAAGACTGTGATATTCAATAGATTAAATACAATGAGATTTGTTATTCAGGAACTCATTATATATGTTTGTATTTTTCTTAATCATAAATCTATAACATTTTCCTTATTAATATGCTGAATTCTGAAATTTGTTCAGCATTTCTGATAAATATCCTATAAATATAGTCATCTGTAAACAGATCCAAAGAGTATACTCAAATGCTCATGAAAATAAGATAGGAAAGTTGAACTTCTTCTGTTTGCTTAGCTCTGACTGAGACCCAGTACTGAGAACAGACTAGGTACCATATATTTCACATCGGAAGGCAAGGTGCCAGACCTCTGTCTTGGACCTTCTGTGAAATTGGGAAATGGTTACTGTCAGCATTAGCACGTGCCTAGGTCCATGCTGTATAAACAGTGGCTGACCAGAGTGGTAAAAAGTTTTTTAAGTCCAGATTTCTTTGAAGTGAGTTGTCAGGGTAGAACTGGGAAAGAGTAGGAATTATAAAGACTTTTATAAATTAACAAGGAAAAAGACATTACCTTTTGGGGAAAAGAATACTGATATGCAGATAGTATCTGTTTCAGAGAAGCAGAAACCCAGATGGTCAATAAAAATTATGAAAAGTTTTATTTTTACTACTAATAGGATTAATGCCGATTGAACCAAAAGCAAGATTCAATTTTGAACTTTTCAGACTGAGAAAAAAGGAAAAATCTGACAAGCACAAATATTGTCCAGAAGGTAGCCAGTGGTAACCCTGCTGGTGGGAGTGGCACACTCACTTTTAGAGCAAAAATCAGTGAATTTTTGTAAATGTTTATACCACAGGGTGTAGCAGTTCTGCTTTTAGGCATATATTCTAAAGTTGTACTGTTTCCTCCCCTCCCCCCACAAAAAGTGACCATTAATCACATATATCTATTTAAATTTACATTTAAACTAATTAGAATGAACTAGAATGAAAAAAAAAATCAGTTTATCAATCGCATTAGACACATTTCAAGTCTCCTTAGCTATAACAACAGAGAATTGCCATCATGGCAAAAAGTTATCTTGGGCTGTCCTGCCCTTAGGGAGATCCTTCCCATGTACATCAGAAAGGGAAAAGAAATATTAGTTACAGTGTTTATAATATCGATCTATATGTCCACTGTGGAGGAATGGAAAAATAAATTAGGATGTATTCCTACAATGGATTATTATATAGCAGTTAAAACAAATGAACCAGATCTAACTTAACAATGTTAATAGCTCTAGAAAGTATGTAAGTGAAAAAATGACTTTTTGAGTGTAATATAAACTAGAATACTATTTATACAAAGTAAAGCAACCACAAAAATTATTGCACACTCTGATTGTGTGTGTAAGTTGTTCTTTCTTCTCTCCCTCTCTCAAAACATGAATAACGTAATTAAAACCAGTTACATAATAATGATAATTTCTTGTGGATGGGAGGGAAGAGAATGATACTGGAACTATGATTTTATCTGAGAGTTTATATGTTTTAATCTGAAACATAGATGAAATAAATAGTAGCCTTTATTTGTTTCTTTATGATGGGATTAGATGAATGCTTTTTATATTATCTATTTCAGTCTTCTATATTTAAATTTTTGCAAAATAATAATAGGTGTAATGTTAGATAATTAGATGGGTATACAAAATTTTGGAAATATTAGATGGATATACCAAATTTACATAAAGGACTGAAATTATAGCTGCTATTTATTACTAAAATATAATAATATTAATTTAAGATGGAAAATATAATATATCTAATAATAGAATTTTAGCAAATAATTCCCTAGAGTATTATTAAGGCATTTATTTTTATTTTTTATTTTTTCATTTATTTTTATTAGTTGGAGGCTAATTACTTTACAATATTGTAGTGGTTTTTGTCATACATTGACATGAATTAGCCATGGATTTACATGTATTCCCCATTTATTAAGGCATTTAAATACATATTTTATCTAGGTTTGCTTATGTTAAAAATAAAGTATGTTCATGTTGCCAAAAATATGTAATGGATTGACATTTGCAAGGTGAAGATGTGGGGATGCAAGAAATGTAGGTTTGATCCCTGGGTTGGGGTTGGGAAGATCCCCTGAAAGAGGGAATGGCAACCCACTCTCGTATTCTCACCTGTATAATGCCAAGGTCAGAGGAGTCTGGTAGGCTACAGTCTATGGGGTCACAATGAGTCTGAACAGCTGGGCATACAAGGAAAATAATGTTCAAGAAAATAGTGTTGCTGATTTTTTTTTTGTGTGTGTGTGTGTTGAGAAATCTAAGCATATTTGGTACTTTAGATACTTGAAATATTTAAGAGATTTTTTGCCTTTAAGAGTAGTAAGTCAGTCTTGCACATCCAATTTAAAATGTGCTATTGAGTAATTGATTTAAATTTGTGACTTTAAATTGAAATTTCATCAATTTATAAATAGTATCAGAACATTTAGTAGAATATAAGGTAAGCCCTAATGGATTTTAAAGAATTACATACATAACTGGGAAAATTTAGTCATTCAGAGAATTAAAGTATTTAAGGGATAATAAGATATATTTAGGGGATTCCCTGGTAACTCAGTTGGTAAAGCATCTGCCTGCAATGTGGGAGACCTGGGTTCAATCCCTGGGTTGGGAATATCCCCTGGAGAAAGGAATAGCTACTCATTCCTGTATGCTTGCCCAGAGAATTTCATATGCAGAGGAACCTGTTAGGCTACAGTCCTTGGGGTTGCTGAGTCAGACATGATTGTGACTAACACTTTCACTTTTTTTAAGATATATTTATGAATTCAGTTTAAATGGCTAATAAATTAACCAAATTAGTAAATAGGAACACATAGTAATTAAAGCCTTCCTTGAAATGGATCACTCAAATTTTCTAGACTTAAATACAATCATGATATTTTAAGTTAGGCTTATAAGTTTAAGGAAAAGATTGGCTTTAAAGAGGTAAATTCAGTAATTAAGGCTTATTTTTAAAGGGAAAATTCTTAAGAATCCCATGTGAATTATTGTTATGTTTTTATTATTGTGTATATGTATAAATAGAAGCTATCTGAATATCAAAATGATGTTCTTCTATCCGTAGGCTGACATTTCATGTAATGCTTGCCCTCTCTTGCTTAAAATTATTTCCAGAACCATTTTGAGGGTCTCATAGTAAAATGAGATCTGTTATTTTTTAGTTAGTTGGTTAGAACCATTAGGTTTCCAAGAAATATTAAAAAGAGACAGGAAAATGAGTTAATCGGGGGTACTCTATTCCTGGTTAAAAAATTTGTATACTGTTAATAATTTGAATAAGAATTGAAATCTCTGTTCATTTACATTATCATTACAATTGGGAATAAGACAGTATCATATCAATGGCACTCTAAGTTTGCTGGTTTTCATAATACAAACAGAAAAACAAAAGAAAATTTCTTAAAACAAACTGCTCCATCTGAAACATTAGGTCAGTGAAGATTTTTTAGAAAGTGAGAATAAAATAATTACAGTGTATGTTGGAAAAATGCCATCCTTTACAGTTTGTTTAAATAAAATATAATTATTCAGTATGACTTAATTTTCCAAAGTAATTTTATCTTAATTTATGCCACCGCAGTTAAATATTATATGGAGTCTGAATACTTACATATAGTCTACAGTGACCCCATAGTAGGTGCTTAAGACATTATTTCCTTTGGGGGTCAAACGCTGTTTTGATTGTTTACTCATTCATTCCTTTATTTATTCATTCATTCAATTATTTGTTCATTATTGATCTCCTATTATGAATGAAATATTTTGATGAATGCAAATGAAACTAAAATTGAAAAAAGACATGGTTCTTTGGCCTGTATGTCCCTGTGTTTTCATTTAAGCACCAGGAAGTAGGGAAAGGAACCGCAATGATACTTGAGAAAATGTGGATGTGTAAGATTACTAAAAAAACATAAAAGTACAAAGATGACAGTCAGTAATAACAACATCTACATTTATACATCTCAATAAGTTCAACAGAGTGATAGCACTGGATAGCTTGTTTATTTTATTTATATATTTTTTGGTGGATACAAGCAAAATTATTTTCTTGAAAATTGTCATGGCTAACAATTACTTTTTGTTCCCATGCTTCAGAGTCATATTTGGTTTCTCAAAAGCGCCTTTAAAATTTATTTATGCTGAATGCTTATATTATTGCACCTTCCTCCATTTGCCCTTGAATCTCCCTTGTCCCCAGAAGAGAATCAACCAAATAAACTTAGAAGAGCAAATAGACAATATCCCTTGTCTGGACTTATTGTCATGTAGAAAATTGTAACCAGGTCATTATTTTCTGTTTCCGAATTTCTTACAATGATACATTCACTGTGTAAAATTGTTGCTTCATGATTTTGAACCTAAGACAAAAAGCAGCTTTCAATTCTTGATTATAGCTTCTCAAAATGTACAGTATAATTAATGTTGAAAGAACGATTATATTCCAAGTCCTTGTTTCACATCCGCTCAAACTTTCTCTTGTTTTTAACTTTGGAAATTTTTAGAACAAAGGTGAATTTTGTGGGAGACAGAAATAAAGGGCAGAGGCGAGGGTATTTCACCCATACTATATTTATGTTTGCATTTTGAATGCAAGGAGTCTCACTCCTTGGTGCTCAACTATTCAGGGAGGCTTTCTCTATTTTATGTGAATAATTGTCCTCCACTCCAACTCTTTTTCCTGTGTCAATGAACACAAATTATTTCCTTCACATATGTTATCATACATCATTTGTTCACTTAGTCTCTGGATCCTTCTACTTGGAAAATTAGCGTCACAAAGCAGTGGCCTCTTCTGTTCTGACATATAACGCGTGGGCTAAGTTGCTTCAGTTGTGTCCGAATCTTTGCAACACTATGGACTGTAGCCCACCAGGCTCCTTTGACACAACACACATTCAAAATTTATGTCTTGAATGAGTAAATGGATGAACAAAACAAATTATTCCATTTTCAACTTAAAAAATTAGTATGGTACAATTTGAGGTATTTAATAATGATTAATTTTTTTTTAAACCACAGGCAGGCCAAATATTTTTCTCATTTTTCTGTTTGTTTCTCAAAGATTTCTGGCAGATTCTTTTGGCATAATCTGAAAATTAATGACTATTTTCCATACTTTAGCTGCAGAAGGCTTGTATTTTATGTTTTGCAAGCTGTTTTTTAGTTGCTTTCTCCAGTGTTAAACAGTAGATATATGTTTTAACTGGGCACTTGCCTTGACCAATCATTTTATGATAATTTAAGTTCTTTGAGAGCTCGAAGTTGATTTGTTACTCATTGCTGTGTTCCATCCCCACAAAAATGTATGGCACATAGTAGTCACTCAATAAATACTTGTTTTAATTGGACTTCTGAATTATTTGGGCTTTTGAATTTTAGATAATAGCTATATGAGTGCCAGTGAGGAGTCTTCACGAGTTGGAAGCCAGAACTAGCCTGTATACTGGAAGACTTTTCAGAGATCAGACCTTAGACCTGCAAAAGAAGGTTGAGGGTTTACCCAGGTCAGATAGAATCAAGACAGCAAAAATCCAGGTATATAAGTAAGCGGTGAAAGTTAGACTGACAGTTGTGGTTAAGACAGTAAATGTTTGAATTCCAAGAAATGGAGAAGTCTTATCTAGGAACCAACAACTAAAGAACAGTAATATGAACTTGACTCTAATAAAGTATCTGTCTTAGTGAGAACCCTTACATCTGATATACGCTGAGGTCATGGGTATTTAAGTTGGCAGATGTCTAGATGAAACAAGGGATCTGCAAGAAGTGATAAAAGAGTTATTTTTGAAGCTGGAGTTTAGTAGTGACTGTGTTTGTATAAAAATGACAAAGGATTGGCTGGGACAGATTAGGTTAAAAAAATGCTGAATTGTTTCCTGACTTTCATACACTTATGTTAATGCGTTATGTTTTCTTGTATGCTGTATTTCTTTAGAAGCAATAATTGTTAAATATGAGATAAAACCACTTGGAATTAACAAAAGAATCTCAGGTCAATGCAAATGCATGTTAGAAAACCTAAGTAGTTTTCTTATCCCATCGGTTCATTGGAGAGGAGAGATGGGGAAGATGGATTACAACATGAGGGAAGTGGAGACCGCAGAGAAGAGGAATTGACTGGTTGCCCAGCTGATGTGTATATAGTATCAAGAGACTGGTGACTGAGGCTGGCACTCATGGTTTCCTGCTCATACCTCCTCTGTCTACCCAAGAAGTCACCTGCAGACAGTTTCTAAATCTCCTTAAGGCTTCTGGAATCTTTTTACTTCAAGGCATTTCTCAGCTAAGGAGCATGGTCAGCCTGGGTATTGGGCAGGAGGGAAGTGCTAGAGAGTTAAGAATGAAGAATAGGAGTTGGTGGACAAATATTTCATGGTCTTTTGTGGCACATTTTCTCTGATAGTACTCTGTGGGATTGAGCCCCAGTGTCCCATGGTAAGTATTTAGCAACACATTCTATTTTGGCCTCTTCTCTTCTCTGTCTCAATCCCTCACTTTTTAACTCTGCTTCCTGAGATCATATGCCAAATAAACCACTTGCTTCCCAATCCTCATTCTGTAGTCTGCTTTGGGGGTAAGTGAGGGAAAGTCGCGCAGTTGTGTCTGACTCTTTGCGACCCCATGGACTATATATATAGTGCACGGAATTCTCCAGGTCAGAATACTGGAGTGGGCAGTTGTTCGCTTCTCCAGGGGATCTTCCCAACCCAGGGATCAAACCCAAGTCTCCTGCATTGCAGGCGGATTCTTTACCAGCCGAGCCACTTGGGGAGCTAAAGCTAAATAGCACTGCTTAATGGGAAAATCAAAACTAAGTTGAACAGTCTTCTAGACATGAGCAGATTCACAATCTTCTAATAACCCAGGCTTTTTTTTTTTTTTTTGATTATGAAGTATATCTGACTGTCCTTCCAAATGTTGATGCCATGCAGAAGAGATTATCCATTATCATGGGCATGATCACTGAAGGTTTATCAATCTGTCAAGATTTAAGGGTTGAATTAGACTGTTCAGTATTAAGGAATACTGTTGAATGTGCTAATGTTGTGCTTTGTGATTTAAATTAGATGAGATTTAGGCATGCAGAATTTAATCAATCTTTTTATATATTTCTAGATAATAAGTTGCTTGTAAGAGATTGACATTTGCTTAGATTTTGTGCAGCTTTGATTTAATAATAAATACGTAATAATTTGTAACCACACAAATTTTAACCTTTGTGTGCGCTTCCTTTACAAATTGGTTCTGAAACAAACATTCACTTAATTAGATTATGAAGCTAGATGAGGTAGGTTAAAAATTTTTTTTTTAATTTTCAAAACACAACTAATGGATTTTCATTTTTCAGTGTGTTTTCCATGATTTTTCTCTCAAAAGGATAATACATAAATTGCTTACTTTGTTTCTCCTGTGTTGCCTTTTAAGATTTATTTATTTACTTTATTTTTTGGCTGTGGTGGATCTTTCTTGCTGCCCATGGGCTTTCTCTAGCTGCAGTGAGCAGGGGCTACCCTTCGTTGCCATGTGTGGGTTCTGGGGTATGTGGGCTTCAGTGGTTTTGATGCACAGGCTTAGTTGCTTAGTGGCATGTGAGATCTTTTGGGACCAAGCCCTTGCATTGCAAACTGGATACTTAACCACTGGTTCATCAGTGGTTAAAGAAGCCCTGTTTCTCCTTTCAATATAGTGAAAATGAATATACTACCCAAAGCAATCTATAGATTCAATGCAATCCCTATCAAGCTACCAATGGTATTTTTCAGAGAACTAGAACAAATAATTTCACAGTTGATATGGAAATATAAAAAACCTCGAATAGCCAAAGCAATCTTGAGAAAGAAGAATGGAACTGGAGGAATCAACCTGCCTGACTTCAGGCTCTACTACAAAGCCACAGTCATCAAGACAGTATGGTACTGACACAAAGACAGAAATACAGATCAATGGAACAGAATAGAAAGCCCAGAGATAAATCCATACACCTATGGACACCTTATGTTCAACAAAGGAGGCAAGAATATACAATGGAGAAAAGACAACCTCTTTAACAAGTGGTGCTGGGAAAACTGGTCAACCACTTGTAAAAGAATGAAACTAGAACACTTTCTAACACCATAGACAAAAATAAACTCAAAATGGATTAAAGATCTAAACGTAAGACCAGAAACTATAAACCTCCTAGAGGAAAACATAGGCAAAACACTCTGACATAAATCACAGCAGGATCCTCTATGACCCACCTCCCAGAATATTGGAAACAAAAGCAAAAATAACAAATGGGACCTAATTAAAAGCTTCTGCACAACAAAGGAGACTATAAGCAAATTGAAAAGACAGCCTTCAGAGTGGGATAAAATAATAGCAAATGAAGCAACTGACAAAAAATTAATCTCAAAAATATACAGGTAACTCCTGCAGCTCAATTGCAGAAAAATAAATGACCCAATCAAAAAGTGGGCCAAAGAGCTAAACAGACATTTCTCCAAAGAAGGCATACAGATGGCTAACAAACACATGAAAAGATGCTCAACATCACTCATTATCAGAGAAATGCAAATCAAAACCACAATGAGGTACCATTACATGCCAGTCAGGATGGCTGCTATCCAAAAGTCTAGAAGCAATAAATGCTGGAGAGGGTGCAGAGAAAAGTTGGTGGGAATGCAAACTAGTACAGCTTCTATGGAGAACAGTGTGGAGATTCCTTAAAAAACTGGAAATAGAACTGCCATATGACCCAGCAATCCCACTGCTGGAAACGCACACTGAGGAAACCAGAATTGAAAGAGACACGTGTACCCCAATATTCATCGCAGCACTGTTTATAATAGCCAGGACATGGAAGCAACCTAGATGTCCATCAGCAGATGAATGGATAAGAAAGCTGTGGTACATATACACAATGGAATATTACTCAGCCATTAAAAAGAATACATTTGAATCGGTTCTAATGAGGTGGATGAAACTGGAGCCTATTATACAGAGTGAAGTAAGCCAGAAAGAAAAGCACCAATATAGTATTCTAACACATATATATGGAATTTAGAAAGATGGTAATGATAACTCTATATGCGGGACAGCAAAAGAGACATAGATGTATAGAAGAGTCTTTCGGACTCTGTGGGAGAAGGCAAGGGTGGGATGATTTGAGAGAATGGCATTGAAACATGTATATTATCATATGTGAAACAGATCTCCAGTCCAGGTTCAGTGCATGAGACAGGGTGCCCAGGGCTGATGCACTGGGACGACCCTGAGGGATGGGATGGGAAGGGAGGTGGGGGGGGTTCAGGATGGGGGACACATGTACGCCCATGGCTGATTCATGTCAGTGTATGGCAAAACCACTACATTATTGTAAAGTAATTAGCCTCCAATTAGAATAAATTAACTTATATAAAAATAAATTATAACTGTTTTGCAATAATGAGGTCAAAGTGTTCTTGTTTGTGAAATGGAAAAATTGGAAATTCTAATAAGAGTAAGCAAATTTCAAAAATATTTGAAGTCAAATGTTATAGATAGTAATTTCTAAAATTTTCAGATTCAAGGGCTTCCAATTTAAAGGAAAAGAACAGTTTTAGTTTTAGATTGGTAGTGCAAGTACTAAAGTCTACTATAAATTTAGTAACTCATTTAAAAATATTAAAATATTTTGTAATACATTCATTATTTTAGCTCCTAGAGAATAATTAAAAAAATTGTACTTTGGAAATAACTTCCAGTGGTCTATTGCCCACAAACTGGGAAATGCTACCCTAATCTAAAATATACAACATATCAGAATTGCTTGGGAGATTTTAAAAAGTATAGTTTTTTTTTTTTTTCCCCATCCTAGACACAATGAAACTATAATCTCTGCTTGTGGAGTCCTAATATGTGTGTATTAACCATTTTAGGTTAACCAGCGGAGCTAGCATCGGTATTCAGACTAGCGATTTGTACCCACTAGAGAACTTTTTGCTGATGTATGAAATAGACTTTCTTTCCATCCTATTTTTCCCACACGCCAACTTCCTGGTCCTAAACTATTCACAAATTCTCTTGGGACACTATTCCCCAATTGAATGGAAAATATCATCCATCACAATTTCCTTTAAACTATTTCACATCATAATCATGCCAAAGTTGTATAGGTCAGTGAATACAGGAACTCCAGGTTTCTGGTTTCAAGTATTGTGATCAGTCTCTTTCACCAGAGCCGAAGGTGGCTAACAATGTGTAGAGATGTGTTTTAGTCTATTCCTTTGGGGTTTTGTCTGCGAAGAAAGAATTTTGGTTTCTTTGAAAAGTAGCCTAGAGCTCAGTATAGAAGTCTGGCTGCAAATACAGATGTGGGAATCATCAATATCTGGCTCAAACTGTGGATAGGTAAAGCTTATGAAGGACTATAAGAATAGTGAATCAAGAGTGAAGGACTGAGAAATCTTGGGGAAATTTCAACATTTAAACAGTGGGCAGAAGTAGAGGATTCAGAAAAGTATTTTCTTTATTTCTGAATATTTGGATATTTACTAGTTTTTTCATTTTTAATTTTTATGCAGTTTTAAAGGTTATTGTCCATTTACCACTATTACAAAACAGTAGTTGTGTTCCCCATGTTGTATAATACATCCTTGAACTTATCTTACATCTAACAATTTGTACCTTCCACTCCTCCACCCTGATGTTGCCCCCTCCCTGCACTGAAAACCACAAGTTTGTTCTGTGCATCTGTGAGACGGCTTCTTTTTTTGTTATATTCACTAGTTTGCTATATTTTTTGAATTCTACACATAAGTGATATTATACAGTATTTGTCTTTATGTGGGTTATTTCACTTAGCATAATGGCCTGCAAGCCCATTTGTGTTGTTAAAAATGGCAAAATATCATTCTTTTTTATGGGTGAGTAGTATTCCATTGTATACGGCTATACCACATCATCTTTATCCATCCATCAGTGATGGATACTTAGATTGCATCCAAAAATGCTGCTATGTACCTTGGGGTGCATGTGTCTTTTCAAATTCTTTTTGAAATTAAAAAAAATTCTCAGTGATTTTCTTCTATGAATTTGTTAGTTTCTTTGCTTGCTTGCTTGTTTGTTTTTCTATTTATTTTATTGGAGTATAGTTCCTTTACACTACTTTACATGATGGAATTGACTGATTTCAAGTCATGCTGTAATTTCCCAAGACTTTGTTGGCAACTATATACATGCTGGGGAGGGTCGTCTTCAGGAAAATATGAGTTCCCATATGAGAAATGATATATTGAGAGTCTAAATAATCTTGAAGATGTGCTAAAGACACATTCATTTTTGTATAAGAAGATTACAATCAAATATTATACCTCTGAAATAAAGTTATGGTTAAATATAAAATATGGAATGATTTTAATAACTTGGAGGGATGCAAGAACAGGGTATTTATTTGCCTTTGATGCTAGGAGTATTCTTCAAGGTGTCAAGAAGAAGCCTGGTATTTCACACATAGAGAAGAAATACCATGTTTGCATACCACATGGCTTTCTAGTGAAGAAAGCTAATGTTCAGTTCAGTCGCTCAATTGTATCCAATTCCTTGCAACCCCATGAATCGCAGCATGCCAGGCCTCCCTGTCTATCACCAACTCCCAGAGTTTACTCAAACTCATGCCCATCGAGTCGGTAATGCCATCCATCTGTCTCATCCTCTGCCATCCCCTTCTTCTCCTGCCCCCAATCCCTCCCAGCATCAGGGTCTTTTCCAGTGAGTCAACTCTTCGCATGAGGTGTCCAGAGTATTGGAGTTTCAGCTTCAGCATCAGTCCTTCCAATGAACACTCAGGATCTCCTTTAGGATGGACTGGTTAGATTTCCTTGCAGTCCAAGGGATTCTCAAGAGTCTTCTCCAACACCATAGTTCAAAAGCATCAATTATTTGGCGCTCAGCTTTCTTCACAGTCCAACTCTCACATCCATACATGACCACTGGAAAAACCATAGCCTTGACCAGACGGACCTTTGTTGGCAAAGTAATGTCCCTGCTTTTTAATATGCTATCTAGGTTGGTCATAACTTTCCTTCCAAGGAGTAAGTGTCTTTTAATTTCATGGCTGCAATCACCATCTGCAGTGATTTTGGAGCCCAGAAAAATAGTCAGCCACTGTTTCCACTGTCTCCCCATCTATTTCCCATGAAGTGATGGGACCAGCTGCCATGATCTTAGTTTTCTGAATGTTGAGCTTTAAGCCAACTTTTTCACTCTCCTCTTTCACTTTCATCAAGAGGCTTTTTAGTTTCTCCTCACTCTTTGCCATAAGGGTGGTGTCATCTGCATATCTGAGGTTATTGATATTTCTCCTGGCAATCTTGATTCCAGCTTGTGCTTCTTCCAGCCCAGCGTTTCTCATGATGTACTCTGCATATAAGTTAAATAAGCAGGGTGACAATATACAGCCTTGACGTACTCCTTTTCCTATTTGGAAACAGTCTGTTGTTCCATGTCCAGTTCTAACTGTTGCTTCCTGACCTGCATACAGGTTTCTAGTGAAGAAAGCTAATGTTCAGTTCAGTTTAGTCACTCAGTCGTGTTACATACATATAATTCTTTGGTTTTGAGTTTTATAATCAGCCTAAAACCAAAGCTTGAGGAAAGCCCATCATTTTGTTTAAAATTCCATTTAAGTATAAACAATGTGGATAGTATAAAAGTTAAAAGTGAAAATGTAACTGCAGAGGGAGGAAAATAGAGAGGGAATGTGGGGAAGGAAGGATTTAGGTACTAACATCATTTCTGAAGAAGGAAATGGCAACCCACTCCAGTGTTCTTGCCTGGAGAATCCTGTGGACAGGGGAGCCTGGTGGGCTGCTGTCCATGGGGTCGCACAGAGTCGGACATGACTGAAGCGATTTAGCAGCAGCAGCAGCATCATTTCATGTAGAAAAGAGTGAAATGACACTGGAATTTAAGAAAAGTCTAAAAGCATTCTTAAATTTACTTAGTTACTAACAAAATATTTTAAAGTAGCAATTTGTCTATCAAATATTGCAGGACAAGAAGAGGAATGGAGACATTGCGAGTGTATTCAATTCTTCTATTTTATAGCAGGAAATCATTAGATATTACATGGAATTAATGAAATGCAAATGTCATAAGTATGTTATTTAAAGTCTCACAGTAGCTGTGTGAGGAATTCAAATAAAAAATAATTAAGAGAGGTTTACTCTGCAGGGTGAAGTAGGATGAATAGGGAATAAGATAGAAATTTGGGTCTCTGTATAAATTCTGATTATTTTATCAGCTTATGCATATGTCATTTTAACAACAATTTAAAAGTGTTTATAAAAATATCACCTGAAGATACCACAGCTTTCTGATGTGATAACTTCATTAAAGCAAGCTAAAGCTTTTCCATTTTAGATCATGCTTGAATCAAAAGGATTCTGAAATTGGGGTGAAGAGGAGACTTAAAGAAGGACAAGATTCATTTGTCTGCTGATGGGCATCTAGGTTGCTTCCATGTCCATTATACAGAGTGAAGTAAGCCAGAAAGATAAACACTGATACAGTATACTGACGCATATATATGGAATTTTAAAAGATGGTAACAATAACCCTATATGCAAGACAGAAAAGAGACACAGATGTACAGAACAGACTTTTGGACTCTATGGGAGAAGGCGAGGGTGGGATGATCTGAGAGAACAGCATCAAAACATGTATGTTATCAAGTGTGAAACAGATCCCAGTCCAGGTTGGATGCATGAGACAAGTGCTTGGGGCTGGTGCACTGGGACGACCCAGAGGGATGGGATGGGGAGGAATGTGGGAGGGGGGGATCGGGATGGGGAACCCATGTAAATCAATGGCTTATTCATGTCAATGTATGGCAAAAACCACTACAATATTGTAAAGTAATTAGCCTTTAACTAATAAAAATAAATGGGAAAAAAAAGAAGGACAAGATTCTTTTTGTTTCTGACATAGGGGACAAGGTAAGTGAGAGTGAGAATCCTAAAATAGACGGTAAGAGACAGCTAGTGAGATAAAGTCATAAACTAACTGATGAATAGATACATGAAGTAAAGATTTAATTCCTTTAAATTTCTTTGGGTTGTTAAGACTTTTTCTTTGAACAAGATTCAGTAGAGTTGAGGTTACAAAGAACCACTGGTTATATTAGTATTTTGAATACACGTAAGATTTTGTTATGAAAGCAGCTTATTTTTCTTAACATTTCTCCTTTCATTCATATCATCATTATTTTTCATCAAATTATTCTTCTGCTCTCTAAATTCTATTATTTTCTAAAATTCCCTTTCTATCTGAAGCTCATATTGCATACCATTGCCAAGTGTATCTTAGTAAAATACCTCTTTTATTAGAGTAACTCCTTGTTCAGGAATTCAGAATGACTTGTACTGTATAATACATTCAGGAAAGCAGTGCTATATAATTTGTTATGGTTAATGAGTTATGCTGAGACAGTAGGCATGAACTGGGGATGTCTTTGACTCCCTGAGATATATATGGTCACCCTCACTTTTAGTCTATGATTATCTGCAGGATTTTCTTTAACAGTGATTTTTCTCCTAGCTTGAAATTCATCCCTTTCATCTCTCTCTCTCTCTCTCTCTTGAAATTCATCCTAATTTTCTAGAGTAAGAAATCCTCTCCAATGCTTTCCTATTTGGTTCACACCTCCTTTCTTAAAAATATAGTTTCTGTTACATCATACAGTGCTTCATTAAAGAGGTCTTATATTGCTTTCCCATTATTCTGCAGAGATGATTCGTGCTTTCTCAGAATCATAAACTCCTTGACAACAAATCCTGTGTCAGTCAAGGCCCCAGGAAGGAATAGTCAACCATTCATGCTGGGAAATTTTAAGCTTTTCTTGAGAAGACTCTTTGCAACGGTGTAGGCCACAAACGCCAAGGAATAGCCTGGCATCTTAGAGCTGTAACAAAGGGGGGATGTAAATATCACAAATACCCTGACCTGAGTGAGCAGGCAGGTGGAGGTGTTCCAGAGCCCAGACAGTAGATGTCTGGGACACATCTATTTAGGGACACAGCCATGTGGAGACAGGCCAGAGTAAGAAGTGTGTGTGTGTGTGTGTGTGTGTGTGTGTGTGTGTGTGTGTCCACACGCGTGTGCTTAGTCACTCAGTCCTATCCAACTCTTTGTGACTCTGGGGACTGTAGTCCACCAGATTGCTCTGTCCATGGAATTCTCCAGGCAAGAATACTGGAGTGGGTTGCCATTTCCTTTTCCAGGGGATCTTCCTGACCCAATCATTGAGCCCACATCTGCTGCATTGATAGGTGGATTCTTTACCACTCGGAAGCCCTATGTGGTGTGGTTCATTTAAATCATTGCAGCTAAACTGATTCAAAATACACTTCATTGTGAGCTTAAAAATCAAAATACAACCGCAAAAGAACCTACATTTGATCCACACAGATACAGTGGTTGCACATCTGGCTGTTTTTCTCTCTGAAATTTTTGAGAAAATGGTAATACTGTTCAAACAAATCATTTGATGATGCTCATATCTTATTCTTCTTACTATGTCAGTGGTGCTATCTTTTGGGGGCCCAAGTATTTGTTCCCATGTCTGTGGTGCTATTTTTGGGGGTGCCCAGGTATTGGCAAGGACAGATTGAAAGCAGGAGGAGAAGGGGATGACAGAGGATGAGATGGTTGGATGGCATCACCGACTTGATGGACATAAGTTTGAGTCAACTCCGGGAGTTAATGATGGACAGGGAGGCCTGGCGTGCTGCAGTCTGTGGGGTTGCAAAGAGTCGGACATGACTGAGTGACTGGACCGAACTGACTGAATTATATGTTCCTACCTAGATTGATGAACTGGCCAATTCTGTGGTCCTATTAATACAGTGAGGTTACTGCTGCTCTCCCCATAGTCCTCAAATGAAGCATCAGGAAAGGTTCTCAGTCCTCCTTATCTTTTCATCTGCCAGTCCTTTTCCATTTGTACTATTTTTCACATCACAAAGCAGAATATGGGACTCAGAGAAGATAATCCATAAATAAGTATTGATGGATTGTTGATGTGTTATCAGTTTTTGACATTTAATTTAACAACTTTTAAATGTTAATTGGTATTTTTCTTTTGTTCATTTTCTGCCAAAAAAGCCTACATAATTTCCCAGTTCTCACAATTAATATTTTACAACTAAAGGTAAAAATATAAATTCACTTTTACAGTTATTTATTTCTTATTTCCTCTCACTGTTGATGGGTCTACTTGAAAAAAAAAAAAGCTCAGTGTTAGCATACACTACAGAGTTTACAAATCACTTTGATATATATCATCTATTTGCATCTTCAGCTCTTGTCTTTGAGTTCTCGACAAACAGTTCTCTTTTGTCATACTTCATATCATTTTTTAAATTCTTTTTTTCTGCCCTCATTTAATTTCTGTTGATGATAAATACGAGACTAATGTCTTACAGATTTCACTCCCTTCTTCATTAGCTCCGCAGATTTTTCTTGGCCTCAAGAAAGGTGTGGAAGCTTTTTGAAAGATGCATTTTTAAAGATGCAGATTTTCACTCTTATACATTGGAAGTAGTGAATTTCATATCCATTTACATTTGCCTTGTAAGTGCAATATTGAATTTCTCTTAATGCTTTAAAACTGAATTGGTCTATAAGAAAACTCTTCGCTATACTAAATTTTAGTACAGCATTTCCTACTAACTGTAAGTTTTTCTTTTGCAAGAGTATTTGTCTCCTTTTTGTATTCTCAACTATGAGTTGATCTTGCCTTTATTGTAACCTGATAAACATTTGTATTTTTAGTATCCGCTGGTGCTAATAGAAGACCTAGTCTGGTGCATTCCCTACTATCATTTAATCCTGGTCATTATCATTTCTATGGACTTCCCTATTTCACCACAATTCTTGATTCTTTCCTGCCTCTATATTTGTATGGTTTGGTTCCATTTTTTGAGTTTTAATCAGGTTGTTTCCCTCTAATTCTTGGTTTATCACATCTGAATGGCACTGAGTGCTAAATCTCCGCCTGCCCCCAGTATTCTCCTTCCATGTTTTTCCTTCTTTTACAGATTCTGAGAAAAATGTTCCCTTATGATTCCAGTTTCCCCACTTAGCCAATAACCTCTTAATTAGCTGCACAGATTTTTCTTGGTCTCCCGGAAGGTGTGGAAGCTTTTTGAAAGATGCATTTTAAAATGTATTCTATATAGATTTAATTAATTTTGTTTTTTCTTGCATCACTTCTTATTTAATCACTTTGTAGTTAATACCTGTGAAATTCAATGCTGGCCACATTTGATGAAGAATTTTTGCTTACAAAGAGGGCCATGAAGATTTATTCTCTTTGGCTCTTGCATCATGTACATGAGGTGGGCATGCTGCTTTATCCCACTCTGAAGTAACAGACTTGGTGTAGCCTGATGCTCGGTTCATTTTAAATAGATATTCTACTTAATAGCAAGGTTGAGAAACTCCTGCCAAGTCTAATAGGCATACATGCTTTCAGGTAAATAGAGCTCATAACTTCACAGCCCAGAACAGCAGGGGTTGAGTCAACTAAATTTTTTATTATAGTCATTTAGAAATTCATTTAAATATTGCTCATCAGCATCCATTGATCTCAGCATTCTTCATACAGCCTTAGAGGCTGGTATATATACAGCCCTAATGTGTTAGATCTATCAGATTGTTTATGCAAAATTTCTTGTACAGTGTGTTGATTTCATTTTATGATTTGTTTTAGGCTGTTGCAATAGTGGAGTAAATTCCATTTCAAGTTAGACTGATGTGTCTTGTTTAGTACTAGTTACTTGGGGTTGATTGGTGTAATGAATTTCTCCTTTATTGATCCACAAGTTAATTCTTTCAAAGCCAATAAGTTTATATGCATAATAATACAAATACACATTTCTGTTGTTTCTGGCTCAATACTCTCTTGCAGAAAGAAGTGGTTTTGCTGCTTAATGAATGAAAATCATTGCTTAGAACTAGGAATATGGTAACTGTTCATCTGCACTGAGTGAATGAAGTTAAAAATATTAGGCTTCAGCTTCATTTGGCATATTCACATTTTATGATTTAGATATGAATTTTGAGATGCATCATGTCTTTTGTTACTCAAAAATGTTATATTTTCTATGACTTACCATATGAAAGGTTGTGAGAAATTTTACGAGGAGTCTGTGACTACTTGGCATGTGTATAATTAATGTAGTGTTCTTGTCCACCAGAATAGAAGATTCATCCTGTTAAACCCTCGTGGCTCATCATAAACTTCAGTGTTTCAAAGAAGCATCTATCAAAGAAAGTAGGAACACCTGTTAGAACTTATAGATGTGGCTGATTTTAAATAGTATTATTAGAATACAATGTATTTGAAAAATACGTGATTTTTTTTTTTGTTTTCTTTGAGAACAGACTTTTAATCCCTTTGTAACAGCACTGAGATTGAAGTGAAAGATGACAAATGTAGAACATTAATGATCCAATTGAAGTGAAAGATGACAAATGTAGAACATTAATGATCCAGAGACACTGGCTTTGTTGTGACTCTGTGGCACTGTCTGCCCTTGTCCTGGGATGAGTGTTGAAGACGGCAGGACAGACTCTGAGACGGTGCTCCCTTGTGGTTTCACTTTTCCCACTTAGCCAGAACTCCTTCATTGGTTTGTACCCATGCTCAGGCCCCGTGGCCCCCTGTGTGGAATTATGCAGACAAACCAGAAACACCTGCTTTACTGTTACTTGGCTTATCATATTGTATTACAAATGACATTTCCATGTCTCTGCATCTCAAGAAACTATACAGTTTTCAGAGAGGTTCCTGGAGAGGATGGGTGTAATGTTTTTTTCCCACCAGTTATCTCTGAACTTGGCATGGTGTCTGGTACTTTACAAGCACTAAGTAAAAATCCTAAATGAAGTCTTGTTATAAAGTGCATACCATAAGTGAAGACAGCATATTAAAAAGCAGAGACATTACTTTGTCAACAATTGTCTGTCTAATGAAGGCTATGGTTTTTCCAGTAGTCATGTATGGATGTGAGAGTTGGACTATAAAGAAAGCTGAGTGCTGAAGAATTGATGCTTTTGAACTGTGGTGTTGGAGAAGACTCTTGAGAGTCCCTTGGACTGCAAGGAGATCCAACCAGTCCATCCTAAAGGAAATCAGTCCTAGGTGTTCACTGAAAGGACTGATGATGAAGCTGAAACTCCAATACTTTGGCCACCACATGCGAAGAGCAGACTCATTTGAAAAGACCCTTATGGTGGGAGGGGTTGGGGGCAGGAGGAGAAGGGGACGACAGAGGATGAGATGGTTGGATGGCATCACCGACTCAATGGGCATGGGTTTGGGTGGACTCCGGGAGTTGGTGATGGACTGGGAGGCCTGGCGTGCTGTGGTTCATGGGGTCGCAAAGAGTCAGACATGACTGAGCAACTGAACTGAACTGAACCATAAGTGAGGAAGAATGAGAAAAGTTTTAGCAAGGGGTATAAAGGTCTGCCATTGAATATAATCTAGTTGCTGAAATGGTAACTGTGCAAAAAAGGCACGAGACTCTGAATGAATAGTGCCAAGTGCTAAATCCTCGGAGGATTAGTTGGAAAAAGACTTTTCTTTAGCCTGGGAAAGGGTTCACTGTGGAGAAAGAACTTGAGTGGATTGTTCAAGAACATTTCGTATCCATTTTAGTCCAGTGTGGATTAAACAGAGGGATTTGTGATTAGTTATTTTTGAATTACTATTGCCTAAGCACACTGGTGCAAAGTAGGTGCTTTAAGAACCTCTGTTGAAGGTCTGTTAGACAAAGATGGCAGGAAGTATGTTAGAGATCAGAGCATGAGGCATCCAGAGTTATGAAATTGGGTGGCCTGTTTAAGCAAGGAAGGGTTACTGGAACTTCTTAGCTGTCCCATGAGACTCTTGTGGCTTGAAGAACAGATCATATACATGGAATGCGGATTTTACCCATGACAGCAAGCCATGGCTAAATTCATGACTGAATTTTTGCGTTGTCCCTGAAATTCGTATGTTGAAATCTTAACCGCCTGATGTGATGGCATTAGGAAGTAGGGCTTGGGGAGCCAAATTAGGTCCTGAGGGTGGAGCCTGTATGATTGGGACGGGTCTCCTTATAAGAAGAATCAGGGAGACCTCCCCCGCTTCTTCACTTTACCCAGTCTCTTTCTCTTAGTCAGCACCTTAACACTGAACTTTCCAGCCTCCAAAACTTTGAGAAATAAATGTTTCTTGTTCAGGCTGCCGAGTCGATGGTGTTTTTGCCATGGCAGCCTGAACTAAAACAGTATGTCAAAATGCCTAATTAGGTGCCTCGTGTGAGAAGTTCTTAATTAAAATGTTTTTATAAAATGCAAGATGGAAGTGGAATAGGGATATGGAAGCCATCGCGGCATTTGATCCTGGGATAAAGAGCTACATGGTACTTAAGCATTGTTCTTCACGCTTCTTCTGGGGACCACCCAAGCCGCGCATCAGCCCCATCTGAAGCAGTTCTTGTGTCTTGTAAGAGGACAGCCCAGAGTGTCTGCTAGACATTGCTATGACTGCAAATCCCTGGCCCTCATTTGTCATGAGACCACATTTTTTTCCCTTGGCTATAGATAAATAGACATCCAGGGTTCGCATCCAACAGGAGCTTGGCAGCTGGCTCCTATGGCTCTGGAGGTCCCTAATGGGGATGAACATGTTTGATAGAATGATGGTCTTCTATTCAAATTCTTAATGCATGTATGTGGAATCTGGAAAACTGGTATACCGATGAACCTGTTTGCAGGAAAGGAATGGAGACACAGATGTAGAGATAGGCTTGTGGACACTGAGAGGGAAGGAGAGGGTGGGATGAATTAAAAGAGTAACACTGATATATGTATAGATATATCGATATATAGACCTATATATATATCGATACATAGTTACAGGTATAAGAATAGATCTATAGATAGGTACACACTACCATGTGTGAAATAGATGGCGAGTGGGAAGCAGCCGTATCGCACAGGGAGCCCAGCTCAGTGGTGTGTGATGACCTAGAGGGATCGGATCCAGAGGATGGGTCTGAGGGTCCATCCGTGGGATGGGAGGGAGACTCAAGAGGCAGGGCATACATGTATACATATGACTGATCCATGCTGTTGTACAACAGGAGCTAACACTACATTCTAAAACAATGGTACTACAGTAAAGGATTCTGACACATATGGTAACTCTCGGACTTTGCTTGTGGAGTTTCTGTGACTCTCATAGGAAGGGATTTAAGACATTTTCTAATTATCAGAGCCTTCCAGTTATATCATTTGGGGGAAAGCTACATGACAGAGAATTAACATTAATAAAATATTCCTTGAAAAGCATGTCTTACTAAAGCCTTGTGCTCAGTCAGGCAAATCCTTCATCAGATTTGAATAGCAGGACTTGTTACTCCAAAGTTTGTTACTTTATTCATATAGATGCAAGTGCGTTTTGTATATAGGTACTTCTTACTTGATTGTTACATGTTAATAAAACCTAAAAAGTGCTAGTGCTTAGGTCTTATTTACTGTGAGGAGCAGATTTGCAAATGTTAAAGTATTGCAAATGTTAAAGTATTCAGAAGAATGCTGGAAATCAAAGTTAATTGTGCACTGAAATGAGCATCTAGATGCCAGGTTTGGTGTGAACAAACGTTTGTTCCTAATAAAAAGTGGATCTTTGTAGAGGCATTTAGAAGATGTCACTCTATGATCTGTTGAGTTGAAAGTTGCAGTTGAAAGTTTTGCCTCCAGTTTGGGGCTTTTCATTAAACTTGGTTGCTTTTGGCTATTAGGTTTATGTTTGAAATATTACTATCTCTCTATTTACTTGGTGTATATTTGGTCTTGAAACACAGTAAGAAATGCATCACTAGGATGTTAAAAGTACATACATTAGTGAGTAGAAGATGGAATGAGGATGCTCGTGGATATTTATATTTGTTGACAAAAGCCACATGATGTGAATTTATATTGTGTTCAAGAGAAAACCATCATTAGGCCTGATTAGAATTTATGTGAAAATGAGAGAGATAGAAGGAGTAAATTGTTGGCTTGAACAAAGCATTATCTTTATCTTTGAGGGAGCATATTCCAATGCTTTATTTTTGCTATTCACATTTCACCAGGATGTATTCTTGATTGACAGATGAGTATTTGACAAAGAAATTCCGGTCTTAGGCAGAATGATCTAACACCACATTGTGAAGACGATGGTAGTTAATGTTTTATTTTTAAAGTATATATCATATTATTAAAAACCTAATAGCTTTGCTGTCCTGTGTTGTCTTGGGCATGCTGACAACAAAGGGATAAATACAGTGCATACCAGGGTTCCTCTGGTAATACCGAGAACATGACACATGTCATCCTATGATAAATTGGCTCTTTGTCTGTTCAATTTCAAAGCTAAAGCTCTGGAGGCAGAAGTGTTAGGAAGCAGGCATAATTCTGGCGTACAGAGGCCTCAGATGCACAAAATTAGTGTGCATGGAACAGATAACAGGGAAAGAGATCCACAGTGAGAGGAAGTTTGCACAGGTTTGTGGACTTCCTGGGGCTTAGGTAGTATTGGCAGATGTTAGGTGGGGGAAAAACATCTGTAAGCATGATAATGAGCATTCCCAGAATCTGAAGTGACAACTGTATCCAGCACAAA
This sequence comes from Odocoileus virginianus, assembly GCF_023699985.2. NCBI lineage: Eukaryota > Metazoa > Chordata > Mammalia > Artiodactyla > Cervidae > Odocoileus > Odocoileus virginianus. The sequence goes on from NC_069676.1 coordinate 85,611,615, forward strand.
TGCTGTCTTGTGGCCCTATTTGCATACCAATTAAATTTTAAAATAAAGAAACAAATATTGGGTTACTGAATTTGCTTGACAAATAATCTGCAGGGCTTACTCAATACAACTGGGTCAGGCATGTTGGCTGTTTGACAGATGTTGTATCTGTGAAAGATTTAAGCAAAAAAAATGTACCCAGATTGTTACCACCCACAGTTTTATAAGTAGGAATCTGAAATAGGTTAGAGATGGTTTGATACCCTGAGGCAGCCACAATGGAGTGCTTTTTCTCTGTACTCTGCTAATGCATTCAGTAGATAATATTTAACACTTAGTTGTCAAAGTAGGAAGTTTAAAAATAAATTATTGTAAATCTAACATTGCATTTCTTGATATCTAGTATTTTGGATTTGAATTGTACATTAGACATTAAGAATTGATTTTTCAAAGAGATTATTCCAATCTTCACAGTCATCAGAACCTGAGGGTAGGATTATATGCAATGAGGTTGTCAAGACTCTTCTCCAGAAACTTGAAAGGTTGGAAAACAAACACATATACTCCCCAGTTTGGAGTATTCTCAACTATATTTCATAATTTCTGGATTTTGAGATACAAAATATGTATTTAAAAACATACCTTTTGAAGGGATAAATTTACTATCTACTGGATGTGACATATTAGAACACTAAAATTTCAATATAGAGTGCAGTACAATAAACAGAATATTTGCTGGGTACCAGGTACTATGTTCAGAGAAGGCAATGGCACCCCACTCCAGTATTCTTGCCTGGAGAATCCCAGGGATGGGGGAGCCTGGTGGGCTGCCGTCTATGGGGTCACACAGAGTTGGACATGACTGAAGCGACTTAGCAGCAACAGCAGGTACTATGTTAAGTACTAATAATATCAACATGAATAAGGCATGGGCTAGAGTCTTAAAAACTTTATTACCTTGCTTGGAAGATGGACACAATCAGATTATTTCATTATAATCGATACACACTAGAGGAAAAGTAACACGCCATAAATCTTACTTCTAGGCGTGTATATGTGAAGTTAGATACTAATTCATCATTATTTTATACAATGAACATTTTTCTGAAATGTGTGCAAATCAAACAGGTAAACTGAGTCATATTTCCCTTGATAAAGCCTTCAGAAGAACATTTTATTGCTATTTGCATGTTCTTTCATTTGGTTTATCTTCAGAAGGTATTACATTTTCCTGTTCAAGTTCTTTCTATTTCTCTTCCTCCTAGTTTTCTTGTCAAGTAGTTAATCATTTAAACTCTGAAATGCACTAAAAGCACTTGCTATTTGAAGGACCCCTGGGGTGAATTATCATTTAAACTGAAAATTGCTTTATTTGAGTGAAAGATAGTTTTTTCCTTTATCTATTTTGCAAAAATAACTGTAATATTTTCCAGTAGGGTATTCAAATAGCAAAAACTAACTTTGGTGGATATTTTCTTATCACTGTATATTCACTGGTTCAACCAACAGTTATTGGGATGCTATCAAGTACTATGAACTGTATGAAGCTTTTTCTTCTTGAGATAGTTTATACTCTGGCTTCCCTTGTAGCTTAGTCAGTAAAGAATCTGCCGGCAGTGTGGGACACTTGGGTTCACTTCCTGGGTTGGGAAGATCCGCTGGAGAAGGAAATAGCAACCCACTCCAGTATTCTTGCCTGGAGAATCCCATGGACAGAGGAACCCGGAGGGCTATAGTGCATGGGGTCACAAGAGTCAGACCCAACTTAGCGACTCAACCAACACCATACACCCGTGGCAGATGTAAACCACTGGGCGGAACATTGGAAGGCAGAGGCGTAAATGTCACAGTAGGGGTATATTTGAGGTGCTTTGTCAGTTAAAAGAGCCAGAAGAACAGGAAGGGATAGAGCACAGTGAGATAGGCATCCCAGCGAGGGTGACCTCTGACTGGCTTCTTGAGAAGCTGGTAGATGAAAGCAGATAGAGGCATCACAGGTCGAGAATAACTTCTACAACAGTGTGGCAAGTTGACAGCATGGCGTAGCAAGGGGAATTTCCAGAGGTCTTTTTGATCTACATTCTAGATTAAAGGGCACAAATGAAGTTATAGCAGGAGAAGAGGCTGGGAAGTTGAGACATTAAAGGGCATTGGATGCTACATTAAGTAAGGAAGATCACTTTATTCTAAAGAGATACATGGGTCCCTTCAGTATTTAAACAATGGAATGATACCGTCTTATTTACATTATACTTTCTTCTATTTTTTTGCAACCTGAATTTTTTTTATACCAGAAAATAAAATTTACTTGATAAAAATGAATTTTGTTATACTAGGGATGCCAAATGTTATTTATAGGTTGTTGTTTATGGAATAAACAGAGGTGGGATTGGGGCCACCCTCCATCCCCAGTCATATAAACATGCCCACAGCCCAGCTGGGTAGTTCAGCTCTTTGCCCCCAGGAGAGTTGCTCCCTGCACCCAGGCTCTTGGTCATCTCAGAGGGCCTGCTAAGGACCCTGGCTCTGCTTCTGGGTTTCTGGGGGAAGGGGGCTGGGGGCCCTGGATCATCCATGGAATGGGGAAGTTCCCTCTGGAGCCCAGGGCGCTGGAAGGGAAGGCAGGGAGAGAGTGCACATAGAAAATAGATCGACTGACCCTGTGAACTCAGAATGGGTGACATTTTATTTAGAAAGAGTGCTCTGACAACAGTTAATGGGTCTAGAAGTTCTGGAACAAACAATATAAGGAAAGAAAAAAAATGAAAATGATTAAAAAAAAAATCCTTAATGCTGCCATGCATTTCAAACTAAACATTGCCAAATAGCCTAATTAGATTCAGGGAGAAGGAAATGGCCACCCACTCCAGTATTCTTGCCTGGAGAATTCCGTGGACAGAGGAGCCTGATGGGCTGCCATCCAGTGGGTCTCAAAGAGTCGGGCACAACTGAGTGACTAAGCAAGCAAGCAATTGGGTTTGAATCACATTATTTTTACCAAGTAGATGAGACTGGAATGGTTCCTTGTTTCCACTTGGCCTCCCTAGTCCAACCACCCGTCTCCCTGGGGCCGAGCCCCACTGGACATTTCAGCTCGGGTTGGACAGAGGCTTCCGCCGATCAGCCCAGCCCCTGGCAGCCAGCCCTCCTCCTGCTCTCTGTGGAAAGGCTCTCAGGGGGCAGACGCTTTCTTCTCCCTTTTTGCAGCTGATGTTGCCATTGCCAGAACACCATGGACAGAGTCCCAAGTTCTTTCAACAAAGCAGACTCGCATGCGTTGTGACAGGTCTATAGAGCTGCTTATCAACCGGGAAGAGGCAAGGGGGTTGGCACTTCCAGGAATATGACAGAAAGAAAAGGAAGAGCAAAAAGCTGCTATCACACCTGCCACAGAGGGCAATAAGAGGTGTGAGATGGCAGGGCGGAGAGCTAGTGGGGGAGAGGAGTGCTTGGTGCACAAATGGCATATCTGGGGTGGCAGAAGTGTGTTAGAAACTTTTTTATTTTTTTAGGTCAGATTACTCCTTTTTGAAAGAAGAGGGTCATTCTGAGTCACATGATTATCACAGTGCCGTAGGTCATTGCTGGTACTAAGGACTTGGGACCTAGCTGCATGCTTGCTTCCAATTCTCTGGTCTGCAAAAATAGAAGACCTCATATATACATAGATTATCTAAAGTGTTAGTCACTCACTCGTCACTCTTTGCGGCCCCATGGCCTGCAGCCTGCCAGGCTTCTCTGTTCATGGGATTTTCCAGGTAAGGGTACTGGAGTAGGTTGCCATTTCCTTCTCCAGGGGGATCTTCCCAACCCAGGGATTGAACCCTGGTCTCCTGCACTGCAGGCAGATTTTCTACCAACTGAGCTATAAGGAAAGCCCATAGATTTTCTAAGAAGGACCAAATAATTCTGGAAATCTTAGGACATTTTCTGAATGCTGTGGATGAATATCCCACTGTAGATCTCAGCTATATAGGATTAGAATAACAGTGAATTTAGCTCTGGAAGTCCACTGGGTCATAAGTCATAGACCAGAAACTTTGGTGAAAGGTCAGTCAGTCTCATTGAAGAAAGTTTTATTTAGGGTTAAATCTTGTTATAGATGCTGGAGTCACTGAAAAAGAAGTCATTCAATTTTTACCCATAGTGAGTGTACAGAACCATTGATGGTTAATTGAAATTCTGTATGATAAGAGCTGTTTTAGAGTAATTAGTGGGGTAGTGGGTAGATTTGGGTGTGAGGAGACTGGGATGACATCATCACAGCTAAGAATGGTCAATGATATCTTGCTAGAGAAGGCAGAGCCGCAGTGTCTGAGAGGGGAGTTAAGGTGCATGCTAAAAGAGGCAGTGGGCATGAAATTGGAAGACTTTGGGGTATTTGATTTGGCTGAAGCCTCAACTGGGAGGACAGGCATATAAGAGTTAAGCTGGAGACATGGGCTGGACCTGGAGTTTGGGAAACATACGCCTGCTAAGGAGGCATTGAAAGTTTGGGTGTGGGCATCACTGATAGATTGTAATCAGGGGAGTAAAGTCATTTGACTAGTGGCACATTTTATAAAATCTCTCTGATGAAAAAAAAAAGAAAAAAATCTCTGATGGCTTTATCAAAGATGGATTTGGGGAAAGGGTCTGGGGAGGGGAGATACTTGGTTTGGAGTAGTGGCAATAGTGATGTAAGATACAGATGAGAAATATCTTAGCATTTAAATGGGCAGTAGATGACTGACATGGACACACTCAGGGTTGTTGGGAGAAAGGGGAACCAATTTTAGTGAGAAGGTGATTGCTTCCATTTGAGACATGTTGACTCAAAGAAAAAAATACTCTTTTTAGCTTTGATTTTTGAGCAGCTCTATCAGTCTGTGAGGTAGAGTAGCATCAGGAAGGGGCACAGGTCTTTTAAACAACAGCCAAGTATAAAGAAAGAAAGTAGCACAAAACTCAGAAAAGGTGCATGTCAGCACAGGTCAAAGGGCTGAGTTTCAGTGTTATAGAGATTTCTGCATTGTGAATTTCTGTGTTTGTGTGTGAATGTGATTTAGGGTGGCAGAATTTTTGAACAAACTGAGGGCAGGCCAGTTTGATGAGAAGGTCTGAAATGCTTTCAGTAAATTTTGTGTGTCTAGAAATCACCTCCTAATTTTATCTCAGCAAAATTGATGATCTTGTTCATTTTGTCAGAAGTTTAGTCAGTAATAACTAGAATGTCTAAGTTCCTTTCCACTGTAGCTCACCACATGATCAAATTGTTTAGAAAAACACATTTTATAATTCTACCTTAGCTTTTTTTTTCTTTTCATGGCACCCTTCCGATGCATCTCTCTTTTGTAGTTTTTCCCTTTATTTATGGAATTTTACTAATTTAGATAGTGTGCCTATTTATATTAGTCCTATTCTATTTATTGATTTTCTTCTCATCAACAAAGCAGGGCACATACTATCTTGTCCTACTTCTGCTAGTATTAAGTTCTCATTCTTTCCTTGGACCCTTCACTCTAATTTCTTTCTTGTAACCTGTGCATCGACCAGAAGAAAAATTGTCTTTTTGAACTTCCTGTGATTTTCAGCAACTAAGAAGTGAAATACACAGATCTTTTGAGGTAGCTATTTATTCATGCAAGCTTAGCAGTAAAAATTCATTTTCATCGGGAACATGTTTTGCTAAAAAGTGTTTTTAGAAAGGATATGTATCCTTTTTTGACGTTGTTATGCCAAAATCCTCAGCATATTTGCCGCCCGTGTTTGGATACAAGATTTTCCAAAACAAAAATATTACCAAAATTCTCTGTTAACCAAGCAGGCAGAAGTATGTATGGCTCAGGGATAGTCCAGGCTGGATTAATGTATTTCGGGCCCACGAGAGCTTGTGGCCACTGAGAGACCGATCTGTATCAGGCTCTTCTGAGTCTGCTCTCCCCCTAAGAACTGGCATTTCCTAATAGTACAAGTTACTTCTGGTTTACTTTCTATCTCAATAAATGTTTTAAAGTTTTTACAGATATACTTAAATTTTTACTATTGTCTACATCTACATTATAAAAGTAATCGACACTCATAATGATGATGCCAAAGTAATACGAAACGTCGAATTAAAGCAATACCACATTTGTTCTATAGCGTCTGAGGCTGTAAAGTGGATTTTCATAAACAACATGGAGTGAAATTGAAAGGTTTCTTTAACCTAAAGCTTATATTTCGTTCAGCCAGAATGCCTCATATTTGACCTCTTTGGTTAACTATGGTTTTGGTCTACAGCCTTGCTGAGAGCACAACCTTATGGTAGATGGACAGAGGGAATTATCTAGATTTATGGAAGGTACACGTGATAATGAAATATTTAAAATGCAAATGGATGAAATCCTTTGCACTTCAATGTATTGAATGTGTTCAAGTCTACTTGGCATAAGGAAGCCAAGTAGGAAATTATGTGTTTAAGGATGGCAAACTACCCAGTCACCTGGAACATCACATCACTTCCCTATGCAGAAGAGAAATTGAAAATGCCCTGAATAAAGGCAAGCAGAACGGTAATGTGCCAACCCAACCTATCAAAGAAAGAAATGGAGAAAATGTGGGGTTGTCAAATTTTATATGAAGACAATAATACATATACTTTTTTTTAAATACAGAAAGAGATAATTCTAGCTGCTTGAAGAAACAAAAGGGCAAGTTGGAATGCAGTGACAGCTTTATAAAACAATAATAGAATGCATGTCTTTGGAGTGGAGTCGAACGAGTGGAAAGTAAGGGTCAGCATCATTAATTGTGAGGAGTTAATCAGATTAGGCTCTTGACAAAAACCTATTGGAGTTTGAAATGTTCTGCTGAGAAGCCCAGAAACTCCCATATTTCTCAAAGAAGCTTACTTAGCTGAGGTGTGAGAAGATAACTTCTTATTAGCCGGTCTTTCACAAGGTGAAGCTGTGTGCCTCTAGAGGGAAGCTTTTTTTTTTTTTTTTTCTATTGATGTATAGTTGATGTATAATGTGTTCATTTCTGCTGTACAGGGAAGTGATTCAGTTATACATATATAAACAATGTTTTAAAAATTCTTTTCCATTGCAGTTTATCACAAGATAATGAAGATAGTTCCTTGTGCTATTCAGTAGGACCTTGTTGTTTACCTATACTATGTATAATAATTTGCACCTGCTAACCCCAAATTCCCACTCCATCCCTCCAACAACCCCCTCCCTCTCTGCAACCACAAGTCTGTTCTTTGTGTCCACGAGTCTGTTTCTGAGATAGGTTCATTTGTTCCATGTTGTTGATTTCACGTATAAATGATATCTGATAGTTTTCTCTTTCTGACAGTGTCACTTAGTATGACGATCTCCAGGTCTATCCATTTTGCTGCAAATGGCATTGTTTCACTTTTTATGACTGAGCCGTGTTCCACTGTATATACATACCACATCTTCTCTATCCAGTCATCTATTGTGGGATGTTTTGGTTGTTTCCATGTCTTGACTGTTGTGGATAGTGCTGCTGTGAGCATTTGGGTGCATATATCTTTTTCAGTTGTTTTGTCCAGATATATGCCCAGGAGTGGGATTGGAGGATCATATGACAATGATATTTTTAGTTTTTGAGGAGCCTTCATATTGTTTTCTGTAGTGGCTGTACCAACTTACCTTCCCACCCATAGTAGGAGGGCTCTAGAGGGAAGCTCTTTTGTTCTGGTAGTGAGAGCCCAACAAGAAGTCCAGCTATTGATGTGATACCTACATGTGGTATACCATCTAGATTTTCTCAGAAGACCAGCCCCATAGCACCAGCACTCCATGCTTCCCAACTTCCGTTTTGATCTTCTAGTTTATCACAGTTCCATCTATCTGAGTTCTACTTAAGCCAATAAGAAACCCGCAAATAAAATATGTCCTAGGTTCATTTGATTTTGCTGGGGTGTTCAGGTTTAATTCTTAGACTCCTCACTATCTTAAAAACGCCATCCTGCCAGATGTGCCATCCTGCTATCGGCTGTCCTTCTAATGAATTTACATGTTCTGAAAACAATGAGAGATTTACTTATTGTATGCAAAGTTTCTATTGCATCTGTAAAAATCCATATTTTTATATATATTTAAAGTTTTTCTTACCAAGAATTATCAGATGAGCTTTTTGTTCTCTCTGTGTGTATTTTAAGTCGCTTCAGTCATGTTCGACCCTTTGTGACCCTATGGACTGCAGCCCGCTAGGCTCCGCTGTCCATGGGGATTCTCCAGCAAGAACACTGGAGTGGGTTGCTATGCCCTCCCCCAGGGGATCTTCCCCACCCAGGGATTGAACTCAGGTCTCTTGTGTCTCCTGCATTGGCAGGCAGGTTTTTTTCTTTTTTTTTTTTTTAACTACTAGCACCACCTGGGAAGCTTGTTCTCTTTAGGTGTCACAAATGAAAACATTTTGTTTTATATGGGATAATATGAAACCTATAATAAGTGTCCTGCAAAAAATGATATAATGAGCAAATATTTTTTGACTAAGTTAGATAAGCACACATTAGCTACCCTGAATTAACAGCTATGAAACCAACAGTTTTCTTTCTTTTTCACTTAACAGCTTAATTTTCCTGCCACATAGGTGACAGTTTTTATCCATGTTATATTTATTCATGTTAAAGCTCATCACACCTTTGGTAAAATAGGTATTTGTATTGATTATTCCACATCAGTTTATTCTGGGGTACAATCTGCCATTTCATTGTGTATACTCAAGTGTTCCTTTATTGTGAAATGATTTTCCTGATTTGTACATTTAAACTTTTGACCCACTTTTTATTTCCCATCTTTGGTGTTACCAATATGTATAGTCAGAATCTCCTCCCCCACTTTTTAATGAGCGACACTAAGATCTTTGTTGCAGCGTTTGGGCTCCTCGTTGCAATGCACAGGCTTTGTCTCTCATTGCAGTGTGTGGGCTTATTTTACAGCGCCCAGACTCTAGAGCACACGTGTTCCATTGTGGTGTGTGGGCTTCGTTGCTCCATGGCATATGAGATCTTAGTTCCCTGACCAGGATTCGAATTCATGTCCCTTGCATTGGCAGGCAAATTCTTAACTACCAAGAAAGTTCCTCCCTGGTCTAAAGCCAAATTTATTGATTTATAATTTACACCCAGTCAAGATCCAGAATGTCCTCTATCCCCCCAGAACTTTCTTCATGCCTCTTTGTAGTCACATAAGTCTGCTTTCATATAACTTTTTGCACCAATGATCCTGTTTTTTGATAGGTCCATTCTTTGTGGCCTGGGAAAAGGCTTACTTTAAATATTCATGAAATACAAATTAAGCAACAATAAATACCACTTTGTTCTGTTTTACTGGAATATATTAAAAATATGTGATCCATGATGAAAATAGTGTAGTTGGCAATGTTTTACTCTTACTTGCAGGAATAAATATCAACATATTTTTGGAGGGAATGACAAACCTTTTAAAATATCTAGTTTATTTAACTATTCTATTTTTAAAGAAAGTGTTGGTGATATGCATTGGTGTTAATGTATAAAGCTATTAATCACAGCATTTTTTATGTAAAACTCAAAAGCTATTACCAAATGAACATTCAGCTATATGAAATTTATTATATTGTATCTGTTTAATGGGATATCATGCAGCTATTAAAATATATTAATATGTGCAAAGTCACTTCAGTCATGTCTGATTCTTTGTGACCCCATGGACTGTAACTTGCTAGGCTCCTTTGTCCATAGGATTCTCCAGATAAGAATGCTGTAGTGGGTTGCCATTTCATAACTGTTATAGGATATGGTCATTTTAATAGGTAAAAATTGAGTTAGGATTGATTCCTTGGCTTATAAATATTGGACTTCCCCAGTAGCACAACAGTAAAGAATCCTGCAATGCAGGAGATCCAAGAAATGCAGGTTCAATCCCTAAGTTGGGAAGATCCCCTGGAGGAGGAAATGACAACCTACTCCAGTATTCTTGCCAGGAAAATTCCTTGGACAGAGGAGCCTGACAGACTGCAATCCACAGGGCCACAGAGTTGGACATGACAGCATGCATGCACTCATAAATATTACTCCTTTCTCAGAGATGGTCTGACTCCCAAAGATTCTGTCTCTACCACACCTTGTTGATCTGAATTTTCCAAAATTTCTATAATCAACATGGTTTCTTTTACAACCCCATTTAAAACAGGAAGTCCAGCTATTTCCTGGGGATATTGTATAATGAATATTTGTTGTTGTTTAGTCCCTAAGTCATGTATAGATGACATTGTCATCTATGATGAATGTAGATGCTTCTGTATTCTTCCATAATGAATATAGATGCTTCCCTGGTGGCTCAGAGAATAGAGCATCTGCCTGCAATGCAGGAGACCTGGGTTCGATCCCTGGGTTGGGAAGATCCCCTGGAGAAGGAAATGGCGACCCACTCCAGTATTCTTGCCTGGAAAATCTCGTGGACAGAGGAGCCTGGTGGACTACAGTCCATGGGGATCACAAAGAGTCAGACACATCTGAAGTGACTTTGCATACATAATGAATATAGATGGTATATAATTAATATCATGAATAAATGCTTCTGAGGCCACAATGCCAAGTTTGTATGCCAAAAATAATTTTTAAATACAAGGTATTCTAGAGTTCATTAAAAATTTTAAAAACTACTTTTATAACAAATAAGATGTCAAGGAAAAATTATAGGTCTTTAAATGCTAAAGTAATACCATTCATTTAAGAACTGTTTTAAGAGAAAGTACCTTGAGAGAAAAGACCTGAGCTAATTAAGTTTCCTTTAATAGACTTTTGTGGGAGACATTTTATTTTTTGTTGGTCTTTTGATCTTGATGGCAATCCTTAGACTTTAATTCATGGATATATAAACATGAAAGGCATATTTGATACAACATTTGGCTGGAATTGATCTACATAGTCATCTGAATAAATCTTCAAGAATCTGTCATGGCAACAAGAATGCAGAGCATAAACTCCTTGACACATGTGACCTGCTCGTGTCAGAATTGTTTAAAGTGTCTCTAGATTCAGCCCAGTCCTTCCTAGTGAAGCTTTCTTTATCACTTCTCACTTTCATCCTTCTGGATGTTTATATCTAATAAGAACACACTTGTTTACTTGTTTCAGTTAAAATTATTTTTACATTTTTTTCACATTTCAAAAAAGAAAATATTCACTTTAATTTCCAAGTCAGATTATGTGGTAGCAAATGTCTGTTTTTTTTTGAGACATGAATTATGTTCACAGAAATAAAATATCATTAACGATGCAAATGGAATTGTCTTTTTATCTAAGCTGTGAATCCTTGAGAGTAGAGAATGTGTATTTTGTTCACTATGATTTTTTTTTTTTGCTTAGAAAATAGAGGATCAATAGCTGCTGATTATAAATGAATATCATACTTACATTGTGAAAAATCAGCCTAATTGACAAGGTGTCAAGATAATCTAAGTGACTTGGACATATTCAAATTCTCTCTCTTTTTAAAAGAATGCTTATTTTTTCCAGATATTCGTAAGTGAAAACAAGAAAAATAGAAGTGAAGGAGCATGGAGCTGATCTGATCAAGCCAAACTCTGTTGTTCTTCTCTGTTCTTTCACATGTTATCACGTGACTTTTTCCTTGTTTCTAAATGGAGTGATTTCCCCTTTATTTAAATCCTACAAAGCAACCAAGAGTCATGGAACATTCTCGTTCCTCTTCACTTGAGCACTGCTTGTGCTCATAAATTGCTTTCCAGGATGACATGTCTTCCGAGTCTTATGAATCATTAGTTGGTTATGGTTATAATTTGAGAAAGGGACAGTGTCTCACATTTTAACACTCCCTAGGTAAGTAAGGATATTAAGATTTTTCTATCTAGCCTAATCTAAGTCTCGTAGGACCTTTAGTCAATAGTAATTACTGGGATTCTGTTAGTCAACATACAAATAAAAAGAGAGTGACTGTAGGCTCATAGAACAAACTAATACAAAACCAGTTTTGTAATATTTTTAGTAGGTCATGCTCTAAATTAGATGCTCCTTAGATATCTCAACTATATGGACTAGTTAAACTCAAACCAAACTCTGGGAAGTCCAGTGTCCCTATAGGTAAACTATACCCTTAAATCTCCCTTTCCCAGCATATCAAGTCACCTTGACACCATTAGTGAATTCTGCTTTTTCATTGTCAGTGTTGCTGAAAATCTGGTTTGTTTCTAAACAAACCTCTATCAACTCCCTGATATCCTTGGTGAAATACTTCTTGGATACATCCTTTGGGCTGAGTTTCAATCACATTGAGGGCTTCCCTCATAGCTCAGTTTGTAAAGAATTTGCCCGCAATGCAGGAGACCCCGGTTTGATTCCTGGGTCAGGAAGATCCACTGAAGAAGGGACAGGCTGCCCACTCCAGTATTCTTGGGCTTCCCTTGTGGTTCAGCTGGTCAAGAGTCCGCCTGCAATGCGGTATACCTGGGTTTGATCCCTGGGTTGGGAAGATCCCCTGGAGAAGGGGAAAAGCTACCCACTCCAGTATTGTGGCCTGGAGAATTCCATGGACTATATCCTCAATGGGGTAGCAAAGAGTAGGACAAGACTGAGTGACTTTCACTTTCACGTTTAATCATATTATCAAGACTTTGCTTAAAAGATGTTCAGAAAATGTTATCTGTTGTATGTTCATTGTTCTAACTACACAAAAACCTTTCAAGACAGAAATATAGATAGAAATGTAGACATTAGAGGCATTGAAAGAGCAATTTATTTTCTGAGACATGTTCACCAAAAGTGGGGATGGCTGCTATCCGAAAGTCTACAAACAATAAATGCTGGAGAGGGTGTGGAGAAAAGGGAGCCCTCTTACACTATTGGTGGGAATGCAAACTAGTATAGCCGCTATGGAGAACAGTGTGGAGATTTCTTAAAAAACTGGAATTAGAACTGCCATATGACCCTGCAATCTCACTTCTGGGCATACACACCGAGGAAACCAGATCTGAAAGAGACATGTGCACCCCAATGTTCATCGCAGCACTGTTTATAATAGCCAGGACATGGAAGCAACCTAGATGCCTATCAGCAGACAAATGGATAAGGAAGCTGTGGTATATACACACCATGGAATATTACTCAGCCATTAAAAAGAATTCATTTGAATCAGTTCTAATGAGATGGATGAAACTGGAGCCCATTATACAGAGCGAAGTAAGACAGAAAGATAAAGACCAATACAGTATATTAACGCATATATATGGAATTTAGAAAGATGGTAATGATAAAACTATATGCAAAACAGAAAAAGAGACACAGATGTACAGAACAGACTTTTGGACTCTGTGGGAGAAGGCAAGGGTGGGATGTATCGAAAGAACAGCATCGAAACATGTATATTATATAGGGTGAAACAGATCACCAGCCCAGGCTGGATGCATGAGACAAGTGCTCGGGCCTGGTGCACTGGGAAGACCCAGAGGGAGCGGGTGGAGAGGGAAGTGGGAGGGGGGATCGGGATGGGGAATACATGTAAATCTATGGCTGATTCATGTCAATGTATGGCAAAAACCACTACAATATTGTAAAGTAATTAGCCTCCAACTAATAAAAATAAATGGGAAAAAAAAGAGAAAATGTTGGACTTATGGATGGTAAAACATTATAAAAAGAAGAATTACAGTGGTGAAACGCTAAAAGATATTTAAAAATAATACCTCTTTTAAGGTACTTGTTCCCCAAGGATGAGGGACCAGCCATGATCCTGTGTAGACTCATCCCCAATCTTGCTCCATAAATGTAAGAACTTTCCTATTTCTGTCTCAGGTGTACAGTAAATGCTTCTGTTATTCACAGGCTTGCCTCTGTTTATACACTGTCACATTGTCATGGGAAGGACCGAAATGGCAGTGAGAAATTAACCAAAGCTCTACTTAAGGTGAAACCTGAAGATTATTATATACATTCTAAATTGGCAAAATGTTATTTAGGCAAGTTCAGCATATCAGGTGAACTCTATATTTCTTTGGGGCCTACTGGCTCCTATTAGCTATCAGAAGAATGGCATGCATGTATCTTACGGAAAGGTGTGATTGGACTTATTATGATTGGCTGCTCTCTAGTCCTGCGGTCTAGTCAAGATTCATCCCAGAGCCCCCCACAATAGTTGACATGCACCATACAGAGATAAACTGTATCTTCTTAGGGTTAGTATATTTTTATTTTCAAGAATGTTAAAGAAAGATCAGAATTGAGAAGTCTGTTTGTAACCATCCTTCTTTTATTTCTATGGCCTGGAAAAATGTGCCTAGTTTGTCTTTACTCTAGATTTTAAAAATATAAATAAATCAAAAAGGAATCTTGTTTTCTACTCTACTTCTAAAAGCAAGACTTAATAACATTTCATTCATGTTTTGATACTTTATACCAACACAAAAAGATAGATAATGTCCGAGAAGATTACCCCAAGGCAATAGCCTTTTGCCATGTGTGTTTCATCATTGAACTTTTGCTCCATCCTTGACTGATGGTCATGTTCTGCTATAAGCAAGGCAGTGACACTGGTCAACTCTACATCAGATCTGCTTCTTGAGGTTTACAGAGTTGTCCAATAAAGGTCATTCAATTCCTGACAAACCAAACTAACATGGACTTTTCACAGGATTGGTGTTTTTATGAATATGGTGAAATTTTCCTAAGGTCTTTAAGCTGTGCAATTAGGTACCTTCTTGAGATAGACTAGGCTGGATGGAAATAAAAACTAGTGGCCATTCAATTTAAAAGAAATGAGTAGTCTGACTCTGAAGTCTTACTTTGGTAGAAAATGACTTGTTTTTCACGCCATCAAAATCAAAACTGCTGATCAGTGGAGGAATGAAGTTAGCTAGAAAAAAAAAACCTCTCCTTTACTGACACTGTTTATAAGAAGACATATTTGTGTTACATCATTTAACAAGATAGAATTTTCTCTAAATCATCTGTTGTGATCTGGCATCTTAAAATGGAAACTATTTTTTTCATAATCAATTAGTTTTTTTTTATGATTGACAAATTTAATTTTCTTGGGCTCCAAAATCACTGAGCATGGTGGCTTCAGCCATGAAATTAAAAGAAGCTTGCTCCTTGGAAGAAAAGCTATGACAAATCTAGATAGCATATTAAGAAGTAGAGACATCACTTTGCCAACAAAGGTCTGTCTAGTCAAAGCTATGGTTTTTCCAGTAGTCATGTATAGATGTGAGAATTAGACTATAAAGAAGGCTGAGTGCCAAAGAATTGATGCTTTCGAACTGTGGTGCTGGAGAAGACTCTTGAGAGTTCCTTGCACTGCAAGGAGATCAGACCAGTCAATCCTAATGGAAATCTATCCTGAATATTCATTGGAAGGACTGATGCTGAAGCCAAAGGTCCAATACATTGGCCACCTTATATGAAGAGTTAACTCATTGGAAAAGACTCTAAAGCTGGGAAAGATTGAGGGCAAGAGGATAACGGGGTGGCAGAGGATGAGATGCTTAAATAGCATCACTGACTCAATGGACATGAGTTTGAACAAACTCAGGGAGACGGTGAAGATCAGAGTAGCCTGGCATGCTGTAGTCCTTGGGACCGCAGAGTCGGACATTCTTGACTGAACAACAACAACAATTAGCATAAATGGTTAATAAAGGAGATTAAAATAAATCTATGTTTCTCTTTCCCAAAAAATAGTTTATAAGTCATAACAAAATGTACCATTTATATCCTTCAAATTAGTTATTTCATTGATAAAGCAAAGACTGCTTAAAGGCTTGATCAGTGTAAATGTGGCATAATTATTGTGTTGGGGAACTTTTTTGTTTTGATTAGAAAATAAAAATATTTGAAAAATTCCTTTACCTATTGATTTTACCCTGGGATATTTGTGGAAATAGTTGCATCGATGTTCATAGATGAAGGAAGTTTCTTCTTAATATATCAAGATACTTTTGCAATATTCTTTTTTCTTGCTGTTGTTTCCCTGTCTCATATCCCTGTCTTTGCTGCCAGTTCCTATGTCCCCTCCCCATAAAGAATTTCCTGGCTTTGGAGAATTGTTTCTCTCCAGAGTCAGCATGTGGTGAGTTGATTTCTTAAAAAGTTATTTATTTTTAATAGGAAGATAATTGCTTTACAATATTGTGTTGGTTTCTGCCATTAAATAATATGAATCAATCATAGGTATATGCATGTTGCCTCCCTCTCGAACCTCCCTCCCACCTCCCACTCCAATTACCACTCTAGTTTGATTATTATAACATATCCAGAAAGAAACTTATACAAACTCTTACATGCGGGACAGAAAGATACCTCTAAAGAATTCTTGACAGATTGGCTACATAATTTGTGGGCCCATTGCAAAGTGAAAATGCAGAATTTCTTGTTCATAAATGGTGAAGGATTTTAAGATGGCGACAGCGAGCATTAGAGCAACTGAGGGCGCTTTGTGCCTGTGCAGGTCAATGCCTACGAAGCTGATCCTGGCTCCTTGTTCCCGGGGCCTCTTAACTCGTCTCTTTCTCTGTTCTTTACATCACTAGGAACATTTATTCCCTCATTTATCATAGAATTTGTCTTTTCTGTCCCTTCAGTAGTTGGGATCCTTATTTTTGCCTTTCTGTCAATTTTGGATTCGTATGTTGCCTAGAAACTGTCAACAGTATGTTTTTTGACAACTTATTCCAGTATATCTTCGATTCAACCACCTCTTTGGTTTTCTTCCTTCCTTTGAAAGCAGATTTTCTCCTATGCCGCCTTGTATGATCTGGTTCCCACACCGTGTTCTTTGTCCTTCAGCCAACACTTTTCTTGCCTTGATTGTTAACTGTCGTGTGGGGCTCTGGGATGAACTTGACTAGACCGCGGGACTAGAGAGCAGTCCCAGGGTTCCATTGCCCTCATGGACCACTTTCCCTCACATGCTGTCAGCTTATGGAGAGATCTAAGAAACACATACGCACTTTAAATTTCCAGATGTGGTTTAGCTTTGAATTTATGACCTCATTTCTACTCTTACGTGACCTGAACTAGACACTCACTTAGAAGGAGACTAAGGTTCCCTTTCATCGTCACCAGGAACCCTTAAGAAAACTTGAAACCTTTGGCTTTTTATTTGTTTTTCTCTCTCCTGGGCCCCACCCTCTCTTCTAGCTCTGTAGATCAAAAACTAATTCTCCAGGAGGGAGAGGAGGACGGCTCAACAGAAAAGGAAAAGGAGGTTTTTAAAGTGTGTACCTTAGTTCAGCATCTCAAGTACTCAACCCAGACGGGTAAAGCCAAGGAAGCGAAGAACATATCGAGATTCTTTTCAGTATTATCTCTTCTAGCAGTTAGGTCACCTTCTCCAGACAGCAGTTCAAGGATCTGAGCCAAGGAGATGAGTGAGGTTATTTGTAATTCATCCATCCATTATGTTCCAAAAATAGTTCTAAGTGTCTAAAGCAGCTTCTTAATTCCTCCCAGTAACCCAATAACGTAAGACAGGTAGTGATAATCAGTTTTTGTTCATAAGGAAACTGGACCTCATGTGATTTGTTTTTTTTCCAAAGTCACAAAATGAGACATGGATTGGGGAGAGAGGTGGGAGGCGGGTTCAGGACGGGGACACATGTACACTCACGGCTGATTCATGTGTATGTATGGCGAAAACCACTACAATATTGTAAAGTAATTAGCCTGCAATTAAAATAAATAAATTAATTAAAAAATTTTTTGAGATCTCAGAATTCTCCATTACCCAATTAAAAAATATTGCTGCTGTCATCGAGATATTTACCAGTAGAAAAAAAAAATTATGTCACTGTTGTCACAGTAGACGTCCATGTTATCTCTCTAGATTGGTATCATCTGGTCTCTAACAGAATTTGCTGTATCCGACTCCTTCCCAATTCTCATCATTCCTAAATATGATAATTATTTAGTTTATATGCTTGTAATTTGAAAAAATAAATTCCTTTTTAAGCATTTGAGGTTAATTCTTAGATATTCATTATTTTGATAGTGAGGCAAGATAGTAACTCATTATTGCAATTTTAAGCTGAACCGATAACTAAAGTTTCCATATGTGACTGGGTACTGGGTGCCACATGTGATCTCTCAGTCACTTTTAATACTTTTCTGTCATGAGCTATTCCCTTAGCATTAAATATCATCCTGCACTTAGATGGGGATCCGAAGATTGTGCAGTTGCTTAGTTATTTGCTTTTTTCATTGCTTCCCATTTAAACCAATGACTAAATGAACAATTAGGACTTTAGTTGTGTGAAATACGTGTTTTATTTGGCATGGACCCTAATGATCAGATAATGAACAGCTTCATCCCTATCAAGAGGATATTCTAAAGGATGGTTTCATTTCTTAATGTTGACCCTCACTCTGAGAGGACGGCTGCTCTAATCATGATAGTTAATGACCAATAAGTGGCCATTTGTCACATTTTCATTCTTTATTCCAGGCCTCAGCCAAACTGTAACATAAAGGATTCAAGCTATGATGAAATGCTTTAACAGGTAATGATGAGAGAGGTGATGAGAATTTTTAGAGCAGGGTTCATGCTCCATATGTTCTCTGTAGTAATCAGGTTGAAAAATAGCACTTTGGTTCTGAGGCACTACGCAGCTTCATTCACTGGACATTTATTGACTGCCTTACCTGTAAGTTGTACCAGTTGAAAAAGAAATGAATTTCAAGGCACAAATCTCTGCCTCTAATCATTCTATAGTAGGAAGTCAAGTTCTGGTCAAAATGTAAATAAAATAGTCCAAGATCCACTTAGTTACTAGACTTGTGTGTGGAAAATATAAATTCAAAGGAAATATCAGAAGTCTCTAAAAGGCATGAAGACCTTTGAGTTGTGTCTTATGTAACCTTAGCTTCTGCATACTTGACTTTAAATATAAACATAACCCAACATTTGAAAAGTTCACAGTTAAATTGTGGAAGTTCATTAACTGCATGATTAAAGCTGATTTGTTATGTTTCAATTTCCATAATCCATTTACAAGGTTTATCCATTTAAAATCTCTAAATTAGCAGTTTTCTCTGCTTCTGTTATTCAGGTCATTGCACCTTAGATAAGCTAAATGTTTAAGTGCTCCCTGTAAAGAAAGCAAACAAAATTTAAATATCTGCCATAGGAAAGTCAAAACAAGGAAAGTAATCAGTAGTCTGAATAAAAAACTTATATCAGTTTTTTACTTCTTCTTTCCCACCTCATCACCATAAATAATTACAACTGAGTGAATAAAATTTTGTAAAATATTTTCTTTTAAAACAAATATTTTAATTCTAAAAGAGAAATTGTAATGTGTAAAACTTAGGTCATTTGGATTCCTTTGGCACAATAGTATTATCAATAACAGGCACTAAAAGAGGCCTTTTAGTTTATTTTCCTTTTAAGTTTTAGTTGGAAAATGCATCATGAGAAAGAACATAGGATATATGGCACATAATATCCAAGTGAAAAATGATGTAACATTTTATTTTAAAATACTTATTAAATATTTTCCTCTAATTTATATTTTCCACTATTGGTTAGATAGAAGAACACACATAAGTGGAAATCAATAAAATGCAAAAGATCATTGGTTGTCAAATGTTAACCTCTCAGAAAGAGAGAATTAACAGTTCATGAATTCTTTTTTTAAAAGAAATTTTCTAAAGTTACAGAAAGTATCAAGATATAAAATTATTATTGACTATATTTTCAAGCATTAAGATAACTTTTGTAATACTGATGAGAACTTTTTGATTCTTTTAAAGAAATATGTATTTACTTACTTTCTACTGTGTGTGTCAGACTTTGTAGGATATACAAATATCTTTCCTAAGAATCTTAAAATTAAACAGGAGAAGTAAAATGTCAGCATAAGTAACTGCAGTAGAATGTAGAACACACACACACACAAAACCATAATTGAGGAACACCATAAATAATATGAATATTGAAAGATGCAGGTGTCACTCCCACCTGGTGGGATGGGGAGTGAGCTGAATCACCAAAGATTCCACAGATCAAGTGCCGGTGCACTGAGATGGACCTTTTAGTGATGAAAGTATAAAGGAAAGTGTTAGTCGCTCAGTCAAGTCTGACTGTTTGTATCCCCATGCAGAGTGAGCTAAATCATCACAGATTTCACAGATCAAGTGATGGTGCACCGAGATGGTCCCTTTAGGGACTACATATGTCAAATTTAGAGGTGCCACTCTACAGAAATGAAGGGCATAGTGACATTCTGCCTGACTGAGACGAGGTGGAATTGAAGGTCAGGAGCTGAAAACTTTTTGGAAAATATGTGTGTGAGTTTATGTATGGAGAGCCTTGAATGCCAAGTTAAAATAACCCTTCTATCAATGACTATATATCAAATGCTTTACCGTTTCTGCTGTACTAAATCTGTGGCTATTTAAAAAATCAAGGCAGCAAGGTCTTACGCCTCAGGAAGCTCACTTTATGCATTGTGTAGATGCCATAAAAATCAGGAATGGAGTAGGTTAGATATTTATTAACCAGTGAAGTTGATGGAATTCCAGTTGAGCTATTTAAAATACTAAAAGATTATGCTTTTAAAGTGCTGCATTAAATATGCAAGCAAGTTTGGAAAACTCAGCAGTGGCCAAAGGACTGGAAAAGGTCAGTTTTCATTCCAATCCTAAAGAGAAGCAATGCCAAAGAATGTGCGAACTACCACGCAATTGCACTCATCTCATACACTAGCAAAGTAATACTCAAAATTCTCCAAGCCAGGCTTCAAAGTATGTGAACCGAGAACTTCCAGATGTTAAATCTGGATTTAGAAAAGGAAGAGGAACCAGAGATCAAGTTGCCATCATCTGTTGGATCATTGGAAAAGCAAGAGAATTCCAGAAAAACTATTGCTACTGTTGCTGCTAAGTCGCTTCAGTTGTGTCCGACTCTGTGCGACCCCATAGATGGCAGCCCACCAGGCTCCCCTGTCCACAGGATTCTCCAGGCAAGAACACTGGAGTGGGTTGCCATTTCTTTCTCCAATGCATGCATGCACGCTAAGTCGCTTCAGTCGTGTCCGACTCTGTGCAATGCCATGGACGGCAGCCCACCAGGCTCCTCTGTCCATCTGCTTCTGCTTTATTGACTACGCCAAAGCCTTTGACTGTGTAGATCACAGCAAACTGTGGGAAATTCTTCCAAGAGATGAGAATACCAGACCACCTGACCTACCTCCTGAGAAATCTGTATGCAGGTCAAGAAGCAACAGTTAGAACTGGACATAGAACCAAAGACTAGTTCCTAATTGGGAAAGGAGTACCTCAAGGCTGTATATTGTCACCCTGCTTATTTAAATTATCTGCAGAGCACATCATGTGAAATGCCAGGCTGGATGAAGCACAAGCTGGAATCAAGATTTCTGGGAGAAGCATTAATAACCTCAGATATTCAGATGACACCATCCTTATGGCAAAAAGCGAAGAACTAAAGAGCCTCCTGATGAAAGTGAAAGAGGAGAGTGAAAAAGTTGGCTTAAAACTCAGTATTCAAAAAACAAGATCATGGTATCTGGTCCCATCACTTCATGGCAAATAGATGGGGAAACAATGGAAACAGTGACAGACTTTATTTTTTTGGGCTCCCAAATCACTGTAGATGGTGACTACAGCCATGAAATTAAAAGATGCTTGCTCCTTGGAAGAAAAGTTATGACCAATCTAGACAGCATATTAAAAAGCAGAGACATTACTTTGCTGACAAAGATCCATCTAGTTAAAGCTGTGGTTTTTCCAGTAATCATGTATGGATGTGAGAGCTGGACTATAAAGAAAGCTGAGCACCGAAGAATTGATGCTTTTGAACTATGGTATTGAAGAAAACTCTTGAGTCTCTTGTATAGCGAGGAGATCCAACCAGTCCATCCTAAAGGAGATCAGTCCTGAATATTCTTTGGAAGGACTGATGCTGAAGCTGAAGCTCCAATACTTTGGCCACCTGATGTGAAGAACTGATTCATTGGAAAAGACCCTGATGCTGGGAAAGATTGAAGGTGGGAGGAAAAGGGGATGGCAGAGGATGAGCTGTTTGAATGGCATCATCAACTGAATGAACATGAGTTTGAGCAAGCTCTGGGAGTTGGTGATGGACAGGGAGGCCTGGCCTGCTGCAGTCCATGGAGTTGCAAAGAGTCAGACACGACTGAGAGATTGAACTGTAGAGAGCATTTCTAAGTGAGATGAGGCTTTTATTTTCCCCCAGGACTCTCATGCTAATGTTCTAATTTCATGTAAGTGAAGGTACTTCTGACATGGAGTAGTCACTAGAATGATTTATTTCTTTTCTCTGCACAACTGCATTCGCTAATGAGGCCAAAGGCATGGTGCCAGACCGTGCAAGTTCCAAAGTTCCGCCCTTCCAAAGGTGATCTTCTCAGCAGCTCAAGATCACAGCAAGAGAAAATAAGTGATAACAAGGACTTGGGTGAGAGGGGAGAGAGTGGCGGAAGATGGGAAGAAGGATTTTTTTGAAATTAAAGAATGGAATAAATTGGTAAAAAAATGTTAATACAACAGTTTTAGAGTGAGGGACTGAGGCACACCTGAATGCTAAATTATTGCCATACAATTATGCTGCTGAATTATTAAAGTAATTTGACTTTTCTTCTTATGGTAGGTAGAATTCTAAGATATCCCCTAAGATTCCTACTGGCTGAAGGGCATGTCCTGTATAGCTGCTTCTTCTTGAGTGTAGATGGGACTTCTGAGTTGTGAGCATGGCTCTCCCACGAGTAAATTAAATTGTATGGTAAAAGTGATGGAATTTTTACAGTTGTGCTTATGATTCCTTTAATTAGTTAACTTCGAGTCATTCAGAATTCTGAGTGAGCTTGAACTAATCAGACAAGCTCTTAAAAAAGGGTCTAGAGTTCAGAGGTGCTCTCTGCTATCGGATTTGAAGGATACTGCTAATTCCAGGGACAGCGGGAAGGCAATTGAGGCTTCAGGGGACAGAGGAAAAGTAGATGCTTCAGAGGACAGCAATCAGGAGGTTGCAACAAAAGTAACAGATTCCAAAACAAAGGCCAGAAGTGGAATTTTAATAAAGCATTCAGACAGCAATCTCAAGTAGAGGATTTTTTTGGCAAAAACAGAACTACGTTCAGCAACATGGAACTGAACATTATTTTTCATGCAAACTTAAAAGCATATTATATTTTCTTCCTGACCACTTACCCAGTCCCCATCTCTTTGAGAGAGACAGGCTTCATTTAAATTATTTCATCTGATTGATGGTTGTCATTTATAACTTTATTGCTACTTCTGTCTCTGATATTCCTTTGGAAAAGGAGAATGGATTCATTACATATTCTAATATATTATCTATAGATTATATGATAAAGTCAAGCATGTATCAGTTGATACTTTTTAAGTTGACCTGTCTATATTTAGGAATGTGTCTTAATAGTAGGTTTTCCTGGTGGCTCAGATGGTAAAGAATCTGCTGCAATGCAAAAGACCCATGTTCAATCCCTGTGTCGGGAAGATCCCCTGGAGATGGAAATGGCAACCCACTCCAGTATTCTTGCCTGGAGAATTCCATGGACAGAGGAGCCTGGCAGGCTACAGTCCATGGGGTCACAAAGAGTTGGACACAACTGAGTGACTATCACTCACACTGGATTTGAAGAGTAAGACACAGTGAGTTATCCAACTGTAGATAAATGAATTCTGCCAGTGACCACATGAGCTTAGAAGAGGATCTCAAGCCTCAAATAAGACCATGACTCTGGCTGATGTCTTGTTTGCTGCCTTGTCAAATCCCAAGCAAAAGATCCAGCTAAGCACAGTCCAGACTTCTAATCTATAGAAACTGTGAGATAACAAATGTTTCTTTTCCCTAAGTTGCCAAGTTTGTGGTAGTTTGTTACACAGCAATAAAAATTTAACATATTCCTCATTGGATAAATGCTCTGAGAACAGGAGGATAGGGATAATATATATAGAAAATACTTTTTACTAAAAATTGAATGAAAATTCATTGTCAATGCTCAGTGGCTTAGTTAACCTAAACGTATTCGGGCAAGTAGACTTATTTCCCTCAACATCTGGATGTTACCTTTAAGAGTTAGGTGTAGTTTGGGACAGAGTAGTTCATCAACTAGGGCATAAAATGGCCATGTGATACTGTGACAGAGAAAAAAATATACCCCTTTTTATCTCACTTAATGATCACTGGGAAATTATCATTGGTTTGCTAAAGGGAGAAAACAGGCTATTTTGGTTAGAAATGGACATGGATTCGTTGACATTATCAGTTAATTTATTGTAAAACTCTATAACTCATTCTACCTCTTTGCTTCTGTCTGGAAAGCATTTTGTTATATTGCACTGAAGAATGTAATTAAGAACTGAATCAAGCATTGGTGTGTCATAGATATAGAAATAATGGTTGTTAGTTTTATGACTCAGCAGATAAAGAGTTAGTGTGCAATGCAGGAGACACAGGAGACTCAGGTTCAATCCCTGGGTCAGGAAGATTCCATGGAGAAGGAAACAGCAGCCCCACTCCAATATTCATGCCTGAAAAATCCCATGGACAGAGGAGCCTGGTGGGCTACATGCAAGTGGTTGCAAAGATTCGGACATGACTGAGTGACTAAGCACACACAGGCAGTGCTCCTTTCCTGCCAGTTTCCCTACTTGATTCTAAAATAATAAAAATAGACTCTTAAAAATGATGAAGAAATGAACAAAAACACTGTAAGAAGAGTAAAACTCCAAAGTTATACTAAGAAACAACTTGGCAGTTTTCTAGGAATGAAGAGAAAATAGGGTGGTTCTCTATAGGGTAGCACATGGAATTCGTTTATAAGAAGTGCTTCAATGTGACAGCAGAAAGGTTTATTAGTCCCCTAATTGTGCCCTCAGCAAGATGAGCTTGGAAAGGTTGCTTTACCCTTTCCTTCTGAAGTCTGGATTTGAAGGCCCATGCCTTATTGTGACATAGGAATGGAAATCAGATAGTAACAGAATCTCTCAAAAACTGAATCAGAGGCTAAGAGGAGATTAAGGAACCCAAGCAGGGAAGGCAGAGAAGTAAGAGGAGGGAAGGAAAAAAGAGGGAGCAAGAGAGAAGGCATACCCTAGTGTCCTTTGATGAACATGTTTTGTACTGTCTCAGTTCAGTTCATTTTTTTTATTATTATTTATATATATTTTTTATTTGTTGGAGGTTAATTACTTTACAACCTTGCAGTGGTTTTTGTCATACATTGAAATGAATTAGCCATGGATTTACATGTATTCCCCATCCCGGTCCCCCCTCCCACCTCCCTCTCCACCCCATCCCTCTGGGTCTTCCCAGTGCAACAGGCCTGAGCACTTGTCTCATGCATCCAACCTGGGCTGGTGATCTGTTTCACCCTAGATATACATGTTTCGATGCTGTTCTCTTGAAACATCCCGCCCTCGCCTTCTCCCACAGAGTCCACAAGTCTGTTCTATACATTTGAGTCTCTTTTTCTTTTTTTGCATGTAAGGTTATCGTTACCATCTTTCTAAATTCCATATATATGTGTTAGTATACTGTAATGGTCTTTATCTTTCTGGCTTACTTCGCTCTGTATAATGGGTTCCAGTTTCACCCATCTCATTAGAACTGATTCAAATGAATTCTTTTTAATGGCTGAGTAATATTCCATGGTGTATATGTACCACAGCTTCCTCATCCATTCGTCTGCTGATGGGCATCTAGGTTGCTTCCATGACCTAGCTATTATAAACAGTGCTGTGATGAACATTGGGGTGCACGTGTCTCTTTCGGATCTGGTTTCCTCAGTGTGTATGCCTAGAAGTGGTATTGCTGGGTCATATGGCAGATCTATTTCTCAGTTCAGTTCAATGTTCAGTCCTGTCCACTCTTTGACCCCACAGGCTGTAGCACACCAGCCTTCCCTGTCCATCACCAACTCCCAGAGCTTGTTCAAACTCCTGTCCATCGAGTTGATGATGCCATTTAACCATCTCATCCTCTGTCGTCCCCTTCTCCTCCTGCCCTCAATCTTTCCTAGCATCAGGGTCTTTTCCAATGAGTCAGTTCTTTGCATGAGGTGGCCAAAGTATTGGAGTTTTAGCTTCAGCCTCAGTCCTTCCAAAGAATATTCAGGACTGATCTCCTTTTGTATCGACTGGTTGGATCTCCTTGCTATGTTCAAGGGACTCTCAAGAGTCTTCTTCAACACCACAGTTCAAAAGCATCAATTCTTTGGTGCTCAGCTTTCTTTACAGTCCAACTCTCACATTCATACATGACTTCTGGAAAAACCACAGCTTTGACTAGATGGATCTTTGTCAGCAAAGTATGTCGCTGCTTTTTAATATGCTGTCTAGGTTGGTCATAACTTTTCTTCTAAGGAGCAAGCATCTTTTAATTTCATGGCTGCAGTCACCATCTACAGTGATTTGGGAGCCCCCCCCCAAAATAAAGTCTGTCACTCTTTCTATTGTTTTTCCATCTATTTGCATGAAGTGATGGGACTGGATACCATGATCTTTGTTTTTTGAATACTGAGTTTTAAGCCAACTTTTTCACTCTCCTCTTTCACTTTCATCGAGAGGATCTTCAGTTCCTCTTCACTTTCTGCCATAAGCGTGGTGTCATCTACATATCTGAGGTTATTTATATTTCTCCTGGCAATCTTGATTCCAGCTTGTGCTTCATCCAGCCTGGCATTTTGCATGATGTACTCTGCATATAAGCTAAATAAGCATAGTGACAATATACAGCCTTGATGAACTCCTTTCCCTATTGGAACCAATCTTTGTTCCATGTACTATTCTAACTGTTGCTTCTTGACTTGCGTACGGATTTCTCAGGAGGCAGGTCAGGTGGTCTGGTATTCTCATCTCTTGAATTTTTCACAGTTTGTTTTGATCTACACCATCAAAGGCTTTAGCGTAACCAAAAAGGCAGATGTTTTTCTGGAATTCTCTTGCTTTTTTTGATGATCCAATGGATGTTGGCAATTTGATCTCTGGTTCCTCTGCCTTTTCTAAATCCAACTGGAACATCTGGAAATTCACGGTTCACATACTGTTGAAGCCAGACTTGGAGAATATTGAGCATTATTTTGCTAGCGTGTGAGATGAGTGCAATTGTGTGGTAGTTTGAACATTCTTTGGCATTGCCTTTCTTTGGGATTGGAATGAAAACTGACCTTTTCCAGTCCTGTGGCCACTGCTGAATTTTCCAAGTTTGCTTGCATATTGAGTGTAGCACTTTAACAGCATCGTCTTTTAAACTGGAATTCTATCACCTCCACTATCTTTGTTTCTAGTGAAGCTTCCTAAGGCCCACTTGACTTCGCATTCCAGGATGTCTGGCTCTAGGTGAGTGATCACAACATCATGATTATCTGGGTCATGAAGATCTTCTTTGTATAGTTCTTTGTGTGTTCTTGCCGCCTCTTCTTAATATCTTCTGCTTCTGTTAGGTCCATACCATTTCTGTCCTTATTGTGCCCTTCTTTTCATGAAATGTTCCCTTGGTATCTCTAATTTTCTTGAAGAGATCTCTAGTCTTTGAATTCTATTGTTTTCCTCTATTTTTATTTTTTTTTTGCATTGATCACCAAGGAAGACTTTCTTCTCTCTCCTGCTATTCTTTGGAACTCTGCATTCAAATGGATATATCTTCCCTTTTCTCCTCTTTTCTCAGCTATTTGTAAGGCCTCCTCAGACAACCATTTTGCTTTTTTTGTGTTTCTTTTTCTTGGGGATGGTCTTGATCACTGCCTCCTGTACAGTGTCATGAACCTTGATCCATAGTTCTTCAGGCAGTCTGTCTATCAGAACTAATCCCTCGAATGTATTTGTCACTGCCACTGTATAATCGTAAGGGATTTGATTTAGGTCATCCCTGAATGGTCTAGTGGTTTTCCCTACTTTCTTCAATTTAAGTCTGAATTTGGCAATAAGGAGTTCATGATCTGAGCCACAGCCAGCTCCCAGGGTGGTTTTTGCTGACTGTATAGAGCTTCTCCATCTTTGGCTGCAAAGAATATAATCAGTCTCATTTTGGTATAGACCATCTGCTAATGTCTTTGTGTAGCGTATTTGTGCTGTCTACTGAAGAGGAAATGTAAAACACCATTTAGCATTATGTTCTGGACTCTGTATTCGATCTTAGAATTTTAGAACTCTTTGGTAATAAATTTAGATCTTTGAAACTTTGAGGGTATAGCTTTAGGGTTACACTTCTTTGTTCATTATGATTCTAAGAGCTGGAGAATGTCTAAGTCAGTGACTGGGATTTTGGGTATCTTTATAACCAAACTAAAGGGTTTATATCTGTGTGCATGTGTGTCATGTGAACAACATATAAATTATAGCATTTCCTAGCAAATTCCCATACATAGTACATATTTTATCACATTAAACAAAATCTTAAGAGTTCAGCAATAGTCTTCTATATTCTAGTAATTATTTGTTTGCCTTGAACTCATATCCTAAATTTGCCAGTACCTATCACCTCTGAGCTCATTATCTTATGGGTTCATGGTAGACTACACCACACTGTCTTTGGGATTATTAAGGAAGAAATTACCTCTCTGCTCACATGAAGGGTTAGAATGCTTCATACTCTGTCTTCTCAGCTGCCTGGATGGTTGTTTACTTAATCAAAAGTGGAATTTGAAGGAAAGAAATTGTGGAGCAAAGTGAAGTTAAAGACTTTTAAAGTAATCCCATAACCCTGCAGTTAGTTCAGTTCAGTTCAGTCACTTAGTCATGTCTGACTCTGCGACCCCATGGACTGCAGCACGCCAGGCTTCCCTGTCCATCACCAACTCCCAGAGCTTGCTCAAACTCATGTCCGTTGCGTCAGTGATGCCATCCAACCATCTCACCCTCTGTCGTCCCCTTCTCCTCCTGCCTTCAATCTTTCCCAGCATCAGGGTCTTTTCCAGTGAGTCAGTTCTTCGCATGAGGTGGCCAAAGTATTGGAGTTTCAGCTTCAGCCTCAGTCCTTCCAATGAATATTCAGGACTGATTTCCTTTAGGATGGACTGGTTGGATCTCCTTGCAGTCCAAGGGTCTCTCAAGAGTCTTCTCCAACACCACAGTTCAAAAGCATCAATTCTTCAGTGCTCAGTTTTCTTTAGTCCAACTGTCACACCACCCCACAGTGAGAGATTTTCTTTGTTCTCACCTACTATGTTCCTTCCTGAATAATATCCAATTCAATATTTTTCATCTTCATAGGGAATTAAAGTTTACGAGTCATTTTTACTGGAATTATGACATTTTAGGGTACAAAGTATATACATGCACACTTTCATATTCTGTTAGCTTTATTCAGCTTAAAGTTTCTCATCCTCTTTGTTGTTTTCCTACAACCACACTTTGACGAGCTATGGCCTTTGGGTCATTCTAACATTTCAGGATACTACACTTGTAGATCTCATCCTACCTAAGCCAGAAGCTCAAGGTGTTTTTTTAAACAATTTTCTAATTGAGTTATAGGTAATTTACAGTGTTGTGTTAGTTTCAAGTGTTCAGCAAAGTGAATGTTATATATATACATATTTCGATTCTTTTTCTGATTCTTTTCCTGTATAGGCTGTCACAGAGTATTGAGTAGAATTCCCTATGCTGTAAAATAGGTTCTTGTTGTTTATTTACTTTATATATATAATAGTAATGTGTATATGTTAATTTCAAATTTTTAATTTATCCCCTTCTTCCTCCATGCCCTGTTAAAGGTATTTTTACCACATACTTTGTCCTGAAAAGGTAGTGTACTTTCTCTTTGGTCTCTATTGTCTTTGTGATATTATCCTTTAATTATCTGTATGTGAATTTATGTATTCTGCAGAGGAATGTGAATACAAATACTTCTCACAGAGCAAGGTCATCGGTAACAACTGCATCGAGTCTGTAGGAAACCAAGGTCATGTTTCACTGAGCTTTAAGATGGAGACTGCTGCAGGCCTCTGACCACAGAAAGTTCGTTGTCAATTCTTGGCCTATCTGTGCTTTTAAAAATTCTTTTGCCCTTTGTCTAAAGTGGTATCCAATGCAGGGCCATGACCTGCAGTAATCATCCACTCTTCCTCTGGAATCTCAATGTGTAACTTCTTTGAAATAAATTTTGTTCCCCATGCTCTCCATTGCCCTCCGTTCTCTGCCTGAATCCAATAGCTTTGCTGTGTCAAAATCATGAGTCTCTAATCACAATCCATCAGGGAACCACTCGAGAAAATTTTTTTTAAATATTTTATCTTTAAAAAGGAACACCAGAATAGCATGTGAACATACCTGTTACTATTATTGTGTGGTTATTAAGACTCCTATCACCCCTGTTCTTGTATTTTTTTTAAATATTTTTTTTTTTTTGAAGAGAGAGAAATGCTTATCACACAATTAGTAGGACAGTATATAATCTGGATAAAGGAATTTTTGAACTGTATGAAAGACTCCTTTAAAGCTGACATCCTTTTTACAGTTCCATCAGTAACTTGGTTGAAAATGTGGAATGCAAGCTCATTAAAAATATGCCTGATCAAAGCTTGAAGAGGGGATGGAAATATTTGAGGACAAAATTAGGATTTCAAGAAAATGAATGATGGCTAAAATAATCAAAAGGAAATATTACAAGGATATATGTAAATACTGAATTTGAGCTCAAAATGTCAATCGCATAAGTACAGGTTAGGGATACCTGGCTTGGGAGCTGGTGTTCATCAATACTAGTTAATAACAAAGCGAAACAAGAAACAGAATAAGCGACAGAGTTTCCACTTCAGCAATAATATGATGTCTTCTCTAAAATAGCTTATGTAATCTTATCCTACATAATGTTATTAAAAAGAATAAAATATACTATGTAAATATATATGTATACAAGTATATTCATAATTCATATGTGTTGATATGAATTGTAGAGTGAGGCATGAGAAGCCACACAGAAAACCATTACATTGGTTAACTTTGGAGACAAGTTGTTTTTTATCTAATCTTGTTTTAAAAGTTTGAAGTTATAATTACCATATATAAAATATAATGTCAAGGGTATATAGAACACCTAAAGGAGTAAAAATAATAATAGAATTCATATTTCTGTTATATTTGTATAGAAAGGTACAGTTTATATTATATAATAAATTAACATTGTTAATTAAATTATTCTTTAATTTTTGCTTTAGTTGTTTCTCTATAACTCTGTAAGATATGTAAGGCAGGACTTTTTTTACTTTTAGGTGTTAATGTAAACTCGTAGAGGCAAAGTGACTTAATTTGATCTGAATTCCAGTGATCATAAGAACAGAAATATGTCTTTCCAGAAGCACTGTTCTGATTGAGTCAGATTAGCAACAGAAGAAGAGAGGCCTGATTTGGTATTCTGTGCTGAATATATGCATGTCTGAATGGGAAAATATACAGTGTAAAATAATTTCTTAATGTATATTTTATCTGTATAAGTAGTCTAATAGAAAATAATGCCCTATAACGTAAAAGCCCATAATAAAGTTAAAGATTTAATCATGTATTCAGTTCATTTAATGTTTTAGTAGGGATATTAAAAAACTGAAACTCATCAAAGATAATCATAGAAAAGTGTGCTAACATTCTAAAAATCATGGTTTAAAATATTAGTGTGAAAGAATTGAGATATGTTTTTAAAGAGCAAGTTCCAAAGGAGTAGAGACCATTTCTATAGGCACAGAATAATTATTTGTTCAATGACATAATTTCCGTCATTTATTTGAAGAAAAGACATTTGCACTACTTTAGGGGATAGTCATAGAAATAAGTAGTGAAAGTTATAGTGAGACATATTCCAGCTATGTTTCTATAAAGAAGAAATTTCTCATGATAAGTGCTTTTCTGAGGCTTTTAAAAATATTTGGGATTACTCCACTGCAGAAGTCTCTTAATTTTAAGTGTCTACTTTTCAGTTTAAGTACTAAAAGCTGTTTTGCTAGTAGCAGAATATTTGCAGGTAAATAATAAGCCATATACATCTGATATTTTTTACTGAAACTTGGACTATTATCAAAACTCATTATTTCCGTGACCTCAAGGAAAGACTAAATAATTCAGTGAGTTCCTAGGCTCAGTAGCTGTGAGTGCAGGCCTCGTGGCCCCTTGGCGTGTTGGATCTTATGGCCTGACCAGGGATGGAACCTGTATTTCCTGCATTGCAAGGCGAATACTTAACCACTGCAACTGCAGGGAAATCCCATAGTTTTTCCAATTTTTAATGTAAAATGGTGGTGTAGAAGGGTTATAGACTCATTTTCTTAGGACATATTACATAATAACTTAGAAATAACTTTTTTGATCAAGTGAGTATAAACTCAGGATTCAGGGCAGCTTAAAGTTTTGTGGTGGGTGTATTTCATAAACACAGTATATACTAAAAAGTGTCATGGTAAATATAAAATATGAACAAGACTCTTGAAAGAATTAGAGTGAAAGTTTATGGTATTATAGCATGTATTTCTCAAAATGACTGTATTGCCTGAGCACGGCTTCAATGTTTACAATTAGTTGAAGGCTCAGCTTGCCTATCTGATTGGTGAAATTTTCATCTTTTTACTTAGCTTGTGTTTCAGGAAAGGCAACTCTGAATCCTTTGTCTCCTTTCATAGACTGAGAAAGACTTCTTGAGGCCATACAGAAGCAACAGAACAGAGTTTATAACTATGATTTTCAGAGTAATACTGTGTCTCAAGGAGTGATACAAATAACTGATTCATTTTCTTTCTAGTTGTGTGATAGGATGGCAATCTTTTGCTTAAGGTTTCTCCATGTAAAAAATGGATATGTCATGAATACCGTCTATCTTTTTGTGAATGAAAATAATTTATAGGATGTGTAAGAGTACTTTGTAAGTGTATAATGTTCTGCAAAGGTTCAGTAATTAAGAGAACAGCTCATTTAAAAATATAAATGGAGCAGTTTAGAAGGGGGAAGAATTCCAGGAAATAAACCAGGCAAAGTGCCACTGTGTCAACATTCTAGGCAGATTGTTTAGCTGCGGCAAGGTATGGTAGTTTTATCAACTCCTTGAAGCATAAGCCTGGCAGACACCAGGTTACCCTTAGAGCTGACCTTGCCTGGTGACAAGATCTCTGACTTGAAGTCCTAGTCTGTTACTCAGTGTGAGTCATTCTGTGAATAAAGAACATGAGGTTTTCAAGAAGCTTTTGGTAGGGAAAGCCAGGGTTAAATAAATCTTAATAATATCTTGCATGGAATTGACAAGTGGCAGGGCAAGTGCAAGCCACTCAGAGCACACAGCAGGGACACAGAAGCTCTTTCCATGTGGATAAAGAGTTGGTTGGCAAAATCTTTCCAGGAACGTACCTTGTGTTTAGCTCTCTGCTACTGGGCACAAGTTTGTGATGGGAAAGCGGCATAGGCTCCAAGGAAGTAACACTATATATCAGAAAATTTCCAAATAAGGTTATCTAAGAATTTTTGTTTATTCGA
The DNA here is from genome assembly GCF_023699985.2 of Odocoileus virginianus. Classification (NCBI taxonomy): domain Eukaryota; kingdom Metazoa; phylum Chordata; class Mammalia; order Artiodactyla; family Cervidae; genus Odocoileus; species Odocoileus virginianus. The sequence continues at coordinate 85,645,036 of NC_069676.1, forward strand.
TTTATATCATTTGTTGACTGTTGTCTCTCTTCAGTCTGTATTTTATCCTACCTTCCAGGTTTTTACAGTTTCCTTATTGCACAATAAAGTCCTGAGTTTAGCTTCCAAGTTTCCCCACAATCTGACACTTACTCATAAATCTTAAAATTCAATCAAAAAGAAGCACCCTCTAGACAGGATGGTATTTGAGATTTCTTGTATGTGAATTTTGGTCTTCATATATCTGGGCCTGTAAAAATAATTTAAGACATAACCAAAATCCTATCTTCTTCATAAATTTTCTGATTCCACTCTTTGGAAGAAGACTTTCTTTCCAGAGAAAAAGATTTATTGTCTATAATGTTAATTTGTTACTCACTCCATGTGATATTTTCTGGGATTCCACTCACAGAAAACATTCAAATTATAGAATTATTTAATCTGAAAAGAAAGCATGACTACTTTAAAAATAAGTGAGAAAGTTATTTATAGGCCATAATTATATTTTGAGCTCATGAGTCCCAATACCATAAAGTTTTCACATACCTTTATCCCTGTTCTGCCTCAAACATTGACTAACTCATTCTGAAGAATACAGCACATCTGTTTTATAGCTTGAGAATTTTTTTTAACAGTTCTGATTTTAAAGCTATAAAATTATGCCTAAGATATTATACTTTTCTGTATGCTTATATTTGGTTCTCTAGCTAGTTTATTTACAAGCCCTATTAGATAAGAACTTTTATTCCTTCTGTCCCATCTTCCTTGTCTTTTCCCTTGCTTTTTCTCTCTGTTTTCCCACCCTTCATTCTTTTCTTCCTTCTCATCCCTTTGTACTTATTTATTCAGTAAATGTGGTTAAAATACACATGCATGTAGGGAGGATGTGAATAGAAAAGAACTGGCTTAAATTGAATAGTCTAAGATAAAGAACTACCAGGATACACCATGGAAACCTTGTGGAGGTAATATAGTTAGATTTCAAGAGATTCTAGAGTTAGAATCTGGAAGATGTTTACTTATCAAAAATAGCTACTTGATCTCTTTTTTCTCCCTATAAGAAAAGCATGTTCTATCTCCAGTTGTCTCTCTTGTGTCTGCCTCAATTTCTCCTTTTCTTTGTAAATCTGTCTCAGCTAGCCTTTCATCACACATAACACAAAAAATGACAGCACATCTTTCTTTCTCTGAGAAGCATGATCTAGATTCAGAAACACAGTCAGCTGATGGGTATATTTGTATTTCAGAGTCCAAATCCTGGAGGGAGAGAGGAGAGGGGGAGAGAAAGAGAGAGAGAGAGAATTGAGTTTGCTCAGTTCATGAGTTAGGTCTCCACTCTTAATTCAAACAGAAGAGGGCGAAGGATTATGAAGGGACAAACTTGTCAAGTGATGCTACTCGTTCTGGCTAGACTCATGACAGTATGGGGACAGTTCATCTGATAAGATAGCATCCGGAACCTGTCAATTGTATTTGTCATATGTAGGCATTATGACTACCAAAGGGTGACATTTCAGGAGACAAATGTCGAGCCAGAATAAAGGAATGAAACTTAAAAAGAAATAATAAGTATAGAATTTCATAATATATCAACAAATTTAAACTATTATTGACACATTAAATGAAAATATAATTTGAGAAGAATAAAAGTACAGTACATTTTTAAGTGAAATATATTTTTTGAATTACTTTTTAAAAAAACTAACAAATATAGATTAGATGTTTCAAGATAATTCCTTCAGCTATTTAATGAAATATATACATCATGTGTGTCTATATATATATAATGTGTGTGTGTGTGTGTGTATATATGCCTACCATATTTTATTTTCTGTGCTAGATTTTAAGGAGATGATAGTGAAATATATTACTGTAGGTGATTTCTTCAAGTAGTACTGTTGTTGGGGGAACAGACACGTGAACAGAAAATTACAATGCATTACAAGTTATGTGAAAGAACAGGTTGATTATGGGAATACATAAGAATCAATTATCTTAGGAGATTGGGAAAGCTTGCTGAAAGATATTGCCCATAAGTTGAAACCTTACAAATGAGTAGGAATTAGTCAGAGAAAGAGGCAGGGAAAAGAATTCCAGACAGAGGAACTGAATGTGTAATGTCCCTAAGACTAGAGAGACCATGATTAGTTTAGGGAATTTAAAGATGTTGACAAGTCTGAAATGAAAAGAAGCAGCAAGGGATGTGGCTTGAGAAAGAAGGAGACACAGATCGGGAAGCACCTGGTCAAACATGGTAGAGTTTACTGGGTGGAAAGTTCCAATGTAGAGCCCTTAGAGCATTTTGTTCTGGGCAGAACATGATCAGATTTTCTGTTTATAAAGAAGGAGAACTCTATTCAGTGTGGCAAAAATTGGAAGAAAGAAACTTGAATTTTGAGAGTATTGCAACAATTCTCCTGTAGGGTTATTGGAGTTTATTAATGAAGTTTACGGTGGGAATGGAGAGAAGTAGATGGAGTCAAGAAGTATTTTGAAATAAAATATGTAGAAAATGTTGGTTGTAGAGAGTAACGAAGATAAAATTGTTCCCTATGACTCTCAGGTTTCCATTTGACGATACTGTCTGAATTGTGGTTTCATTCACTAATGTAGGAACACTGGAAGAAGAAAAGCAGGCTCATTGGAAGAGGAAAATAATAATTTCAGTACTGAATAGGTAAAACTTCAAGAACCTGAAAGGCACGTAAAACTGTCCTTAGTTGTGAAAAGTCATTGTTTGCTACCAATATTTAGTAACACTTTCATATTTTTAAGATACAGTTTAGTCCTGATAAGAATGCATTACATACCTTTTAACTTTCTAACTTTAATCTAGCCACATTCCACCCTCAATTGAGTTTTTTAAAACACATTTCTAATTATTTACTTACCATTCAATATCTTTCATGCTTAACACATATTGCTGCTAAATGGAAAATAAGTAGTTTATTTATTATTATTGTTTTGCTACCATTTTATAAATAGAAGATGCTAACATTTTTTTAATGATTCATAGTTTTCCTTGAATTTACTTATTAAATGCTATAATATGCAACACACTACTGATAAACAGTAAGTAAAATGGAATGAGGTAATGATCTTCAGTAAAGTTTAAATCTGTAAAACATTCAGTTTAACTTTACATAATTGTATATCACAAGAGTTATATAGAAATAATCAAAATAAAGAGTGCTTTGAAAGTGCTATCATTCAATAAAGCCTCAGAAATCCAGAAATATTAGGGAATTCATAAGGGAATAAAGATTAACCATATGGGTATTGAGGATACTGGAAACATGAAAAAAAATAGATTCTCATTTATCTAGTGATGAAAAAGGTCATTCATTATTTTTGTGAGGGCAATTTCAGGAGATCAGTGAGTCCCTAAGTCAATCGTGAGAATCTCATAGAGAGAAATGAAGAGAGCAACCATAGTCTACATTCAATTGCCTTTTATATAAATGGATGAAGTTGATGGATAAAAGCTGGAACAAGAACTGTGACTGATGTGTATGTGTGTCTCTGTGTGTATATACATGTATGGGTGTATATATATCACTGTGAACCTTATAAAGAATGCAGACAGTTGGAGTCTTCAGAGAGAATATTGTGACAATGCTTATGAATTAAAAGTAACATACAGTATCCCATGCTCTTGAGTTGGAATAATTAATATTGGGAAAATGACCATACTGCAGAAAGTAATCTGTCGGTTTAAGGCAATCCCTATCAAATTAGTCATGACATTTTTCACAGAGCTGGACAAATACTTCTAAAATTTATCTGGAACCACACAATTGCTTTGGCAATTCTTAGGAAAAAGAATAAAGCTGGAGGCCTAACTTTCCTGGACTTCGGATAATACTATAAAGCCACAGCAACCAAAACGGCATGGTATTGGTGCAGAAACAGACATATGGGTCAATGGAACAGAACAGCCACCCCCAGAAGAAACCCACACACCTACAGTCACTTAATCTTCAACAAAGGAGGCAAGAATACACATTGGCAAAACAGAAGTCTCTTCAGCAAGTGGTATTGGGAAAGTTGGGCAGCTGTATATAAATAAATGAAGTTCGAACACTCCCTCACACCATACACAAAAATAAAAATTACTTAAAGTCTTAAGTATAAGGCAAGACCCCCAGAACTCCTGGAAGAGAGTATATGCAAAATATTTTCTGACATAAATTGTGCCAATGTTTACTTAGGTCAGTCTCCCAAAGCAAAACAAATAAACACATGGTTCCTAATAAAAATTATAAGCTTGTGCATAGCAAATGAATCCATAAATAAAACAAAAAGACAACCTACAGACTAGGAGAAAATACTTGTAAATTATGCTACTGACAAGGGCTTAATTTTCAAATACAACAATAGCTCAAGCAGTTCAATATCAGAAAAGCAAAGTCTTCCCCTCCAAATAAAGAGAAGACTTAAATAGACATTTCTCCAAAGAGACATACAGGTGGTCAACAGACACATGAAAAGATGCTCAATATCACTAATTGTTAGAGAAATGCAAATCAAAACTATATTGAGGTATCACCTTACGCCAGTCAGAATGACCATCATCAAAAGTCTGCAAATAGCAAATGCTGGAGAAAGTGTGGAGAAAAAGGCGCCCTTCTGTACTCTTGGTGGGAATGTAAATTGATTCAGTCACCATGGAGAACAGTAGGGAGCTCCCTTAAGAAACGAAAAATAGAGTTACCCTGTGATCCAGTATTTCCACTCCTGGGCATATATCCAGAAAAGATGAAAACTCTAATTTAAAAAGATGCATATATCCTTTTGTTCATAGCAGTACTATTTACAGTAGCTAAGATAGGGAAGCTGTCTAAGTATCTATTGACAGTTGAGTGGATAAAGAAGATATGGAACATAAATACATTAGAATATTTCTCAGCCATAAAAAAGAACACAATAATGCCATTTGCAGCAACATGGACTTGGATTTTATCATAGTAAATGGATTAAGTCAAAGACAAATATCATATGATATCATTTATATGTGGAATCTGAAAGAAGATATGTTTGTGTGAGTCGTCAGTTGTGTCTGACTCTTTGCGACCATAGCAGTTGCCATAACTATATTTCACAGCACATTTAGTATGATCAGTTAAGTTGTAGGTATAATGATGAAATATTGTTTTCAGTGCTCTTTTTAACAGAAAATGGCATTTTCTGTCCATTTTTTCATATTATATTAGCCTTTTCTTTCTGTGTTATTTCTTTTTTCCACAAAAGGAAATTCAATAGTGTAAGTGAAAAAAATTTAGTCTTCTCTTTAAAAAGTTATGATTTACTTTTATCTAAGAGTGTCTATACAAAGTAGAAGATATGGTACATAGTATGTGGTATGCACAAGAATGGTTTTTCCTATTTAAAAATAAAAATATTTTTTTACTCAAGTTTCTCTTAAAAATAAGATAATTAAACTTAGTTAACTTTTCCTAAAATTAATTTTCATTCTTCACAGATTTTAGATATTATAATTTTGCATATATATATATATATATAGCTTATAAACTAACTAAAACCATCAAGTCAAGAATACAGAAAATTCTATAAGTACAAGGATGGATAAATACACACAAAAATTAGGTTCTAAGCACATTATCCTAATACACACTTAAAGGCAAAGACAAAAATTATTGTTAGTAGAGAGAAAAAAGACATTGATGTGTTTTTCTCTTAGGCATTGTTTTGTTGGGTCTTATCTTTGTAACCAGTCTGATAATGTCTGAATTTTAAGTGGGCTTTTAATGTTCTCATATATTTAATGTGATTAGTGATATGATTGGATTATTATCTAGGGGCTTCCCTCATAGCTCAGTTGGTAAAGAGTCTGCCTGCAATCCAGGAGAGCTAGGTTTGATTCCTGTGTTGGGAAGGTCCCCTGGAGAAGGAAACAACAACTCACTGCAGTATTCTTGCCTGGAGAATCCCCATGGACAGAGGAGCCTGGCAGGCCATAGTCCATTGGGTTGCAAGAATTGAACAGGACTTAGTGACTAAACCACTACTACATAGATTTAATCTACTATCATGTTCTTTCTTTTCTATTTGTCTCTTCTGTTCTTTGTCATTTCTTCCCTTATTTTCTCTCTTCTGTTGTGTAAATTATCTCTGATGATTTGTTTCATCACCTTTTGGCTCATTTTAGTGAACCAATATTTTAGTGTTTGTGTATGCTAAAACAATCACTCAAATAACAGAACAGTTATAGCAGCGTTTGTTGTGTCATTTGAATGATAGTGTAAGTGTTAGTAGTGTGCAGTTTTAATTGCTCACATTCTACCTCCAGTTACTATTACACTGCCGCAAGCATAGGGCTTCTTTAGTGGCTCAGACAGTAAAAAGCCCACCTGCAGTGCAGGAGACCCAGGTTCGATCCCTGGGTTGGGATGATGCCCTGGGGAAGGGAAGGGCTACCCACTCCAGGATTCTTGCCCTGAAGATTCCATGGGCCAACGAACGTGGCAGCTTACAGTCTATGGCTTGCAAAGAATTGAATATGACTGAGCAACGAACACTTTCCTGTGTAGTAAAGTGACTTTAACACATTATACGCTTGCTTCTCCTCTCCTGGTTTTTGTGTTATTGTTGTTTTGTATTTATATTTGTTGTTAAACTCCTATTTACCTTGTTCTAATCTTTTTTTAAACAGCTAATTATCTTTGGAAGAGATTTAACTATAGAAAAGTTTTACATTTATCCACATATTTACTACTTCTGGTGGCCTTAGCTTTTTTGTGTTGATCTAAGTTTCAATCTGGAAATATTTTTTTTCTGATTGAAGGACCTACTTTAATGTTTCTTAACAGTGCAGATCTGGTAATGAGGAACTATTTTACATGTTATGTATCTTAAAAAGTTATTATGATGGCTTCATATTTGGAAGATATTTTTACTGGGTAAGAAATTACAGGCCAAATCTCCCCTAGTACTTAAAGATGTTGCCCCACTGTTTATATCCCATTGATTGTTTGATACTTGTATCTTAGAAAGATGAATTTCAAATGGCTTAGTGGTGCTAGTTGAAGTCAACCATTATTTGACATCAGTCTTAAGAAGTTTTCTTGTCTGTTTGTAGAGGCAAGTTTGCATTTAGGGGCACTTTCTCAAAAGGGATAAAACAAGAAATAGTGATGAAAGGAAAAAATTGTCTAGCCAGCTGTACTGACTTATTTAATTCTTTTGGCAATAAATAACATACGATCTATTTTTTTTTTCAGAAAGAAATTTTAGTGGTCAATGTCCAAATTCAAGGAGACTTAGAAAAGAGATGTTCTGTTGGAAGTTTAGAAAAATGACAGTATTTTTCAATATAAATGTACTGTTTTGTAAGCTTTTATTTCAAATAAAGTTGCATATTATACATTCAGTCAATGTGAGCATTTGGGAGTTGTTCACAAAACCTGTACAGATGCTTTCTAAGTGTGAAAGAAAAAAAATAGATAAACTAAAGTTTGTTGAACTTTAGGCAATAAGATTAATTGTTTTGCACTTTCACTTCAAGAGAGACAACTCATTTGTTGCTTTGTTTTGCTTCCAGAATGTAATTTATCTTGTGCCAAAGAGAGCCAACAGGGAATCCAAATCAGACAATGAATGTAGAAAACTTGGTTTTCTACCCAAATGCAACTAAAATGATGGCAAGAATGCAAAAAACATTTTTCGTAAACCCATAAGGCAAAAGATAATGAGTGGGAGTGAGGGGGATAAAATAGCAGGTAATGGAGATCAACCTGATATTTTAAAATATATGCTAAAGCATTCAAGTGGCAACTTCCCCAGGAAACTAGAAAAACTTAAGGTTTTAGTTTACATTTTGCAATGCGGATCAATCAAGAAATAATCATATTTGTCCCACAGGATCCTGGGATTGACAGCATATTGAATAATGGGATATAGTGATGGGAGGGTGGGTAGAAGCAAAGAAGGTTGGAAGTTGGTAATACAAAGCAATTAAGTGACTTGTTCTATTTCTCCACTCCAAACAACTGACAGACTACTCCTCCCTCTTCAACTGTAGCATAGATCTGTGTGTTTATTCTTCTGGGAAAATGAAGCAGAACGACTTTGGATTTAGGGATAGCGGGCGCAGTTGAACAAAATGGTCCTATATTCAGGTCATGGGTTTGTATCTCCATGGGTTAAGAGATTCCTTTGCAGAAACTGGTAAAACCACGAGAAAAGCAGCACAGTGAAGCCCTTCAGCTAATAAGCTCTCCTCACATCAAGTAGGATTTTAATCAACTTCAAAAGTGTTAGTCCTTCAGTCATGTCCGACTGTTTGGGACCACGTGGACTGTAGCCCACCAGGCTCCTCTGTTCATAGAATTCTCTAGGCACGGGTACTGGAGTGGGTTGCCATTTTCTTCTCCAGGGGATCTTCCTAACCCAGAGATTGAACCCAGGTCTCCTGCATTGCAAGCAGATTCTTTCCTGTCTGAACCACCAGAACAGCCCCTGTGGAGGAGAACGGGGTAGCCTATGATCACTAGATGTTTAAGAACATCTCTTACATGGGAGACAGAGACCCAAACAAGAACTCATAGGAGGCTGAAACAATTCAGGAGATTAAATCAATCCCAACAGAGATAAGATCCACTGATGAGAGAATATAATGTTATCCTTGATTTAAAAGCCTGCAATGTAAAATGAATAATCAGAGAACAAAAAAGAGCTCTTGAAAGTAAAAATGTTGTAACAAGATATAAAAGATAAACAAATAAGGGTTAGAATATTAAGAACTTAAATTATTAGTAAAGAAAATAAGTCAAAGAGAATGTTGGTGCATACATGATCATGTAATTTACAAATAAAGGGCATCACTGCAAATCCACTTGTTAAAAACGGGCTTAGGAAATTATGTCTTTCATTTGAAATGAAAAAAATGAAAAAGTTCATTTTCAGATGAAAAAAAACTCTAAACCCCTTATTGTACACTATACACCAAAATTAATTTGACATGGATCATAGACCTAAATGTAAGCAATACAGCATGAATACAATATTAAGAGTTTTGGGGGGAAATTTAGGAAAGAATATTCATAAGTTGGATAATCAAAAATTTCTTAAATAGAACACAAAGCACTACCCATTAAGCTACATAAAAAAATTAAAAACTGAAATTCACTGAAATTAGTAAATTCTGTTCAGTTTTCAATATTTTTCACTAAAAGACATGTATGGTAAAGTTTATAGCAGCTTTGTTCATAATAACCCAAGACTAGAGATAACCTCAATGTCCAACAGCTGTTGAATGAATAAATAAAAAGTAATATATATATTGATTATATATAATCAAGTGTAACACAAAAGCACTTTGTTATGTGCTGTGTTATTGATGTATCTCATCAATATGTGTCTGAGTAAAAGAATTCAGACACAAAAGAGGATATGAATCTCTTCATTTGTTGTTCAAAATTGGCATAATTAATCTGTGATGATAGAGGTCAGATTAGTGGTAACCTTTGGGAGTATTGACTGAAAGAGGACAGGATGAAGTCTTTGGGGTTTTGGGGATATTCTTGATTTAGATCATGCTGTATAAGTATATACATATGCAGTAATTCATCAGTATATGTACTTAAATTGTGTACACTTTAATCTCATATAAAATGAGTCTCAAAAGTAAAAGAGAAAAGAGAGGAAATGAAAAGCGTATTAGAGTATCCTTCTAGGAGACCTGGTATAGTACTTAGGTTTGTTCATCAGTATTCTGGTTGTCTTCCTTTTAAGGACCTTGTGAGATTACACTTTCCTACTCTTTTGCAGTTAGGCATAGACATGTCACTTTCTGTATCTGATAAAACGTGAATACGAATGCAAGTTACTGCTGGGTGGAGGTTTTTAAAGTCATCATATGACTTGTCATGTTGCCTTTTCTCTGGTGCAGGCTTGAGATCCTTTGGAGAGTGTAGGCTTTCACCTTAGCCTCTGTGCAAAATCAGCATGGAACAAAGCCCTCAGCTGGTTTCGTCTGGACTTACAGTGTCAATGAGAAACAAATCTTTGCTGTATTATTAAACCATTGATGTTTCAGTTTGTTTTTACTGCAATACAAGACAGCTTATTTTGACTCATGCTAAGGCCCAACATTCAGAAGGAGAGAGAATGGCCAAAGAAATAAGGCAAAGCATTTTCTAGAATTGATGGACTTTAATTTCCAGTTTGAAAGCCCCTTCTAGAGCTGAGTACAATAAATGAATGAAACACGACCCACATAATGCATGCTACTATGACATTTTAGAATACAGGAGTAAAAAGACTATCCTAAAGTTTCACAGAGTAGTGTACAAAAGGATCACACACAAAGACTCAGGAATTACAGGAGACACGGAGTTCTCAGTATTAACTCTGGAACCTAGAAGACAAATACTTTCAAAATTCTATTAAAAAACATTTACAATCTATTTTTATATACTAGCCACGTCTGTCAATTGAGTGATAAATAAAAATAAAGACATTTTTAAAGAGAGGCAAAGCCTCAGAAAAATGGATCTCTTTAGCTTACTCATTTTTAGTAACCCAAATATTGTCCCTCCTTCTTTTTTCGTAGTAGACTGCTAAAATAAAGACTTCAATTTCCTATCTCCTTGCAAATTGGCATGGTCTTGTGATGAAGTGCTGCTTATGGGGTTTAAGTGGAGATAGTGTGTGCAACTTGCAGGAATAGTTTTAAAAGGGAATGGACTTGCACTTCCTTTTCTCCGCTGCACACACAACAATGGCAGAAGCTCGGGCAGCCAACTTCCACCGTACACTGGTGTCTCAGGAAATGAAAAGCATCAAGACAAAACAAGGAGACTGGGGGGTCTCTTTACCCCTGGATCACCTTTTCTTTGCTGGTAATAAGTAGACTCTTGTTTGATCCCTTCTGTGGAGTTTCTGTTTCTCAGAAATAAAGGAAATTCTCACTCAAAGGGATTCTGTGAAAGAGGATTGCATCTGAGCAACAGAGGAGAGCTCCATAGCCGATAATGATGGAGAATCTTATGTTTTGAGGGTGTGGTCTTCTAAAAGGGCTGGATCTTATTTTTTATCCTAGAGAGTCGAAACGTAGTATCTGAAACTGGAACATAGAGATTTCATAGATGCATTATTTAGGAATATGCGCTAGCAATACCAAAGAGAACTTCTAAGTGTTCCAAAATGGGTTGCCTCTGGGGAGTGGGAAGCAAAGGGGAAAGGGGTGAAAATGAGTGTCACAGAGGCATGCTATTTTCTATTATGAGCCTTGGTTAACTAAGTCAACTAAACTCTGTTCATATATTACCTTATCATTTATAGTATTTAGAGTGATAAATTAAAAAAAAAGATTTTTAAAAAAGGAAATGGATATTTAGACCTATGATTTGTATTTTCCACTGCATCTGAATGAGAATGGCAAGAAAGTTCTATTGTTTGTGCTAGTTGACTTACCAGGAGGTGATTTAAGGAAATGGCATTCTTACATTGAGAGACAAAGGTCAAAGACAAGCAATGCCTTAGCTGTTAAAACGTATATCATGAGGCACAGATCCTTAACTGCGTACAGTGGCAGTCCACGGGGAGCGGGGACGAGTGCCTTTAGTTTGTATCTGTGACTTATTGCTGTGACATGACACTATTACATTTTGGTTTTTAGCATTTTTAAAGAGGAAGTAATAGTTATGAGAGATGAAGAACTCAGAATTAAGTACTGTAGTTATACACAGAAGGGTAATTTGGTTTTGATGTATTGGCTCGAGGCTGTTAACTAATAATACCAAATTTTAAGTAGCATCTCACCAGTATGAAAAAGAGGTAGCATCATTATTAATGTCTAAACTATAGTGTGTTTCACACAGGATTATGGTAAAGGTCAGGCCATGTTTCTCTGAATTAAAAGCTATTCTGAGCTATCGCATTCCTAATCAACTCAGACCTAAAGGTGCATAGCTCAGTTATAATGAGGCACAATGAATTTAAATAAACTGCAAGATACTGTATAGTGATTTATATGTGCACTGTGGTATCCTTTTAACTCATTAGCAATGAATGATACTATGTGTTTGCAACTGTTTTTTGCTGTATAACTATTTTTTAATCACAATATTTCTTAGTAAAAGTGCCTTATGCTCCCATTTTCTTCCTGTATGTGTAAAGTAAAAGGTGATGGGTGCTCCTGGCATATACCCAAACATGAGTCACAGCAGAAGGAAACCAGCACATAGCCACTGAAATAAATTTCATAAATTAACCATTTGTGACTATGCTTACATGTTTATGGTTTCATGGTATGGAATGGCCATGGAATTGAGAATAAGAATTGAAGGTTCTATGGAGGTTTCTGAATTACACTTCAGACTTATCTTTGTGGAGGAATTTAAAAAAATCACTGACCACATTTGAGCATTTGTTTAAAAAGCATCAAAATTTGCCGACAAACTTTTCTGCCTAATAATTCAGGAGTTTATTTACCATCTTTCGTCATCTTATATAAACCCAATAATTTTTAGAAACAACAGATCCCTATAGCTTTCTCATATACCAGGTTTTCATACTCTGTAGGGCTTTATTTCGTTTAGTAAACCTTTTGTTGCCTTTATTTCTAGGTTAAGAGAAAATCTTATGCATGGCATGAATAATCAAACACTTAACTAAAAAGGGGAAGTGATTGCATTGGTAATATTCCCTTTATAACTGGCTCAATTATATCTACTTTTTTTGTGGTGGTCAAAGGAGACTGGTTATAATATCCTAAAAAAATCTGTTTCTCCTAATGATCAAGAAACCTATTCAGATACTATATTTATCTTCAGTTATACTCTCCATACTTTAAATAGCTTCACTACTCTTAAAATTGATTTAGTTTAATACAACCAGGTCATTGTATTAAAATAGGATTTCTGTCTTGGGGCTCAACTGCTTTTGAGTTTCATTGTCAATTATTTATCCTTCCCATTCTTTTTCTTGGTAAGTTTTTATCTAATATAGATTTGGCTTTATACTTATTAATTCTAGAATAATGGAAAAGATGTTTCTAAATATTCCTCAATATCTATTCTCTTTTCTTTCCTGTAAGAAATAGGAGTAAAGTTGCACTTAGCTAAATGGCTATCCTACTACAAACTTAGTCTTCCTTGAAGTTAGATATTATGGGCTGAACATGTCCTCTCAAAATTCATATGTTGGCTTTCTTACCCTCAGTACCTCAGAATGTGACTGTTGAGACTAGGCTTTTAGAAAGATAATTAAGGTTAAACAAGGTAATTAGCATGGGTCCTAAGCCAATATGACTGTTGTCCTTATTAAAAAGAGGAGACTAGGAGACAGACAAACTTAGAGAAAAGACCACAATGAAGACTCCAGAGAAGGCAGCGATCTTTAAGCTATGAAGAAAGGCCTCAGAGGAAAGCCACCCTTTGGTACCTTGACATCACACTTTCATCCTTCAGAATTGTGAGGCAAATACATTTCTGTTGTTTAAACCACTCAATCATGTGACTTTGTTATGGCAATCCTAGCAAACTAATATGGTGGGAGTGGCCATGGGATTGAATTTGGGTTTCTGGGGTATAAGCAAAAGCGATGTGTGAATTTTCTAGGTCATTCCTTAAAAGACAAGTTAGAATATGCTGGCTTATCTCATTTTCCTTCTCACAGGCTTGAACATAGATGTGACAGGGACTTCATTTTGAGTGTTCAAGTAAGGATAATACATGGGATGTGGTGGAGCAACAATATGAAAGAAACCCGGCCCCCGAACGACCTTGTGATGAAGAGCCAGCCAGCCAGCCAGGACTACTCATGCTGAACTATCATGTAAGAGATAAGTAAACGTTTGTCTTGTTTAAGTCACTCGGTTTTTGGGGGCTCTGTCACTATAGTTTAGCCTTTGTTGTTTAGTCACTAAGTCCTGTCCGACTCTTGTGATCCCACGGTTGTAGCCTGCCAGCTCCACTGTCCGTGACATTATTCAGTCAAGAATACTGGACTGGGGTGCCATTTCCTCCTCCAGAGGATCTGCCTGACCCAGAGACTGAACCTACGTCTCCTGCTTGGCAAACAGATTCTTTATTTACTGCTGAGCCATCAGGGAAGCCCAGTTTAGCCCTTACCCAAACTAATAAAACATGTGTTGAGTAAGTCCAGGCAGAGAACCTCTATTCTGTTTCCATTTTAATTTTTCATTTATATTCTATACATAATAAATAATATATATATAATAAACTATAAACATTTATAATTTAAATATATATGATGATATCTATATACTATTTGATTGTATATTACATTGTAACACAACTGCTATTTTCATTACAGTTTCATTGCAGTTCTAGCAATAATATATCTAATGGGTCATGCTCTTTCTTTCCTTTTTCTGGCGGTCATTCTCCAGGTGGTCTTTATGAACTAGTATTAAACTCAGTTTCATCCTTCACAAAGATCATCTGAGGGACCAAAGACATCACATAGTCATCATCGTTCATGGGGTTTATCCACAGCCCACACTTAGCCAAGCACTTGTCTGAGGTTTTTATGATTAAGTTATATTATTACTCTTCTTATCAATATTTTACCAAATTGTGAAGCTGGAAAACATGGTGCTTTTCCCACAGGCAGGCTTATTGATTTTCCACATTTTCACTGCTAATCATGCCATGTGGTTTTCTTTTTTTTTGACAGACATTGATAACCATGGTATGTGAGTTCAGTGGACATAATATCCACCCATTCCATCTCCTATTTATTTCTAAGTGTACTAAATGATTTATACTAATTTTAAGAAACTTCATTGTATAGAGCTCTTATTGTTTTTGTAGTCAGAAAGTCCAACTCTCTTTCTAACCCAACTTTATGTAATATTACTGCTCTTTTTTATTATCTGTTATGTGTTAAATAGACCTGTCTTAATGCTTCAATCCTAAAATTCGCAGCCAAGGGAAAAATGATCCTCCTGGAATGAAGTAGGGCATCAAATGCTACTAGTAGCCATGTATAAATTCTTTCCATTGTGACTTACATGAAAACAGCTTGCAAGCAAAGCAGTCTCTTGACCACATGTTTAACTGGAGTACTAGAAGATGGGCATTTGCTTCTTCTCTGAAGAAAAGGATAAGTTTAGCTTGACTGGTAGTAATGCCATATCACCACTCTTGCATTAAGTGATTAATCCACTGGAAGTCTGTGATTTGCTTTAGAGTCCCTAGCATTGAAAGACACCCCACATGAGACCTATTCATGTAAATCTGAATTCCTCTAAATAGAAAAAAAAATCTGCATTTACTCTTACTTTTTTTTTCAGTTGATGAATATCTTTGAGCATCAGTGAGATTTTGAGATTGCCATAATTTCTTCTCAAATGCAGTACTGAGAGAGTGGAGCTTGCAGATCCTGATACATAGGGTTTATATCTTAGTATGAAATAATACATCATATAGTCTTTTGGAACATGAAGGATCCAGGGTATCATAGGAACTGGAAAGTTGTGCTAGAGTGTAGTAGAAGGAGAAGAATGCTGAGAGTGTGGCTCTTGAAATATTTCTATAGAACTAATAGGTGTTATTAGTATAACCTAAAGGAGATCCAACCAGTCCATCCTAAAGTAGATCAGTCCTGGGTGTTCATTGGAAGGACTGATGCTGAAGCTGAAACTCCGATACTTTGGCCACCTCATGCAAAGAGTTGACTCATTGGGAAAGATCCTGATGCTGGGAGGGATTGGGGGCAGGAGGAGAAGGGGACGACAGAGGATGAGATGGCTGGATGGCATCACCGACTCGATGGGCATGAGTTTGAGTAAACTCCGGGAGTTGCTGATGGACAGGGAGGCCTGGTGTGCTGCAATTCATGGGGTCGCAAAGAGTCAGACACGACTGAGCAACTGAACTGAAATGATTAATATAAAATGGATGCTCACAGACCAAAATCATTGGCATTATCTGCAAAATTAGAGAATGACAATGGTGAAAAGAAATTGATTGATTTGAGGTTGAAACTAAAGCTTCCAAAATGACATGATTAAATATGCTATTTATTGTGATTTTGGCTTAGGCATATCTGGTTCTTATTATCTATTGGGACGAATGTGTTGGTTTCTCCCAATATAGCTGCCCATATTTACCTTTCTGTTTTTTCTTCTTTCTCCCTTAATCTCTAGCTTTCCTACTAAAAATGAAATGTTGGTGTGTGTAAGCGCTGCCGTGCTGTGTCACCTGCTTGGTAGCATCTCTTGGCCACCCCCTGGACTGCAGCAAGCTAGTCTCCTCTGTCCGTGGAATTTCAGGCAGGAATACAGGAGTAGGTTGCCATTTCTTTCCCCAGGGCATCTTCCTAACCTAAGAATCAAACCTGCTTCTCCTGCATTGGCAGGCAAATTCTTTACCACTGTGCCACCTGGGAAGCCCATATATGTTCATGTGTACATTTATTTTTAGCTTTATTGAGGCATGTTTGACGAATTTGTAATGTTTGACAAATTTGTAATGTATCTAAAGTGCAGAATGTAATGATTTGATATTTATATTGTGTATATATCTCAAGTGCAGAATGTAATGATTTGATATTTATATTGTGTGTGTGTGTGTTAGTCACTTAGTCATGTCTGACTCTTTGTGACCCCATGGACTGTAGCCTACCAGGCTCCTCTGTCCATGGGATTCTCCAGGCAAGAATACTGGAGTGGGTTGCTATTTCCTTCTCCAATATATATATATATATATAAACACACACACACATATATTTACACACACATATATGTTGTGAAAGGATTCCCACAATCTACTAAATTAAACATCTATCACCTCACATATTTTCCTTTTTTTCTTCAGAATCCCACATACAAGTGATACCATTATGCAGTACTTGTCTTTCTTTGTCTGATTATTTCACTTTAGATCTTGCTCTCCAGGTTCACCCATGCTGTCACAAGTGACAGAATTTCTTTCTTCTTTAAGACTGAATCATATACCACTATATTTGTATGTGTGTATAAAATACTGTTTTTCAATGCAATATATTATGTATAGATATATGTAACTTTCATTTTTATCAGTTCATCCATCAACAAACATTTAGGTTATTTCCATACCTTGGTTACTGTGAGTAATGCTGCAGTGAACATGTGAGCACAGATGTCTCTTTGAGATAATAATTTCTTTTGCTTTGGATGTATACACGAAGTGGGATTGATCTATCATATGGTAGTCCTAGTTTTAATTTCCTGAGGACCCTCCATACTATCCAGAGGTGAATTATTTTTAATGTAATGTAAGTTTGTGTAATATGAGGAAATTCCATCTGATAGGAACATTAGCCTAAAAAGGGACTTGTCCGTATTGTGCGTTAACCTAGAATGCCTTGCCCTCAGGCCTGTACCAGGCTACCTTCCTTTTGTCATTCAGATCTCACCTCACATTACCTCTTTTATTTTATTTTTTTTAGACTTTATTTTTTAATTAATTAAATTTAATTGGAGGCTAATTACTTTGCAATATTGTGGTGGTTTTTGCCCACACTGACGTGAGTCAGCCATGGGCGTACATCACATTACCTCTTTTTTGAGGTCTCTCTCAGTCACTGAGGGCTTCCCTGTGCATCATTGGTAAAGAATCTACCTGCAAGGAAGGAGAATCGGCAGGAGACACTGGCTCCATACCTGGGCTGGGAAAATCCCCTGGAGAAAGGAAATGGCGAATTCACTCCCAGTATTCTTGCCTGGAGAAATCACAGTCCATGGAGTCACAAGAGTCAGACATGACTGAGCGACTAAACAACTTAGTCACCAAAGATAAGTAGCTGTCTCCTCACACTCTGCCGTTATCACAGATAGATTCTGTCCCACCAGTCTAGTTTATATTATTCTTCAGAACATTTATTGCTGCCTCGTATTATTCTTTCTCTGGTATATTTACTTCTTTATTAACTGTTTCCTCGATTAGTAAATAAGCTTCATGAAATAATGAATCTTGTTTGCTTTGTTCAGTGTTATTTTGAAAGTTCCCAAATTATTTCTGATGCACAGCACACTCTCATAAATTAAGGAAACTACACTAAATTCATTTTTTTCCCTAAGTATATTAACTGATTTCTCTCCCCTTTTTGTCATGAATTAATTCACCATTATTTGAATTCCGTATTTTATATTTTCACTAAGACTTCCTTTTTCTTCTTTTCCCAATTAAGTCTTCTCAATTCTAGTTGAGGAATAAATGTTTGTTTGCAGTTCTGTTTATTTTCCATTTGTATTTGTGGCCTAGACCGTTGGGAAAATAAATGAAAACTAGAATCTGTCTTATTATGAACAATTTATTTCAAAAGTATGAAGGTTATATGAGGAACAGGGCTTTATCAAAACTTAATTTGTAGGATGAAAAGAGTTGCCAAGTTCCATCACCAACTCATATATGCCGTATGAAAAGATTAGCCCCCACGAGAGGTCCTTCAAAGACATACTTTCTGGTTTTGTTTACTACAATCTAGTTTGCTTTGTTCAGTAGGTTACTTAATATATCATTTGGTTCTACATGTTTCTTTTTCTTGATATTTCTTTTATACTGTCAGATCCTGCCATGTCCATTCAAATCTAAAATTGTCTGAAACTATCTAAGTCACAACAAATCTGCTGTGTGAATAAAATCTTTATGGAGAGCTGTGAGGTTTCCAAGGCACATGCATAATAGAAATTCAATATCACTTCATTTGAGTACAGGCAGAACTACCAATAGCTTCATCTCACAGAGACCTACAAATTTGTGCAAAGAAAAGAATGATTATGACAGAATGCCAGGCCTGTGTACAGGAGCCTGGTAATGTATTCCACAGGCAGTTGTGTGGTCACCCCAGGGTGCCAGTGTTAGGAGAAAGGGGCACTCCTGAATTTACTGCAGTATTAGAAGCTTCTAATATTAATCAAATCTGACTTTTAATAACATATTCCTCAGTATAAAACTTAAAATCAAATAGGAAAAATGACAGTCTCTACAATCTACTTTAAAATGGAGATTCTGGCATTAGCTTCTTTAGCTTTAGTGCTGACAAAGCAATTAGCATAAAAGAAAAGCTTATAAACAGAAAGTTTAATGTTATCTATTTAAAGCATCTATTATGCTTAAAGTGTTAGTAAGAAGTAATTCTCTGGACAAAAACTAAGGTAGGAAAAATTTCTTATGTGTTTGTGTATACAGAAGAGGCAGAAAAAGTTCAAATGCGATTAGGATAAATATTACAAAATTTATTGTTTCCTTAAGATAATTTTGTTGGAATAATTGTTGCTTAAAATAAGAAGGAAAAAAGTTAAAAGTTAATGATGATTAAAATCATTTAAGGGCTATTTCAGACCAATTTGTGATTAAATTTACCTTATGTAGATTATGACCTTTATGAGTATAACTAATATAAAATTTAATACACTGAATTATGTTTATATTGATATTTTTCACTTTGGAGAATATTTTTTAACTGGTATTTTTACCTAATGCCTACATTTTTCAAAATAATTATAGAATCTAAATTTACAGCTTTAGCTAGCAACATATGAAAAGTTAATGATCTAATGATAGTTAGTTCATATGTAATTTTTCTAAAAACTTAAATGAACAACTAAGATAAGTCTTATAATTCCTGAAGTCATATTAAAGCTCAGAAGTATAAAGTCATTATTATAATTGAACTTAATTTAATATGAAAATGTATGTCTATATAATACCCCCTCTTAATAACTAGGACACTTTTGGATGACTCTGATGTGGTTATTTTTTATAATTTGTAAAAGCAAAACAACTCAATAATATATAATTATAAAGCAATAATGAATTAGAATCTTTGTTAAGTTGATCCAACATCAACTTTATTCATTGATTACTTTGAAATAGTCACCATTTCTGTGAGATCTGAGTCATAAAGAGTTAAGATGATTTTAGGCAGAAATACATTCAAGATATAGAAGTAGATGAAGGAATAGGAAATAGCAACCCATTCCAGTATTCATGCCTCCATGCATGGAGGAGCCTAGAAGGCTACAGTCAATGGGGTTGCAAAGAGCTGGACATGACTAAGCAACTGAGCATGCAAAGAGCATGCACATTCAAGATATAGATGCAATTTTTCAGTTAAAACTTGGTAAAAGGGTGCAAATTTTCAGTTATAAATGATTCAAGTCTGAGGATCTAATGTCAAACATGGTGACTATTGTAGATAATACTGTATTATTCAATTGGAATTTATCCAGTAAGTAGAACTTAAATGATCTCAAAATAATAATATATGAAGTGATGGATTTGTTAATTAGATGATGTGAATCCCTTCAAAATATGTATATATAGCAGGATACCAAGATGTAAAGTTCAAATAGCTTACAATGTTGTTGTCAATTATACCTCAGTAAAGCTGGAAGAAAAACCAAAACACTTGACTGTGGAATGAAAAAATAATAAAAGTCTAGCCATAAAATTTGATCATCAAAAATTCTACCCAAACCCTTAAAAAACCATGATTTAGCAAAGAGTATTTTGATTACCCCATCTATTTCCCATGAAGTGATGGGACCAGATGCTATCATCTTAGTTTTCTGAATGTTAAGCTTTAAGCCACCTTTTTCATTCTCCTCTCTCACTTTAATCAAGAGGCTTTTTAGTTCCTCTTCACTTTCTGCCATAAGGGTGGTGTCATCTGCATATCTGAGGTTATTGATATTTCTCCCGGCAATCTTGATTCCAGCTTGTGCTTCTTCCAGCCCAGTGTTTCTCACAATGTACTCTGCATATAAGTTAAATAAGCAGGGTGACAATATGCAGCCTTGGCGTACTCCTTTTCCTATTTGGAACCAGTCTGTTGTTCCATGTCCAGTTCTAATTGTTGCTTCCTGACCTGCATATAAGTTTCTCAAGAGGCAGGTCAAGTGGTCTGGTATTCCCATCTCTTTCAGAATTTCAGAATCATGGCATCTGGTCCCATCACTTCATGGGAAATAGATGGGGAGACAGTGGAAACAGTGTCAAACTTTGTTTTTTGGGGCTCCAAAATCACTGCAGATGGTGATTGCAGCCATGAAATTAAAAGACGCTTACTCCTTGGAAGGAAAGTTATGACTAACCTAGACAGCATATTAAAAAGCAGAGACATTATTTTGCCAACAAAGGTCCGTCTGGTCAAGGCTATGGTTTTTCCAGTGGTCATGTATGGATGTGAGATTTGGACTGTGAAGAAAGCTGAGCACCAAAAAATTGATGCTTTTGAACTGTGGTGTTGAAGAAGACTCTTGAGAGTCCCTTGAACTGCAAGAAGATCCAATCAGTCCATCCTAAAGGAGATCAGTCCTGAGTGTTCATTGGAAGGACTGATGCTGAAGCTGAAACTCCAACACTTTGGCCACCTCATGTGAAGAGCTGACTCATTGGAAAAGACCCTGATGCTGGGAGGGGTTGGGGGCAGGAGGAGAAGGGGACGACAGAGGTTGAGATGGCTGGATGGCATCACCGACTCAAAGGACATGAGTTTGAGTAAGCTCCGGGAGTTGGTGATGGACAGGGAGGCCTGGCATGCTGCGATTCATGGGGTCGCAAAGAGTCAGACATGACTGAGCGAGTGAACTGAACTGAACTGGATTCTGATTACCTACGAAAACTACTTCTATTGTATTAAGATCTCTTTATTTTATTTTATTTCATTTTATTTTTTTTATTGATGTTTTCCTAGGTTCTCTTCTCTTTTTTTCCTCCCATTTATTTTTATTAGTTGGAGGCTAATTACTTTACAATATTGGATAAGGAAGCTGTGGTACATATACACCATGGAATATTACTTAACCATTAAAAAGAATTCATTTGAATCAGTTCTAATGAGATGGATGAAACTGGAGCCCACTATACAGAGTGAAGTAAGCCAGAAAGATAAAGACCATTACAGTATACTAACACATATATATGGAATTTAGAAAGATGGTAACAATAACCCTATATGTGTTAAGATCTCTTAAGATTAAAAATAATAAATTCTAGAAGCATGAAAGGAGGTTTTATTTTCCCATTCAAGGACTGCTGCCAACAAATATTATCTAGGGTGAAACAGATCACCAGCCCAGGTTGGGTGCATGAGACAAGTGCTCGGGCCTGGTGGTCTGGGAAGACCCAGAGGGATCGGGTGGAGAGGGAGGTGGGAGGGGGGACTGGGATGGGGAATACATGTAAATCCTTGGCTAATTCATTTCAATGTATGACAAAAACTACTGTAATGATGTAAAGTAATTAGCCTCCAACTAATAAAAATAAATGGAAAAAAAAAAAGTGACTAAACATGAAAAGTGTGATCCAAAATGGTACTGCTGAAAGTAACATTTTACCAGAAAATGTAAAGTCCATGTGCTGCATTATCAAATATTTTAAAAAATATGTCAATTATTAATGTGATTCTAACTATATATGTAGTAAATTGGTTTAACAAGCATGATGCTTTATTCAACAGTATTTCTGGACATCTATGGGATAATTATAATCATTATTTTTATTGATTCAGATGATAATAATAGCTGTCACTTTTTGAACACTTACAATTTTCCAAACATTGTGTGCTGGTATTATATGATGTTTAAGGCTATTGATTTTTAAGTCAGAAGCTGCATTCAAATCCTGTTTCTATCATTTACTTTTGGGGACTTAGGGAGATAATTTGTGCCTCAGTTACCTTTTCTGCAAAAGAGTAATTTTAACTACCTCATAGCTTTCTGGTAAGGAAGCATTACATAAGTTAATTCATTAAACCCCTTAGACTAATGAATGGAACATAGTCAGTGTTCAATAAATTTTAGTTAATATTACTTGATAATCTAGATATTTTATCATGATAGAAGATTTGCTATAATTATTTTACAGATTAGGAAACTACGACTAAGAGATTTTATGCAAGTTGCCCCAAGTCACATAGCTAGTAATAGAATTAAAAATGCCCAAGTTTATTCTCTTTCCATTATATCATACTCTCTTCAAATGCATTGCAAGATTCTGAATTCTTTCTTTTTTATACATTTATTTTTTTAATTGAAATATAGTTGATTTACAATACTATATTGGTTTAAGGCATACAGCATAGTGATTCAGTATTTTTAAAGCCTACACTCTATTGGGAGTAATTATTGTAAGATAATGGCTATACTTCCTTTTGTTGTACATCATATCCTTGTTGCTTATTGATTTTATGCATAGTAGTTTGTATCTCCTAATTCCATACCTCTGTTTGCCCCTCCCAACTCCCTCCACCTTTTGAAAGCTGCTAGTTTGCCTTTTATATCTGTGAGTCTATTTTGTATATAAATTCTGATATTTTTTAGATTCCATGTATAAGTGATATCATATAATATTTGCCTTTTTCTCTTTGATTTATTTCACTAAGTGTTATATTCTCTAGATTCATCCACATTGTTGAAAGTGGCAGAATTTCATAATTTCATTCTTTTATATGGCTGAGTGATATTCCATTATATGTATACACATACATATATGTATACACATACATATATGTATACATACTACATGTTCCTTATTCTTGTCTGTTGATGGGCACTTGGGTTGTTTACCTATTGTTGCTATTATAAATAGTGCTATCATAAACACTGGGATGAATGTACTGTATCCTTTGGAATTTTGCTTTTCTGAATATATACCCAGCAGTGGAATTGCTAGATTATATGGTAGCTCTATTTTTAGTTTTTTTTAAGCACCTCTCTTGTGTTTTCCATAGTGGCTGCACCAGTTTCCATTTCCATCAACAGTGTGTAAGGATTCCCTTTTCTTTGATCCTCACCAACATTTTTAATTTGTAGACTTTTTGATGATAGCCATTCTAACAGATGTGAGGTGATATCTTATTGTTGTTTTGATTTGCATTTCTCTAATGATTAGCTTCACATGCCAGGATGTCTGGCTCTAGGTGAGTGATAACACCATTGTGATTATCTGGGTCATGAAGATCTTTTGTACAGTTCTTCTGTGTATTCTTGCCACCTCTTCTTAATATCTTCTGCTTCTGTTAGGCCCATATCATTTCTGTCCTTTGTTGAACCCATTTTTGCATGAAATATTCCCTTGGTATCTCTAATTTTCTTGAAGAGATCTCTAGTCTTTCCCATTCTGTTGTTTTCCTCTATTTCTTTTCATTGATCGCTGAGGAATGCTTTTTATCTTTCCTTGCTATTCTTTGGAACTCTGCATTCAAATGGGAATATCTTTCCTTTTCACTTCCCTTCTTTTTACAGCTATTTGTAAGGCCTCCTCAGACAACCATTTTGCCTTTTTGCATTTCTTTTCCATGGGGATGGTCTTGATCCCTGTCTCCTGTGCAATGTCATGAACCTCCGTTCATAGTTCATCAGGTTCTCTGTCTATCAGATCTAGTCCCTTAAATCTATTTCTCACTTCCACGGTATAGTCATAAAGGATTTGATTTAGGTCATACCTGAATGGTCTAGTGGTTATCCCTACTTTCTTCAGTTTAAGTCTGAATTTGGCAATAAGGAGTTCATGATCTGAGCCACAGTCAGCTTCTGGTCTTGTTTTTGCTGACTGTATAGAGCTTCTTCATCTTTGACCACAAAGAATATAATCAGTCTGATTTCGGTGTTGACCATCTGGTGATGTCCATGTGTAGAGTCTTCTCTTGTGTTGTTGGGAGAGGGTGTTTGCTATGACCAGTGCGTTCTCTTGGCAACTCTATTAGCCTTTGCCCTGCTTCATTCTATACTCCAAGGCCAAATTTGCCTGTTACGTCAGGGGTTTCTTGACTTCCATCAAGTGAGCCTTAGAAAGCATCACTACGAACAAAGCTAGTGAAGGTGATGGAATTCCAGTTGAGCTATTTCAAATCCTGAAAGATGATGCTGTGAAAGTGCTGCACTCAATATGCCGGCAAATTTGAAAAACTCAGCAGTGGTCACAGGACTGGAAAAGGTCACTTTTCATTCCAATCCCTAAGAAAGGCAATCCCAAAGAATGCTCAAACTACCACACAATTGCACTCATCTCACACACTAGTAAAGTAATGCTCAAAATTCTCCAAGCCAGGCTTCAGCAATACATGAACCGAGAACTTCTAGATGATCAAGCTGGTTTTAGAAAAGACAGAGGAGCCAGAGATCAAATTGCCAACATCAGCTGGATCATCGAAAAAGCAAGAGAGTTCCAGAAAATCATCTATTTCTGCTTTATTGACTATGCCAAAGCCTTTGACTGTGTGGATCACAATAAACTGTGGAAAATTCTGAAAGAGATGGGAATACCAGATCACCTGACCTGCCTCTTGAGAAACCTGTATGCAGGTCAGGAAGCGACAGTTAGAACTGGACATGGAACAACAGATTGGTTCCAAATAGGAAAAGGAGTACGCCAAGGCTGTAATTGTCACCCTGCTCATTTAACTTTTATGCAGAGTACATCATGAGAAATGCCAGGCTGGATGAAACACAAGCTGGAATCAAGATTGCCAGGAAGAATATCAATAACCTCAGATATGTAGATGACACCACCCTTATGGCAGAAAGCAAAGAAGAACTAAAGCACCTCTTGATGAAAGTGAAAGAGGAGAGTGAAAAAGTTGGCTTAAAGCTGAACATTCAGAAAACTAAGATCATGGCATCTGGTCCCATCACCTCATGGGAAATAGATGGGGAGACAGTGGAAACAGTGTCAGACTTTAATTTTTGGGGGCTCCAAAATCACTGCAGATGGTGACTGCAGCCATGAAATTAAAAGATGCTTACTCCTTGGAAGGAAAGTTATGACCGACCTAGATAGCATATTAAAAAGCAGAGACATTACTTTGCCAACGAGTTCCATCTGGTCAAGGCTATGGTTTTTCCAGTGGTCATGTATGGATGTGAGATTTGGACTGTGAAGAAAGCTGAGCACCAAAAAATTGATGCTTTTGAACTGTGGTGTTGGAGAAGACTCTTGAGATTTCCTTGGACTGCAAGGAGATCCAACCAGTCCATCCTAAAGGAGATCAGTTCTGGGTGTTCATTGGAAGGACTGATGCTGAAGCTAAAACTCCAATATGTTGGCCACCTCATGCGAAGAGTTGACTCATTGGAAAAGACCCTGATGCTGGGAGGGGTTGGGGGTAGGAGGAAAAGGGGATGACAGAGGATGAGATGGCTGGATGGCATCACCGACTCGATGGGCACTAGTTTGAGTAAACTCCGGGAGTTGGTGATGGACAGGGAGGCCTTTCGTGCTGCGGTTCATGGGGTGGCAAAGAGTCAGACATGATTGAGGGACTGAACTGAATTGAACTGAATGATTAGCAATGTTGAGTATCCTTTCATGTGCCTGCTAGCCAAGTGTATGTCTCTTTTTGGAAAAGTGTCTCTTCAGGGCTGCTGTCTGTTTGTTTTAATTGAGTGAGTTTTTGTTTTTTTGATATTAAGTTGGATGAAATGTTTATATACTTGGATATTAGAGTAATCTCTGGGAGTTGGTGATGGACAGGGAGGCCTGGCTTGCTGCAGTTCATGGGGTCGCAAAGAGTTGGACACGACTGCGTGACTGAACTGGACTGAACTGAGGAGTTTTATGCTTTCAGATATACATTTATGTCTTAATCCACTTTGAGTTTATTTTTATATGTTGTGTGAGAAAGTGTTCTAATTTCATTGTTTTATGTGTAGCTGTCCAGTTTATTAGTTCTAAATAGAAAAGATTGTCTTTCCTCCATTATCTATTCCTGCCTTCTTTGTTGTGGATTTGATGGTGGTTTAGTCACTAAGTCATGTCTGACTCTTTGAGACCCCAAGGACAATAGCCTGACAGGTTCCTCTGTCCATGGGATTCTCCAGGCAAGAATACTGGAGTGGGTTGCCATTTCCTTCTTCAGGGGATCTTCCCAACCCAGGAATCAAACCTGGGTCTCCTGCATTGCAGGCAGATTCTTTATGAACTGAGCTACGTAGATTAATTATCCATGAATACATTGGTTTATTTGAGGGTTTTCTATTCTGTTCAATTTTCATATGTGTCTGCTTTTGTCCCAGTACCATACTTTTTGACTATTAGCTTTGTATGATAATCTGAAATCAGGGAGGGTGATAGCTCCAGCTTTGTTCTTTTTTCTCAGGATTCCTTTGACAATTTGGGATCTTTTGTGAAAATGAAAGTTGTTCAGTCTTATCTTTGTGACCCCATGGACTGTAGTCCATTGCATTCTCCAGGCCAGAATACTGGATTGGGTAGCTTTTCCCTTCTCCAGGGGATCTTCCCAACCCAGGGATTGAACCCATGTCTCCCGCAATGCAGGTGGATTCTTTACCAGCTGAGCCACAAGGGAAGCCCAAGAATACTGGAGTGGGTAACCCATCCCTTCTCCAGCAGATCATCCTGACCCAGGAATTGAACCAGGGTCTCCTGCATTGCAGGCGGATTCTTTACCAACTGAGCTATTGGCGGGTCTTTTGTAGTTCCATGCAAATTTTAAGTCTGTCTTTTCCCGTTCTGTGAAAATGCCATTGGTATTTTGATAGGCATTGCATTAAACCTGTAGATTGCTTTTGCTAATATTTTAACAATATTAATTCTTCCAGTCCAAGAGCTCAGGATATCTTTCCATTTCTTTGTCTCATTTTCAATTTCCTTCATCAGTTTTATAGTTTTCAGAATTATTTTTTAAATTACTAAAGAAAAACATGAACAACAGCCGTGACATAATAGCTGTATGTGTCCAACAAGTACATTAACTTAATCAGCAATAATACTTTTATTATTATCCCTATTTTACATCCGAGGAAATGGAGACATTGAGGGAATTCCTCACTTGCTCAGTGTCATACCGCTAGTAAGTAGCAGAAGTACAAATACTTTCAATGTGTCTCTGTGTCCCCAGATGAGTCTCTGTATAGCTCACATTTGCTCAGAAATGGGTCAACTCCTAAGGTCTCCACTTACTTGCCCAGCACTGATAGGCTGTATTGCTGAACTCCATCTTCTGAGGCAAAAGAGACTTCCTATTCTTCCCGTTCTTTGCAAGCCTTATGACCCTGCTGCGGCCTCAGAGCTACTTGCACGGCACAATGGGCACTTCTGCGGTTCCTCTGCCGCTCAGAGCTCTCTCTCCCCATTGTTTTTTTTTTTTTTTTATCATTAATGACACTGTTAAGGGATCCTCAGGGAATACTGCTGTTTCACTCTGTATTGCAGCTTTCCAATTTTTCACTTAGCCTTCTTTTCCCTCAGATCTAATCATGCACACAGGACTATACAAGCAACGGATTGAGTCCACATCCACCATATTGTACTCAGAGTGTCTCTTATCTAGATTAACTGAGGATTGATGCTGATTTAGGGTTCTCATGTTGGGCCTCTTGAGACTTTTCTCTACTCACCCCTAGTTTATAAGACATGCTTTCAAATATCTGGAACCCATGGTGGATGTAGTTTATATTCTCTCTGAGGACTCTTCTCTGCATGCATGCAAATTAAATTTTGCTGGCTCATCAGATATACCCAAGCATGCTTGGGTCTTGAAAGTTGCTGTTAGAAGGCAGTGACTCATGCTGAGAACTCCACTATCTGCACATACAAAGAATCAATAATAATGTTACAGTAATTTACATGGTGACCAAACCAGTCTATACATTCTTTTGACCAATACTCCTGAACTATATTCAGAACGTAGTAGATTTATAATACTGATACACAGGCCAAAATGTAATATGAAAATATAGCTACTACTACAAATTTAAATTCTTGGGAAAGTGGTTATAGCCTTAGGTATTTTATGAAATGTTATAATCTGTATTCTTATTAAACAATTAGGTGAAAGAAAGTGAAAGTGAATGTTGCTAAGTTGTGTCAGACTCTTTGCTATCCCATGGACTATACAGTGGGCTTCCCTTGTGGCTCAGCTGGTAAAGAATCCTCCTGCAATGTGGGAGACCTGGGTTCAATTCCTGGGTTGGGAAGACCCCCTGGAGAAGGGAATGGCTACCCACTCCAGTATTCTGGCCTGGAGAATTTCATGGACTGTATAGTCCATAGGGTTGCATAGAGCTGGACATAACTGGAATTCTCCAGACCAAAATACTGGAGTGGGTAGCCTTTCCCTTCCCCAGGGAATCTTCCCAACCCAGGAGTCAAACCCAGGTCTCCCACATTGCAGGTGGATTCCTTACCAGATGAACCACAGGAGAAGCCCAAGAATACTGGAGTCCATAGCCTATCCCTTCACCAGTGGATCTGCTGGAAGCAGGAATCAAACAAGGGTCTCCTTCATTGTAGGCAGATTCTTTACCAACTGAGCTATCAGGGAAGTCTCCTCACCAAATATTATATATATATATATATATATATATATATATATATATATATACCTATATATATATATGTGATATATATATCTTACATATATATAGTTTTATATATATGTTTCAGATGAACTGACCCCAGCTCCTGGCTTTAGATTGGGATGTCACTCAGATCAATGAGCATACACTGCATCACTTTAATTGGATCAGGACGGGGAATGTGACATGAACTGTGACAGTCAAAATCCTGGACCTTTTGCTTGAGCTATACAGAGTACTATTAAGTCCAGTAGAGTCACTGGTGACCATCTTTGCCACCACATAAGAAGAACCTGCTTGAGAATAAAACCAACAAAGAAAAGAACTGAACAAGAAGGGTGGAGAGGAATAAGTCTTGAGAATGCTGATTTTTAGTTGTGGGACTTTTTACTAATGTAAACTGACCCCTTCCCTTTTCTCTTTAAGAATTGAGTTGGGTATTCTCATCTGCAAGAATCCCATGAGGGAAGAATAAAATTGGAACTGTAAGTGAACTTTACTAATGCACACTTAAACAAAAATCTTATATTCCCATTGGAAAAATTAGGCTTGGTTGTTTAACCTTACATTTAAATAAAATCTGTAACTAATTTTTGTCAATCTTACTTATGTCAATGAAAACTTTTTAATTAAATATAGTAAAAGTTTCATTGATATTCTTATTTCTCTTTTTCTTTTCTCTCTTCTTCACACACGCCCTCTCTCCTTTCATACATCAGACATAGAGAATAAAAAAAAATTAGCCTCCATGAATAAAATAAATATAGCTTTTATTTTTGTATTATTAGATTTTAACAGGCTATTCACTCAGAGGGAAAAAAGCAACTCTGTCAAAATACTGTTTTCATTACTCTCATCAATTAATTAATTATTTACTAACTGATTAGTTCGTAAGTGATTTGGAATTGCTGCTTGGTTGACCAGTAAACCAAGGGCTTCCCAGGTGGCTCAGTGATAAAGAATCTGTCTGCAATGCAGGAGACCTGGGTTCGATCCCTGGGTTGGGAAGATCCTCTGAAGAAGGAAATGGCAACCCACTCAGTATTCTTGCCTGAAGAATCATGGATAGAGGATCCTGGTGGGCTACAGTCCAGGAGATCACAAAGAGTTGGACGTGACTGAAGCGACTGAGCATGCATGTTATGAATGGCCTAGTGGGTTTCCCTACTTTCTTCAATTTAAGCCTGAATTTGGCAATAAGGAGTTCATGATCTGAGCCACAGTCAGTTCCTGGGTCT
Organism: Odocoileus virginianus; assembly: GCF_023699985.2. Lineage (NCBI taxonomy): Eukaryota > Metazoa > Chordata > Mammalia > Artiodactyla > Cervidae > Odocoileus > Odocoileus virginianus. Next base: position 85,675,549 of record NC_069676.1, read on the forward strand.
GACCAGTAAAGCTTTATTTTGCCAAAGCCCTGTATGCCATGGTGGCAGGTTTCAGTCTTACTTCTTGAGGCATTGCTCGCTCTTTATGTCTGACTTTTGCCGACTCAGAAATTTAGAAACAGAGCTAGGTGAAATAACTTGAGATTATGACACTTCAAATATGAATCCAATGTTTGACGTTCAAGTATTTCAAAAGCTTCCCAGGTGTGATATTGTGCTCTTAAGTTGTATTGTATCCTTTGAAGATATTTTATTCAGAAGTGTCTGGTTTTGTTTTCATTGTTAAAATAGTAAATAGTTATACATATTTCAAGTCACCCTGCTGAAAAGTCATCCTATGCTTTCTATTTTGACTAAAGATATTTAATCTAAAGAACTTAATGCAGATACACTCTACTTTTAAAATAGTAACTTAATATAGTTAATTGTATAAAAATAATGTATAATGCAATTGTTTAAATTCCAAGTGATATTCCTTATGGATTTACTGAAATGACAATTTCTTGGAAAAACTAAATATTTTATAATAATACTCTGCTTTATTTATTTCCTCTGTATTTGCATAATAAGTTTCTATGTTGTAGAAATAATAGATCAAAAGGAAAGTTTCATTTCATTTAATAGTCAAACAGAATTTCTTGAATGTTGATTGTGAACCAGGAATTTTTCTAAGCATTGAACTATCCCTTAGGAGCTCTGAGTATACATAAGGATACAGAGAAATTAATATAAGTGACAGTGTCCATGACATTTCTTTGTGTATGAAGAAAAATAAATTATAGTTATCATCTTCCAAGAAACTTAAAATATAGTTTGGGAAAGAGCATATACAAACAGTGAATGATAAAAATATCATCATAGGGTGAATTATAAATACAATTCTATGGTATTGGCAGTGCTCTATGAAAATAGAAAAGAAGCTATCACTTTTAATTGAAAACACAACTAGTAAAATTTGGATGTACAGGTAACATATCCAAGTGGCAGAATATTCCAAATTAGAGCAAAGGTGCATTAAAAACCTCAGAGATGTGAGAACTCCAGAAAGGATATTTAAGAGAGGGTGTTTTTTACTCAGCTGGAACATAAAACAATTGGCAACTTAAATGTAAAGTTGGAGTGCTTTTGAGATTAGTAGTTGGAGGATGGCAGTGGTATTTAAAAAAAATCCGGTGATGGGTATATAAATAGGAATAAGATGAGTTACCTAGAAAGCAACTGTACTTTTCTTTGAAGGCTATTTCATGGATAGTAATACTAAGGGATAGTAATATGAAGTAGGTAAGACAGGGTAAGGTAAAAGGAATACAGGGAATTGATGGCAGGATCATTATTATAAATGTATAGTTGATGTGTCTCTCTGGCTGACTAAATGTGAAAGAGAAATAGAAGAACTTACATTCTAGGTTATATCCAGTATTATGAAGTTTAGTGTATTAAAGAGTGCTAGTTATGAAACTATGGCTAGTGTTAGCTTCATTTCTTTAGCACTTCCATGACTACCGACCATACTGTTAGCTACTCTTTTATCTATAAATGCCATTTTTCTCAGTGGTGAGCTGCGGTTTGGATGCATCTAGGCAAAGTTGCTAGAATAAATATGACATCATTTAGATAATAGAAAAAGATGTTAGTTCACATATAAAGAATTATATACTTGGTATATTTCACTACCTGAAGAATTATATTCTCTAAAATCAATGTAAGAAGAATACTACTATTTCCTTAGTGATAGTGAAAGTAAAATTAAAATTATTATACCACTATATAATTATAAATCAATTAAATATTAATAAGTCATGAAATATTAGTGTGGTTCTTAGAACCATGTCACTGGAATATATTTTTTAGCTTATTGTGTGATATTTAGTTTTTTCTTTATTGTGGAACATAGTCACATTAATCACACAATAGTCATTGAAGATTATAATAGTTATTGAACACATAATAGACATAATATTATTGAAGAGTTATTGAAGAGTTGCTTCATGTTGAAACAGGAAACAGTTAAATCCTCTAAAAACATTCTAGGTTGAAATTTCATAGATAATCTGAGAGAAAAAGTCCTTTTCAACAAAACTTGAGGAATTCCTCTTGGGGCCTTTATACACCCAAAGCAAGATTATTTTTCTCATTTGAATTTTTTTCTAATCTTTTTTTAACTCTTGAAAAACTTATCTAATGACTTTAATTTAAAAATGGTGACTTCCTATTGGGTTTTAATGACAATGTCAGTTTTAGAACAGTTCCTGGTTTCTTAAAAGAAGACAAAGGTTAATGAATCCTGTAGGAGCCTAGTAAATGAGTTTTTCTAATTTTTTTTTAACATACAGAGAGTTTCTGAATTGTAGATTTTTTTTTTTTTAATATGGAAAATGTCTGTGTGTATCCTTGAAAGACCACGTGCATCTGGAGCTACTCCATATAATGAAGCAAGTAAAATTGTGTGGAATATGTATATAAACTAACTTTATGTTTATGTGACTCATGCATGCATACATTTATTTCAGTGTGTGATTATTTGATAATTTCAATTCACACATTAAAGTTTTTCCTTTAAGAATATGTAATGAAATCCATTGCCAAGAAAAATCTACTTCTACCATCCTAAGGTTTGCAATATTGAATACCCTCCAAACTGTTGGAATCAAATATTAAATACTCTAAGTATATTTTGTTCTTGACTTTGGATTGTTATCAACTTATATTAAAACTATTACAGCTCCATAATATAAAATGTGCTGTTAGTGAAAAACTGTAATCGGGTCCTGATTTTCTCTCTTGGTTTAACTCTGAGTTACTCTGATTAGATTATGGGCATAAATTAGCCTCTGTTATTACTTCCATTTCCACTAAGCAAGTTGGCAAGGGGGAATCAGAAGTGCCCTGGCCCTGGCCACAGATAGGAATGCACTGGAGGAGCAGTAGAAGAGAAAAGGCAGATGGTTTTGTTTTTCTAAAACTGGCACAGATTCTAAGTAGATTGTGAGGGCTATTTTGAGGGTGTGGTGAGGAAGCTTCTTTGACAGTACCAGGGGTTGGGGGGCTGGCAGTTGCAGGACTTCTTATAAAACATTATCGTCACACATGCTCTTTCATGGATAATTGTGAATTCCTACAATGTGCCCAAATTTGTTCTACATTTTTGGTAAACCTTGGTGAACAAAACTGATGAAGGAGGGCTTAAACCTCATTGTAGGGTCAGATGTTAACAGGTATATTACATCTAACAGGGACAGGACAAGTCATGTTTATTACTTACCTCCTAGAATGTAACCATTTCTTACTTCTTCTAACAACCATGTGAAGCAGGTATACTGACCCAGATTTATAGATGAGAAAAGAGCCCATAAAATTTGAGTAAATTACCCAAAGTCATATAATCAGTAGTGATAGACTATGATTTAAGCATGAAAATCAGATTGAAAATGCTGATATCTTTTTTACCACATCACACATGTCTTAAGAAGTTGGTGGAAAATTATAAACTTATGTAGTTCAGCAAAATCACTGGGGGCATGGACTTTGGAGAGGCAATCTTTTTGTGACATTCAACTTTGCCACTTAGATCTGTGACCTTAGGCTGGTTACTTAAAATTGTTAGCCTCAGTGGAGTAATCATATGTCTGTCTCATCAGATTATTGTGAGGATAAAGACAATAAATATAAAACATCTAGCACAGTGACTGGGACAGAGTAAGTAAGTGTTAAAATATGCTGTCTCTTCTTATCATGATCATCATTATTTACAATATTTTATTATTCTTTCCTGGTGAGAAAAGCTGTTTACCCATTTAAAATCTGTAACTAGGATTAAGAATCCTGGCTCATGGGGCAAGAAAGAATCTAAGTGTAGATTTAAAGATACAAAATTTGAGAAATACCAGATATGTAAAAAGTGTGCTATTGATTTCAACATTTAAATAATTTTAGCTGACCTGTCACCAACTCCTTGGGTCATTATGGTGTTTTCCAACATTAAATATTTAAATTAGATACACATTTTCCATTATTAAATTGTTTTCATTTGGGAACAAATGAGTACATTTAATGAAGGCATTGTTTAAAAAAGCACAGCCTATTTAACTGAAAACATAAATGAGTGAGTTATAATATTTACATAATACATTTGTGCCATATACATTCCTCTTTTCTAAGTTTAACGTAATGTTGTACTGCAGTTGCATATTAACCTTACAATTAGACACAAGCTATGCAATTAAATGCTCACTTAAAATTAGCAATTATAAATGTCCTTGCATATATAGTAGCTCCTAAAGAATGTAATGCACTCGCAGTAATATCTACTGTATTGTGTGTATCTTTTCTTTTGTTCAGCAGAGGAATTGAATGGGGAAATAATTTCACACTGCATATAATGCATCTGATATGAAGGAAACTTGAAAATTATTTAGTTACAGATTTCTCTGACCAGGCTTGCAAAGTGGCATATATTATGTTAATGGGCAAGCATTTGAAAATGAATTTGAATATTAAATGCACTAAATTTGGGTTCTGACATGAAGGCAGGCAGAGTTTGATATACAATTTACAAACAGGTTCTCTTTAACTCTTTCATTGCTATGGCTCACCATCATGCTTTGTGCTTAACATTTTTAGTCTCACAATTTTTTCATCACTGAAAATTCCAGAATATTGAAATCTAATGATCAGCCTGTACAAATGAAGTTCCACTATAGTATTAGATTTTTATATTCTATATTTAGTTGTATTCCATGTTGTTCAGTGAAAAATAGTTGCTTATTCATGAAAGTTATAAGTAGGAAAGAAATGAGCAACATCAATCACTGGATTAATGGCTCACTATATTTTCTCGCTTTCGTTTGTAAAGTAACATGTTTGGGTTGACGTCCATTGGAATGTACGCTACCAAGCCACCAATATATACTCAACCAAGATATCTTGTTTTCAAGCAGAAGCAAAGATCACTAATTTACTACTAGTGGAATCGTCATGTTTAAATTTATAGGAAATGAATAGTTAATAGTAAACCAACCCACCAAAGCATCTTTTTATTGAAAGAGCAAAGTATTACAGTATACCGGGTGTTTTAGGTCATTTATTTTGTTTTTGCTCTGGGTCATTTTACAAAGGCACTTCTGCTCTCTAGCGTTAAAATGAGAGCCACTCTACTCCCCAGATATTACCCAGCAGCACTTGGGGGCTCTTAATGATTAATACCATCACCGTCCAGCCACAAACCTTTCTGCCGCAGATAATGCCAGGCAGCAAGCGCGCTTGACACTTTTAATGTATAATTAAGTAGGAAAAGTCAGCACTCAGTATGCAAATTTTTCAAAATGATAAATGATGCCATACAGCAGTAGGGATTGATTTGGTGTAAATGAAACTAATTAAGGAAATGTCAAACATAATTAATAAAACAGGTTTAAGCTGCAAAACATTGTCAATTGAATGAATGAGGAGGCATTGGCTCCCATTGTTTCTGCTTTATTTAGGGCTTGTGTTTAGCTTGTACTCTTCCTAAATGCACTTTCGCTACCTCACACCCTCCACTACCAATTCCCAGAGAGGGGGAAAATAAATTTGCTTGTCTCTCCACTGACTGCCGAAATTAATTGCAGAAATCTTGTCCCATCCAAGTGTTACATTCACTCACAGGACATTAACATAACTAATTTGAAAGAGCCCAAATGACTGCATAATAGAGCACTGTCAGTATGCCTGACAGTCTTTGGTCATACCAAATTAGCTTGGTTTTCTAATTGAAATTTTTTTCCTTGGACTCTTTTTATAATTTTTTCCTCAGCTATTCATTTTTGATAAGAACAAAGGTTTTATAATTTACAAAAGAGTGCTTGACCTATAATTACTAGGAGGAAATTAGGGGAGGTAGAAAAGTCAGATTTAGTCCTGGTAATGATGCTAGAGACCTTGCTCCCTCTAGGGAGCCTGAAGAATAATGGAATCTTCTATTTTTACGGGCGACCTGTGCACTGGTGCTGACTCTAACTGTGAATCCACTTTACTTTGCAGATCACTTGCTTAACACTAAAAGTGCCAGCCGAATGGCAGGCCATTACTCCAAATGTCATTCAAACCGACGCCATTTCCACACGCCCTTCCCGTTCAAAGAGTGAATTGAAGAACATCTGCCAGTCCTCACATCTCACCCTTGTAAATCTTCCATGTAGAATCTCATGCAACTTAGTTTGTGAACCATTTAGGTAGATAAGGGTGAAAGGGGTAAGGGGCTTGTCGAGAACAAGAAATTTAAAGAATGCTGAAATGGGGAAATGTTGTTACCTGCATGCTATGGATGATGTAATCTTATCATACCTGACACAGTTTTTCAAAAGAAGAATTCTGCTACCACTCAATCTTCAGTTTAGAGAGCTTTTCCTCAAAGGATGGTTTTCCTTTTGTGTATGTCATAAAATGATTCAATATATAAGAATGGAATCAGTTCACTTTTTTTATACTTTAATTATGAATTATGCACTCACATGCTGTTTTAGATTAATTGAGGAAATTGTATGGAACTGCAGATATGGAATGCATAAGAACACAGATGGAATATAAACTCTCTTAGTCCATGAGGTCTCTACTGAGTAGATGGGTAGAGGTACATGTGCTGTGGCATGGTTTTATTTGTTTAAAGTCTTGCTTCTATTAAACAGTCTACTTCTAAGTCTTCTTTCATTTGGATCCAGGAAAATACGAAATGCTTACATGTAATAGTATATGAGATTGTAAAGATTCCTGACTTTGAACTGCCCAAATCTTTTGGGGCTCACTCCTAGATGCTCTCCACTATATTCTTTCTAGTTTTAAAATAACACCTGCTTGCATGTGTCTGTTGCCCAGTCGTGTCTGACTCTATGACCCCACAGACTGTAGCATGCTGGGCTCCTTTGTCCATGTGGTTTTTCAGGCAAGAATATGGAGTGGGTTTGCCATTTTTCTCCTTCAGGGGATCTCCTGATCCAGGGATCAAACCTGCATCTCCTTTGTCTCCTGCATTGCAGTGGATTCTTTACCTGCTGAGCCATCAAGGAAGCCCACATGTAATTATCTACTAATTTTATAAGATTGATTCGTTCCATTTTTTTAATCAGCATAATATTTTACATGTTGTATGCAACCAAAAGGAAAGATGGGTGGTTGTTTTATACAACTTTAAATGGAATAGATATGGAATAAATCAGTAAGATTCAAAATAAATCATTATTACTTCTTTTCTCTTTGTCTAAATAGGATACATAGAAGTACATCAGGTTTATTTTATCCAACATTTATGTTGGTAACTTTAAAAAAGTTTTTCTGAGGCACATTTCATATGATCTAATTCTAATTCCACTCCCCCATGCCCAGTTATAAAATAGGAGTTAAGGAATTTATTGACCAAGAAATATCTGGGGTCCGTTTTCCAGGACAATCTTTAGCCATAGCTAAGCAAAGTAGATTAAGCAATGTCATCAAGACCAGATAGTTCTCCTTCTTATCTCTTGGCTCTGCTTTCCATTGGGTTGATTGCATCTTCATACTCCACTCTTGGGTCCCAGTAACTTCACGATTAACAGTGTAGCAGTCCAACAGTTCATTGCAATGAGAGAGAGTTGTTTCCCAGGCAATTAAAGAATTGTTCCAGGATTATCCTTGAATAAACCACCAAGAAAGAGGTAGTCATCCTAAAATCTGTTATTAGTACAGGCATCTGGAACCAGTTTAAAGACCAAGTCTTGGACTTTATGCCTCCCCTAAAATAGCCCCATCCAAAACCAACTGAACTGTGAGTGGGGAAGAGGGGTTCCCCAGGAAGATTATGCTGTTTTTATCAAATAAAAGAAAAAATGAGAAAATACTAGTAAAAGCAATATATACTCCATAAGTATATAATATAGTTTCTCTGAGCAGAATATATATTGTGTGGTATTCTTATTCACTGCTGGATGTTACTGAATACTTAACTAAAAAAATGGGAAATTTTAAGACTTCTGTGAGTGAAAGGATTGTTTTATTCTTATGATGAATTCACTTAAAGGAGGAGATAAAGAGAATATTGATTTTTTTGATGGTTAATTCTTGGGTATTTATGACTGAACAAAGGGAAATATGGTTTTTAGACTTTCTGTTTAAATTTACACAAGAGTCACAATGATAGTATGGAGAATTCACTATCCATTTCACAAATCTTCCCCAAGTGTTAGCTTACATACCTATGGTGTGCTTGTCAAAACTTAGAAACTGACATGGTACATGGATATTAGCTATAGACTGTATCTGATTTTTACCAGTTTTTCACTGTTTTTTTTTTCTTTCTTTTAGTTCCCCATTTTTAATGCAGGATACCCTGTATCTTGGGCTTCCCTGGTGACTCAGTGGTAAAGAGTTCGTCTGCCAATACAGGAGACATGGGTTCACTTCTTGGCAGCCCACTCCAGTATTCATGCCAGGAAAAATCCCATAGACAGAGGAACCCGGTCGGCTGCAATATGTGGTGTTGCAAAAGAGTCAAACACAACTTAGTGACTAAACAACTACAACAACCCTGTGTATACGCTCATCATGTCTCTATAATCTGTCTAATTTGTGATAGCCTCTCTGTTTTTCTCACCTTCCATGACCTTGACAGTTTTAAGGAGGGCTGGGCAGTATTTTATAGCCATTTGGGTTTGTCTGATGTTTTTTTCATGATCAGTTTGAGGTTATGCACCACTGGAAAGGATACCACAGAGGCAATGTACCCTTTTTCACTTTATCATACCAGAGAAACTAGTATCAGCATGATTTGTTACTGGTGATTCTAACCATAGTTACTTGGTTAAAGTGCTATCTGCCTGGATCCTCCCCTGTAAAATTATGCTCCTTCCCTTTCCATAGTCTATTTGTTAGAGGTGAATCACTAAATCCAGCTCATGTTTAAGGGAAGAAGAATTAAACTCCATCCCTTCAGGGAGGAGTATCAGATAATTTGAAAATATATGTTAAAACCATTATGTACATGCTCAGTTGCTCAGTCGTGTCTGAGTCTTTGTGATCCCACAGACTGTAAGCCTCTAGGCTTCTCTGTCCATGGATTTCCCAGACAAGAACGCTGAAGTGGGTTGCCATTTCCTTCTCTAGGGGATCTTCCCAACCCAGGTACTGAACCTATGTTTCCTGTGTTGCAGGCGAATGCTTTACTGCTGAGCCACTGGGGAAATGCCTAAAATCACCATAGTGACATGAATATTGACCTCTAGCACTTCTCCCTTTTCTAAATCCAACTTGAACATCTGGAAGTTCTTGGTTCATGTACTGCTGAAGCCTAGCTTGAAGGATTTTGAGCATAAGCTTGCTGGCATGTGAAATGAGTGCAACTGTACACTAATTTGAACATTCTTTGGTTTTGTCTTTCTTTGAGATCGGAAATAAAACTGATCTTTTCCAGTCCTGTGGCCACTGCTGAGTTTTCCAAATTTCCTGGCATAATGAGTGCAGCACTTTAACAGCATTATGTTTTTTTAGATTTGAAATAGCTCAGCTGAAATTCCTCCACTAGCTTTGTTCATAGTAATGCTTCTTAAGGCCCACTTGACTTCACTCTCAAGGATGTCTGGCTCTAGGTGAGTGACCACACCATCGTGGTTACCAGGGTCATTAAGAGCTTTTTTTGTACAGTTCTTCTGTGTGTTCTTGGCACTTTTTCTTAATTTCATCTGCTTCTGATTTTTTGTCCTTTATTATGCCTATCTTTGTATGAAATGTTTCCTTAGTATCTCCAGTTTTCTTAAAGAGATCTCTGGTCTTTCCCTTTCTATTGTTTTCCTCTATTTCTTCACATTCGTCACTTAAGAAGCCTTTCTTATCTCTCCTTGCTGTTTTCTGGATCTCAGCATTTAGTTGGATATCTCTTTCCCTCTCTCCTTTGCCCTTAACTTCTCTTCTTTTCTCAGCTATTTGTAAGGCCTCCTCACACAATCACTTTGCATTTCTTTTTCTTAGAGATGGTTTTGGGTCATTACCTCCTGTACAATGTTATGAACCTCTGTCCATAGTTCTTCAGGCATTCTACCGGTTCTAGTCCTTTGAATCTATTCATTACCTCTACTGTAAAATCAAAAGGGATTTGATTTAGGTCATACCTGAGTGGCCTAGTGGTTTTCCTTCGTTTCTTTAATTTTAGTCTGAATTTTGCAATAAGGAGCTGATAATCTGAGTCACAGTCAGCTCCCAGTCTTGTTTTTGCTGACTGTATAGAGCTTTTTCATCTTTGACTGCAAAGAATATAATCAATCTGATTTTGGTACTCACCATCTTGTGGTGTCCGTGTGTACAATCATCTCTTGTGTTGTTGGAAGCGGGTGTTTGCTATGTCCAGTGCATTCTCTTGGAAAAATTTTGTTAGCCTATGCCTTGCTTCATTTTTTCTCTAAGGCCAAACTTACCTGTTATTCCAGGTGTCTATTGACTTCTTGCTTTTGCATTCCAGCCCCCTATGATGAAAAGGACATCTATTTTTGGTGTTAATTCTAGGAGATCTTGTTGGTCTTCATAGAAAAATTCAACTTCAGCTTCTTCAGCATTACTGGTCAGGGCATAGACTTGGATTACTGTGATGTTGAATGGTTGGCCTTGGTAATGAACCAAGATCATTGTGTCATTTTTGAGACTGCGGCCAACTACTGCATTTTGGATGCTTTTGTTGACTATGAGGGATACTCCATTCCTTCTAGGGGATTCTTGTCCATAGTAGTAGATACGATGGTCATCTGAATTAAATTCTCCCAATACAGTCCATTTTAATTCACTGATTCATAAAATATTGATGTTTACTCATGCCATTTCCTGTTTCACCACATCCAATTGAACCACATCCATGGACCTAACATTCCAGGTTCCTGTGTGTTATTATTCTTTAGGGCATCAGACTTTACTTTCACCACCAGATACATCCACAATCGGGCATTGTTTCTGCTTGGGCTCAGCCTCTTCATCCTTTCTGTAGTTATTTCTCTTCTCTACCCCAGTAGAATATTGGGCACCTAACGACCTGGGGGGTTAATCTTTTAGTTTCCTACCTTTTTGCCTTTTCATACTGTTCATGGGGTTCTCAAGGCAAGAATACGGAAGTGATTTGCCATTGCCTTCTCCAGTGGATGACGTTTTGTCAGGTACTAGCCAGCAGGGAGATGGCCTTCGGGCACAGTGTAGCTGGACAACATGCCTGGTGCTCTGCCTGTCCCAGTGCTGCTCCTTGTTGAGTGTTTCAACCTTCACTGGCCATCAGGTGTCGGTCAATATGCGTCCAGAGGTTGAGACAAAGGCCCTGCTAGAGTGACTGGGAAGGGAGTCCCATAAGGCTGGAGCTGATGTTGGATGATGCCCAAAGATCAAATTGCCAACATATGATGATCATACGAAAAGCAAGGGAAGCAGGGCATTCCAAAAAAAAAAAAAAAAAAAAAACCTACTTCTCCTTCATTGACCATGCTAAAGCCTTTGACTGTGTGCATCACAACAAACTGTGGAAAGTTCTTAAAGAGATGGAAATACCGGACCACCTGACCTGTCTCCTGAGAAACCTGAATGCAGGGCAAGAAGCAACAGTTAGAACTGGACATGGAACAATGAAAGTAAAGCAAAAGTCACTCAGTCATGTCTGACTCTTTGCAACCCCATGGGCTATGTAGTCCATGGAATTCTCCAGGCCAGAATACTGTAGTGGTAGCCTTTCCCTTCTCTAAGGATCGTCCCAACCCAGCAATAGAAGCCAGATCTCACTCCTTGCAGGTGAATCCTTTACCAGCTGAGATGCAAGGAAAGCCCTAGATTACTGGAGTAGGTAGCCTATCCCTTCTCCAGCAGATCTTCTTGAGCCAGGAATTGAACTGGGGTCTCTTGCATTGCAGGCAGATTCTTTACCAACTGACCTGTCAGGGAAGCATGGAACAATGGAATGGTTCAAAATTGGAAAAGGAGTACAGTCAAGGCAGTATATTGTCATCCTGCTTATTTAACTTCTGTGCAGAGTACATCATGTGAAATGCTGGACTGGATGAAGCACAAGCTGCAATCAAAATTTCTGGGAGAAGTATCAATAACCTCACATATGCAGATGATGTCACCCTTATGGCAGAAAGTGAAGAGGAACTAAAGAGCCTCTTGATGAAGGTGAAAGAGGAGAGTGAAAAAACTGACTTAAACTCAACATCATTCAAAAAACTAAGATTGTGACATCTGATCCTACCACTTCATGGCATATAGATGGGGGAAATGTGGAAACAGTGTCAGATTTCATTCACCAGATTGATGCTGAAGCTGAAGCTCCAATACTTTGGCTACTTGATGAGAAGAGCTGACTCACTGGAAAAGACCCTGATGCTGGGAAAAACTGAGGGCAAGTTGTGAAAGGAGTGACAGAGGATGAGATGCTTGAATGGAATCACCAGCTCAATGGGCATGAGTTTGAGAAAACTTAATGAGATATTGATGGACAGAGAAGCCTGGCGTGCTGCAGTCCATGGTTGCAAAGAGTCGTACACAAGTTAGTGAGTCAACAACAACAGCAACATGAATATTTGGGGAAGATACCTAAAGGCCCAGCAACTATCCTGTTCCTCTTTAATGTTTTGCCCATTAAAATTTTTTAGAATTCATTAGTAGATATTGCCTGGAACAATTATTAATGTGATGTCATAATGGTGATTTTATATTTTTCTTTTCCTTCCAGTTACTTTCAATTCTTCATTAAGTCGGTTCTACTTTCTTTCTTTCTTTCTTTTTTCTCATTCTTTCTTTTTCATTCCTTCCCTTCTTTCCTCCCTGCCTATCTTTCTTCCTTTCTCTTCCTTCCTCCCTCTCTTCCTTCCTTCCTTTTAATATGTTTATATGATAATGAAAAGTATTCGATAGATAAATAGATTTGGAGAAATCACATTACTTGATTTTAAGACTTACTGTGTGTACTCAGTTGCCCAATCTCATCTGACTCTTTGCAACCCCATGGACTGTAGCCCTCCAGGCTCCTCTGTCCATGGGGTTATCCTGCTAAGAATACTGGAGTGGCTTGTCATTTCCCCTCCAGGGGATCTTCCCGACCCAGGGATTGAACCCGTATCTCCTGCCCCTCTAGCATTGACAGATAGATTCTTTACCACTGAGTCACCTGAGAAACCCCAATACTTACTATATACAACTACCATTATCAAGGTATTGTGACATTGGTACAGAGAGACGTGGATGAAAGAAACAGAAAGAAAAAGTGAAACTTGGCCTAAACCTCTAACCTTATACAAAAAAATTCACTCAGAAAGGGATCATAGATCTAAATGTAAAACATAAAACTGTAAAACTTTTATAAGAAAATAGAATATCTATGTGGCCTGTGGTAGGTGAAGTAATCTTAAATGTGACACTAAAAATGTGGTTCATAAAAGAAAGAGAAAAGATAAATTAGGCTTTATCAAAATTAAAAAAAATCTTTTACTTTGTAAAAGACAATTTAAGAAAATGAAGACAGGCTACAAAGTAAAAATATTTGTAAATTACATATCCAACAAATAAAATGTATTTTGAATGTATGAAGAACTCTTAAGATTCTGTAGTCATAAAACAATACATTTAAAAATAGGTCAGAGGATTTGAATAAACACATGTAAAAGCAGATACAATGATAGCAAAAAAAAAAGCTCCCATGAAGATGCATTCACCTCATTCCTTTATGGAAATGCAAGTTAAGGTCCTGGTAAGATACCACTGTGCTTCCCAGGTGGCGCTAGTGGTAAAGAAGCCAGTTGCCAGTGCAGGTAGACATAAGAGACACAGGTTCAATCCCTGGGTCAGGAAAATCTCCTGCAAAGGAAATGGCAACCCACTCCAGTATTCTTGCCTGGAGAATCCCATAGACAGAGAAGCCTGGCAGGCTGCAGTCCACAGGATCGCACAGAGTCTGACATGACTGAAGCGACTTAGTACACACCCTTGCATACAAAATACCACTACACATCTGTTATCATGGCTAAAGAAAAAAAATATTGGCAATCATGCAAAGTGAAGATCATAACATTTGCTGGTGGCAAAATGGTGTAGTCACTCTGAAAGCATTTTGGAAGTTTCTTATAAGAGTTAAGCATACGCACATCATTTCACCCAGCTATCCTGCTCCTGGGTTTTTAACCTAGAGAATTGAAAACCAATGTTTACACAAATATCTGTATAAATATATTTATGACAGCTCTATTCATATTTGCCAGAACCAAACCAAAACAAACATAAATGGGGAGAACTCAAACGTCCTTTAGTGGGTGAATGGATAAACAAATTGTTCTCATCCATTCAATGGGATATTACTCAGCAACAAAAAAGACAAACTGCTGATATATCCAACAACTTGGGTGAATTTCAGAGTTACTAGACTGAGTTCTTATTAGGCTGTTTGTTTCAATTTGCATGACATTTTCAAAAAGAAAACAAAAAACCCCCATAGTTTTTGAGAACAGATCAGTGGTTACCAGATGTAAGGTTGTGGAAGGAAATAACTACACACGGATTGCTAAAGTAAGTTCAGTATTGTGAAGAAACTGTTCTGTTTCTTGACTGTGGTGGTGGTTACACAAATCTGATATATATTAGAATTTAATGAACTGTATTTTGAAGGAAAAAGTCAATCAGTTCAGTGCAGTTCCTCAGTCATGTTTGACTCTTTGCAATCCCATGGACTGCAGCACACCAGGCTTCTCTGTCCATCACCAATTCCTGAAACTTGCTCAAAGTCATGTTCATCGAGTCAGTGATGCCATCCAACCATCTCATCCTCTGTCGTCCCCTTCTCCTCCTGCCTTCAATCTTTCCCAGCATCAGGGTCTTTTCAAAGGAGTCAGCTCTTCACATCAGGTGGCCAAAGTATTGGAATTTCAGCTTCAACATCAGTCCTTCCAATGAATATTCAGAACTTATTTCCTTTAGGATGGACTGGTTGGATCTTGTTGCAGTCCAAGGGACTCACAAGAGTCTTCTTCAACACCATAGTTCAAAAGCATCAGTTCTTTGGTGCTCAGCTTTCTTTATGGTCCAACTCTCACATCCCTGCATGACTACTAGAAAGGCCATAGCTTTGACTAGATGGATCTTTCTCAGTAAAGTAATGTCTCTGCTTTTTAATATGCTGTCTAGGTTTGTCATAGCTTCTCTTCCAAGGAACAAGCATCTTCTAATTTTGTGGCTGCAGTCACCATCCACAGTGATTTTGGAGCCCATGAAAATAAAGTCTGTCACTGTTTCCATTGTTTCCCCAGATACTTGCCATGAAGTGATGAAACTGGATTCCATGATCTTTGTTTTAAGAATGTTGAGTTTTTGTTTTTTTTCCCCAATTATTTTTATTAGTTGGAGGCTAATTACTTTACAATATTGTAGTGGTTTTTGCCATACATTGCCATGAATCAGCCATGGATTTACATGGGTTCCCCATCCTGAACCCCTCTCCTTCCCCCCTCCCCATCCCATCCCTCTGGGTCATCCCAGTGCACCAGCCCTGAGCACTTGTCTCATGAATCCAACCTGGACTGGCGATCTATTTCACACTTGATAATATACATGTTCTGATGCTGTTCTCTCAGATCATCCCACCCTTGCCTTCTCCCATAGAGTCCAAAAGTCTGTTCTATACATCTGTGTCTCATTTTCTGTCTTGCATGTAGGGTTATCATTATCATTTTTCTAAATTCCATATATATGTGTTAGTATACTGTATTGGTGTTTTTCTTTCTGCCTTACTTCACTCTGTATATTGGGCTCCAGTTTCATCCACCTCATTAGAACTGATTCAAATGAATTCTTTTTAATGGCCGAGTAATATTCCATTGTGTATATGTACCACAGCTTTCTTATCCATTCATCTGCTGATGGGCATCTAGGTTGCTTCCATGTCCTGGCTATTATAAACAGTGCTGTGATGAACATTGGGGTGCACGTGTCTCTTTCAGATCTAGTTTCCTCGGTGTGTATGCCCAGAAGTGGGATTGCTGGGTCATATGGCAGTTCTATTTCCAGTTTTTTAAGGAATCTCCACACTGTTCTCCATAGCGGCTGTACTAGTTTGCATTCCCACCAACAGTGTAAGAGGGTTCCCTTTTCTCCACACCCTCTCCAGCATTTATTGCTTGTAGACTTTCAGATAGCAGCCATCCTGACTGGCATGTAATGGTACCTCATTGAGGTTTTGATTTGCATGTCTCTGATAATGAGTGATGTTGAGCATCTTTTCATGTGTTTGTTAGCCATCTGTATGTCTGTTTGGCCACAGCAATCAGAGCAAAAAAAGAAATTAAAGGAATCTAAATAGGAAAAGTAGAAGTGAAATTCTCACTGTTTGCAGATGACATGATCATCTACATAGAAAACCCTAAAGACGCTACCAGAAAATTACTAGAGCTAATTAATGAATATAGCAAAGTGGCAGGATATAAAATTAACACACAGAAATCCCTTGCATTCCTATACAGTAACAAAGAGAAATTAAGGAAACAATATTCACCATTGCAACAAAAAGAATAGAATACTTAGGAGTATATCTACCTAAAGAAACAAAAGATCTATACATAGAAAACTATAGAACACTGATGAAAGAAATCAAAGAGGACACAAATAGATGGAGAAATATACCATGTTCATAGATTGGAAGAATAAATATAGTGAAAATGAGTGTACAACCCAAAGCAATCTATAGATTCAATGCAATCCCTATCAAGCTACCAATGGTATTCTTCACAGAACTAGAACAAATAATTTCACAGTTTGTATTGAAATACAAAAAACCTCGAATAGCCAAAGCAATCTTGAGAAAGAAGAATGGAACTGGAGGAATCAACCTGCCTGACTTCAGACTCTACTACAAAGCCACAGTCATCAAGACATTATGGTACTGGCACAAACACAGAAATATAGATCAGTGGAACAAAATAGAAAGTCCAGAGATAAGCCCACATACCTATGGACACCTTATCTTCGAAAAAGGAGGCAAGAATATACAATGGAAAAAAGACAACCTCTTCATCAAGTGGTGCTGGGAAAACTGGTCAACCACTTGTAAAAGAATGAAACTAGAACACTTTCTAACACCATACACAAAAATAAACTCAAAATGGATTAAAGATCTAAATGTAATACCAGAAACTATAAACTTCCTAGAGGAGAACATAGGCAAAACACTCTCTGACATAAATCACGGCAGGATCCTCTATGACCCACCTCCCAGAATATTGGAAACAAAAGCAAAATAAACAAACGGGACCTAATTAAACTTAAAAGCTTTCTCACAACAAAGGAAACTATAAGCAAGTTGAAAAGACAGCATTCAGAATGGGAGAAAATAATAGAAAATGAAGAAACAGAAGAAGAAACAGATAAAGGATTAATCTCAAAAATATACAAGCAACTCCTGCAGCTCAATTCCAGAAAAATAAATGACCCAATCAAAAAATGGGCCAAAGTATGTTGAATTTTAAGCCAACTTTTTCACTCTCCTCTTTCACTTTTATCAAGAGGCTCTTTAGTTTCTCTTCACTTTCTGCCGTAATGGTGGTGTCATCTGCATATCTGAGGTTATTGATATTTCTCCCAGAAATCTTGATTCCTGCTTGTGCTTCATCTAGACTAGCATTTTGCATGATGTACTCTGCATGACAGTGAAAGTGAATGTTGCTCAGTCGTGACTGACTCTGTACACCATGGACTATAGAGCCCATGGTATTCTCTAGGCCAGAGAATTCTGGAGTGGGTAGCCTTGCCCTTCCCCAGGGATCTTCCCAACCCAGGGATCAAACCCAGGTCTCCTGCATTGCAGGCAGATTCTTTACCAGCTGAGCCACAAGGGAAGCCCAATAATACTGGAGTGCATAGCCTATCCCTTCTCTAGTGAATCTTCCTGACCCAGGAATCAACCCAGGGTCTCCTGCATTGCAGGCAGATTCTTTACCAACTGATCTATGAGCATAGAAGTTAAATAAGCAGGGTGACAATATACAGCCTTGACATACTCCTTTCCCAATTTGGAACCAGTCCATTGTTTCATATTCAGGTCTAACTGTTGCTTCTTGACTTGCATACAGATTTCTTAGGAGGCAGGTAAGGTGGTCTGGTATTCCCATTTCTTTAAGAATTTTCCACAGTTTGTTGTGATCCACACAGTCAAAGGCTTTAGCATAGTCAGTGAAACAGAAGTAGATGTTTTTCTGGAATTCTCTTGCTTTTTCTATGATCCAACGGATGCTGGCAATTTGATCTATGTACTTTGAAACTCAACTGTATGCCCAGAAGTGGGATTGCTGGGTCATATGGCAGTTCTATTTCCAGCTTTTTAAGAAAGCTCCACACTGTTTTCCATAGTGGCTGTACTAATTTGCATTCCCACCAACAGTGTAAGAGGGTTCCCTTTTCTCCACACCCTCTCCAGCATTTATTGCTTGTAGACTTTTGGATAGCAGCCATCCTGACTGGCGTGTAATGGTACCTCATTGTGGTTTTGATTTGCATTTCTCTGATAATGAGTGATGTTGAGCATCTTTTCATGTGTTTGTTAGCCATCTGTATGTCTTCCTTGGAGAAATGTCTGTTGAGTTCTTTGGCCCATTTTTTGATTGGGTCATTTATTTTTCTGGAGTTGAGCTGGAGGAGTTGCTTGTATATTTTTGAGATTAATCCTTTGTCTGTTGCTTCGTTTGCTATTATTTTCTCCCAATCTGAGGGCTGTCTTTTCACCTTGCTTATAGTTTCCTTTGTTGTGCAAAAGCTTTTAAGTTTCATTAGGTCCCATTTGTTTATTTTTGCTTTTATTTCTGAAATTCTGGGATGTGGGTCATAGAGGATCCTGCTGTGATTTATGTCGGAGAGTGTTTTGCCTATGTTCTCCTCTAGGAGTTTGATAGTTTCTGGTCTTACATTTAGATCTTTAATCCATTTTGAGTTTATTTTTGTGTATGGAAACCAGATCTGAAAGAGACACGTGCACCCCAATGTTCATCGCAGCACTGTTTATAATAGCCAGGACATGGAAGCAACCCAGATGCCCATCAGCAGACGAATGGATGAGGAAGCTGTGGTACATATACACCATGGAATATTACTCAGCCATTAAAAAGAATTCATTTGAATCAGTTCTAATGAGATGGATGAAACTGGAGCCCATTATACAGAGCGAAGTAAGCCAGAAAGATAAAGACCATTACAGTATACTAACACATATATATGGACTTTAGAAAGATGGTAACGATAACCCTATATGCAAAACAGAAAAAGAGACTCTGATGTATAGAACAGACTTGTGGACTCTGGGAGAAGGCGAGGGTGGCATGTTTCAAAAGAACAGCATTGAAACATGTATATTATCTAGGGTGAAACAGATAACCAGCTCAGGTTGGGTACATGAGACAAGTGCTCGGGCCTGGTGCACTGGGAAGACCCAGAGGGATCGGGTGGAGAGGGAGGTGGTAGGGGGGACTGGGATGGGGAATACATGTAAATCCATGGCTAATTCATTTCAATGTATAACAAAAACTACTGTAATGATGTAAAGTAATTAGCCTCCAACTAATAAAAAAAAAAAAAAAGAAACTGAACTGTACTTTGAAAGAAAAAAGTCAATATCATTATATGAAAATTCTAAATATACTTTTGGACCCTGTGGGAGAAGGCGAGGGTGGGATGTTTCAAGAGAACAGCATTGAAACTTGTATATTATCTAGGGTGAAACAGATCACCAGCCCAGGTTGGATGCATGAGACAAGTGCTCGGGCCTGGTGCACTGGGAAGAGCCAAAGGGATCGGGTCGAGAGGGAGGTGGGAGGGGGGATCGGGATGGGGAATACATGTAAATCCATGACTAATTCATGTTAATGTATGACAAAACCCACTACAATATTGTAATTAGCCTCCAACTAATAAAAATAAATGAAAAAAAAAAAAAATAAAAGAACCAGATATCAAAAAAAAAAACTGAAAAGTAAAATTAATACAGATGCAAAGCTAATTATTTTATTCTTTGTTAAACCCAGTACTGAGGTAATGTTTTTATTTTCACTCAGGTTATTTCAGCTTTGGCTATTGGGAGCTCCTTCAGCGATCCATGTAAACATGATTTTTATTGAGATTGTTTTATGAAGATTTCATCAGTGAAATTCTAAAAGGTTGAAAAGACGATTATATAGTTGTTCATTGGAAAATGACTAAATTCTTCTGATTATTCAGTTCTATTACAGATAGCATCTGGTTGGTTTAGATTAGTCACTAATAGATTACTTCCTGTGATAGACATTTTTGCCAGTTTGTGACTTCTTGTTTTGTAACAATTAATTCTTATTTTCCATTTCAAGATGACATATATTAATTTGTACAATTTCCTACTTAACCTTGTAGGACTCTCTTTCAATTGATTTTTTGCAGGTTATTGTACTGAGTAGGTGGGTATTTATTTGGGATCCAAAGAAATAGTTACTGGCAGTTATATAACATTATTTGACCAATTTATAAAAAGCAGGAAAATGACTGTGAACTTTCTACCAGAAATTTATATTAATATTTCTTAGAGCATAATTAAAGACTGCATAATTCATTTGGTTAGCATTAATTTTGGTAATTAAATCATCATTTCCTTTACTTGGTAAATGGAATACTAAATGATGTATATACTAAACAATTATATTGCAAAGTAATTATTATAAGTAAAATATTAAAATATGACAGAAGATTATTTGATGTATTTTAAAAGAGATAATAAGGACTTCCATGGACTTTTGGGGACAGTCAATGGTGGTGGTTTAGTCACTAAGTCATGTCTAACTCTTGTAACCCCATGGACTGTACCCTGCCAGACTCCTATGTCTATGGGATTCTCCAGGCAAGAATACTAGAGTGGGTTGCCATTTCCTTCTCCAGGGGATCTTCTCAACCCCAAGGATTGAACGCGAGTCTCCTGCATTGCAGGCAGATTCTTTACTAACTGAACTACTTGGGACAATATCATCTTGGAAATAGTGTAAACAATTCTAGGTATAATCAAAATGCATTTCAGACTTTCAAATAGATTTCTACCACTCTTTTTGAAGAACACAATTTAATATTTATAACTTGTTTAATAGCTATCATTTTTTCTAAGAAGTCAAGAAGAAAAACATAAATGGACATGTTTGGGGGGGGCGTGTGTCTGTGTGTGTGTGTGTATCTGTGTGTTATAAATATACTGACTACTTTTATGGTGGACTTGTGTGGCCTACATGTTGCATATCTTTTGGATGTTTAGAAGGATTGTTATTTGTGGGAGAACATGATATGGTTGCTTATAGGCTATGAACAAAATAAACAGTTTAATTGACACTGATAATAACAACAAATTAACTCTAAGGCAGGCAAAACATTAAAGGGACAGAGGCTCCATTTTCTATACCCTGGCGTGTCTTAATATCTTGATGCTTTGATTATCCTAGTATAGTAGAGAATAGTAGCAATAGCTGTATCGACTCAAAATATTATCAGCATTACCTGAGTCTGCCTATAGTAATCTAAGATGTTGGCCCATAATTATCTTTTCTTGTGGTATCTTTGTCTAGTTTTGGTGTCAGGGTAACGGTTGTCTTGTAAGGTGAATTTGATAGTATTTTGTCCTCTTCAGTTTTTTAGAATAGTTTGAGATGAATAGATATGAGTTCTCTTATGTATGTTCATAAACATGTGACACAGTTCAATCCTGGACTTTTATTTGCTGGAATTTTTTTAAAATTGCAAGCTCAATTTCATTATTATTGATTAGTTTTATTATTGATATGTTTCTTCTTGATTCAGTCTTGGCAGTTTGTAAATTTCTAGAAATTTGTACATTTCTTCTAGGTTGTCCAATATGCTGGTCTATAACTGTTTATAATATTCTCTTATAATTTTTTGTATCTCTGTGGTATCAGTTATTATTTCTCCTCTTTCATTTCTTATTTGTTTATTTGGGTCCTCTCTCCTTTCTTCTTGGTGACCCAGCTAAATGTTCATCAATTTTGTTTATCTTTTCAAAAAACCAACTCTTTGTTTCATTGTTCTTTTCTATTGTTTTTTCACATTTGTTTTACTTATTTCCTCTCTGGTGTTTATTATTTACTTTTTTCTGCTGACTATGTGCTTATTGTTCTTTTTTTGCTAATTCCTTTATGCAGTAGGTTAGGTTGTTTATTTGAGATTTTTTCCTGTTTCTTGAAGAGGATCTGTATGATGATAAACTTCCCTCTTAGGACTGCTTTTGCTCCCATGGACTTTGGAGTATTGTGTTTCTATTTTCACTTGTTTCAAGGTATTTCTGATCTTCCTATGATTTCTTCACTGACCCAATGGTCTGTTGTGTCATTTCAGTTCAGTTCAGTTCAGTCGCTCAGTCGTGTCTGACTCTTTGCGACCCCATGAACTGCAGCACCCCAGGCCTCCCTGTCTATCACCAACTCCCGGAGTCCACCCAAACCCATGTCCATTGAGTTGGTGATGCCATCCAGCCATCTCATCCTCTGTTGTCCCCTTCTCCTCCTGCCCTCAATCTTTCCCAGCATCAAGGTCTTTTCAAATGAGTCACCTCTTCGCATCAGGTGGCCAAACTATTGGAGTTTCAGCTTCAACATCAATCCTTCCAATGAACACCCAGGACTGATCTCCTTTAGAATGGACTGGTTGGATCTCCTTGCAGTCCAAGGGACTCTCAAGAGTCTTCTCCAACACCACAGTTTTAAAAGCATCAATTCTTGAAGTAAGCCAGAAAGATAAAGACCATTACAGTATACTAACACATATATATGGAATTTAGAAAGATGGTAACGATAACCCTATATGCAAAACAGAAAAAGAGACACAGATGTATAGAACAGAGTTTTGGACTCTGTGGGAGAAGGTGAGGGTGGGATGTTTCAAGAGAACAGCATTGAAACATGTATATTATCTAGGGTGAAACAGATCACCAACCCAGGTTGGATGCATGAGACAAGTGCTCGGGCCTGGTGCACTGGGAAGACCCAGAGGGATCGGGTGGAGAGGGAGGTGGGAGGGGGGACCGGGATGGGGAATACATGTAAATCCATGGCTAATTCATGTCAATGTATGACAAAAACCACTACAATATTGTAAAGTAATTAGCCTCCAACTAATAAAAATAAATGAAAATAAATAAATAAATAAAAGCATCAATTCTTCAGTGCTCAGTTTTCTTTATAGTCCAACTCTCACATCCATACATGATCACTGGAAAAACCATAGCCTTGAATAGATGGACCTTTGTTGACCAAGTAAGGTCTCTGCTTTTTAATATGCTATCTAGGTTGGTCATCACTTTCCTTCCAAGGAGTAAGCGTCTTTTAATTCCATGACTGCAATCACCATCTGCAGTGATTTTGGAGCCCAGAAAAATAAAGTCAGCCACTGTTTCCACTCTTTCCCCATCTATTTGCCATGAAGTGATGAGACCAGATGTCATGATCTTAGTTTTCTGAATATTGAGCTTTAAGCCAACTTTTTCACTCTTCTCTTTCACTTTCATCAAGAGGCTCTTTAGTTCTTCTTCATTATCTGATATAAGGGTGTTGTCATCTGCATATCTGAGGTTATTGATATTTCTCCCAGCAATCTTGATTCCAGCTTGTGCTTCTTCCAGCCCAGCATTTCTCATGATGTACTCTGCATATAAGTTAAATAAGCAGGGTGACAGTACACAGCCGTGATGTACTCCTTTTCCTGTTTGGAACCAGTCTGTTCCATGTCCAATTCTAACTGTTGCTTCCTGACCTGCATATAGGTTTCTCAAGAGGCAGGTTGGGTGGTCTGGTATTCCCATCTCTTTCAGAATTTTCCACAGTTTATTGTGATCCACACAGTTGAAGGATTTGGCATAGTCAATATAGCAGAGATAGATATTTTTCTATTTCTTGCTCTTGCTTTTTTGATGAACCAGCGGATGTTGGCAATTTGATCTCTGGTTCCTCTGCCTTTTCTAAAACCAACTTGAACATCTGGAAGTTCATGTATTGCTGAAGCCTGTCTTGGAGAATTTTGAGCATTGCTTTACTAGCATGTGAGATGAGTGCAATTGTGTGGTAGTTTGAGCATTCTTTGGGATTGCCTTTCTTTTTGATTGGAATGAAAAGTGACCTTTTCCAGTCCTGTGGCCACTGCTGAGTTTTTCAAATTTGCTGGCATATTGAGTGCAGCACTTTCACAGCATCATCTTTCAGGATTTGAAATAGCTCAACTGGAATTCCATCATCTCCACTAGCTTTGTTCGTAGTGATGCTTCCTAAGGCCTGCTTGACTTCTCATTCCAGGATGTCTGGCTCTAGGTGAGTGATCACACCATCGTGGTTATCTGGGTCATGAAGATCTTTTTGTACAGTTCTTCTGTGTATTCTTGCCACCTCTTCTTAATCTCTTCTGCTTCTGTTAGGTCCCTACAGTTTCTGTCCTTTCTCGAGCCCATCTTTGCATGAAATGTTCCCTTGGTATCTCTAATTTTCTTGAAGAGATCTCTAGTCTTTCCCTTTCTGTTGTTTTCCTCTATTTCTTTGCATTGATCACTGAGGAAGGCTTTCTTATCTCTCCTTGCGATTCTTTGGAACACTGCATTCAAATGGATATATCTTTTCTTTTCTCCTTTGCTTTTTGCTTCCCTTCTTTTCATAGCTCTTTGTAAGGCCTCCTCAGACAGCCGTTTTGCTTTTTTGCATTTCTTTTTCTTGGGGATGGCCTTGATTCTTGTCTCCTGTACAGTGTCACAAACCTCCACCCATAGTTTATCAGGAACTCTGTCTATCAGATCTGGTCCCTTAAATCTATTTCTCACTTCCACTGTATAGTCGTAAGGGATTTGATTTAGGTCATACCTGAATGGTCTAGTCGTTTTCTCCACTTTGTTCAATTTCAGTCTGAATTTGGCAATAAGGAGTTCATGATCTGAGCCACATTCAGCTCCCGGTCTTGTTTTTGCTGACTGTATAGCGCTTCTCCATCTTTGGCTGCAAAGAATATAATCAGTCTGATTTCAGTGTTGACCATCTGGTGATGTCCATGTGTAGAGTCTTCTCTTGTGTTGTTGGGAGAGGGTGTTTGCTATGACCAGTGTTATGACCAGTTGTGTCATTTAAGACCAATGTTTTCTTAATTGTTTTCTGCCTGAGTGATCTGTCCACTGTTGTAAGTGGGGTTTAAACTCCCCTAGTATTATTGTATTATTGTCACTTTCAGTTTTATGTCTGTTAGTATTTGCTTTGTATATTGAAGTATTCTGCTATTGGGTGCCTCTATGTTTATGAGTGCAATATCCTCTTTTGTATTAATGTCTTTATATCATAATCCCCTTCTTTGTCTTTTCTTATTGTTTTTCTTTTAAAGTCTATTTCATCTGATATGAGTATCACTTCCCCGACTTTCCTGTCATTTCTGATAATTCAAATATCAGATATTTCATAACATGACTGAGACGACTTAACACACACATGAACTTACTGCCATCTTATTGCTTGGTTTCCATTTATTTTATAGTTCTTATTTTCTGTTCTTGTTTTTTGTCTTCTCTTGTGGTTTGCTGATTTTCTATAGTAGTATCTGGGTTTCTTTCTTTTTAGTTTTTGTGTACCTATTGTAGGTTTTTGATTTGTGGTTACCATGGGGATCCTGTGTGTTGACCTATACCTACCTGTTTTAAACTGATAGTCATTTAAGTCTCAACATATTCTAAAAGAGCTAAATTTTTTATTCTGCTCACTCACATTTTTGTTTTTCATATTTTACAGTTTCATATTTACCCCTAAACTATTTATCATGGTTATAGTTGGTTTTTAAATTTTTTTGTCTTTTAACTTTCATACTGGCTTATTTAAATGGTTGATTATCAGTCCTTCCTATATATATTTTCCTTTCCTTGTGGGGTTTTTCTTTTCCTATAGATTCTACTTTTCCACTTAGAGAAGACCCTTTTACATTTCTTTTATGGCAGGTTTAGTGTTGATGAACTATTTCATCATACTGTGTATATCCTTTTAAATATAGCTATATGCTTAGAATATCCATGTAAATCCATCATAGACTAATACATATTTACTCCTAATATAATGATAGAAATTTTCCTCTGTTTTTATATTCCAAGAATTGTTGTTATTGTTCAGTCTCCCAGTCATGTCCAACTCTTTGCGACTCCATGGACTGCAGCATGCCAGGCCTTCCTGTCCCTCACCGTCTCCCCGAGTTTGCCCAAGTTCATGTACATTGCATCCGGTCATCTCATACTCTGACACCCTCTTTTCCTTCTGCTCTCAAGCTTTTCCAGCATTAGAGACTTTTCCAATGAGTAGGCTGTTCACATCAGGTGACCAAAATATTAGAGCTTCAGCCTCAGCATCAGTCCTTTCAATGAGCATTCAGGCTTGAATTTAAGATTTTCTTTAAGATTTCCTTTTAAATTTCCTTTAAGATTTGACTGGTTTAATCCTCTCTCCAATAATTAATAGCTAGAAAATATAATTTTAATGAGGAAAGATTCATCAGAGTAGCAAATATATAAAATATTTTGTGATACAATTGAATTTTAATATGTGGAAAAACTTTAAATGTAAACCATATAATCTTATTTTAGGAGATTTAAATGAAAATTTGAATAGTTGGATATATAGAGTATAATTCTGGAAAGGGCTATTTTATATTATTAAAAATATCAGTTTTAATGAATTCATAGAAAACATTATAATTTAAATATATCACAATTTGATTTGAACTTGGTAGTGTGATTCTTCATAAAATATAAACTTGAAATTTTTTTTTAGAAAAAAGTATGAAATTATGATGTAAGAAAAAAGTGTCTCCATTAGACATTAGAAAATGTAATTTAGTATCAATGTGTGAAGATTTATACATTTAGTATCAATGTAATTTAGTATCATTGCATAAGCTGTTAGTGGCTCCGTCCTGTCTGACTCTTTTCAACCCCATGGATTGTAACCTGTCAGGCTCCTCTGTCCATGGAATTCTCCAGGCAAGAATACTGAAGTGGGTTGCCATTTCCTCCTCCAGGGGATCTTCCCAACCCAGGGACTGAACTCAAGTCTCTTACGTCTCCTGCATTGTCAGGCAGGTTCTTTACCGCTGGTACCACCTGGTGAAACCCATCAATACATAAAATGCTGTATAATTTGTTCAACATTTTGAACATTGAATGAAATGTATGTTAAAGTTTTGAAATATCAAGAATTATATATCAACTCATGTGATTGAATATGCTTTCTAAGTAAAACAGAATTAAAACAGCATTATTACAACTTTAAAGAAAAAGCTATCTGCATGGAAGTTATGATGACATCCAATAAGAAGGTGAACAGTACTATTGCTTTTGATTGCTAAAGTGTACCAGACACTAGAAAGCCACAATTAATTTCGTATGTTATTATCATTACCCAACCACATTATTATATAACTGAGAAAGATAAGTAGTAATAAAAGTCAACAAATCCTATATTTCAGTGTTTATAAGACAACAAAGTAAATTTGGCAAGCATATCCAGCATGTTTATATTTGAAATAATTCTCTTTTAGGGTGTACAGTAGTATTATCTATTAAAAAGCACATTTATTTTAAAATTCTGTTATGTCCATAAAGACAGAAAGTAATCAAACGACTTGCTAAGGATATCACAGGAACACTATGGCCACTGTGACAATCTTATATTTATTTAGGTTCTCTTCCTCAGTGGCTCAGCAGTAAAGAGTCCTCCTGTGATGCAGAAGACACAGGAGACACGGGTTCGATCCCTGTGTGGGGAGGATCCTCTGGAAGAGGGCATGGCAACCAACTCCAGTGTTCTTGCCTGAAGATTCCCATGGACAGAGAAGCCAGCGGGTTGCAGCCCACAGAGTCACAAAGAGTGGGACATGACTGAGCACAAAGCATGTTCAGGCATTAATTCCAGGAAAATAAACATCCAAATATGCTACTTGTCAAGTCCCTTGGGAAAAGTTATGTTTTTAATATTAATAGTTTTGTCAGGATGTTTATATCATCAGTATCTTTGGATGATCTTCATTTTAGACTTCTAGATTCTGTAATTGCATAAGAGAAAACAGTCTATTATAGGGCAGAGTTTGAAAAGTTATTTACAAACATTGATCTTTTCTTTTGGGTTTAACAGTAGATAGAGTTTATATTATTGTTATTAAAAGCATTTCAAAAGTTATAATACAAAGCATTTTCCAAGTATTTACACAGAAAATAGAAAAGGAAAATACTTCTCTTGTTATGGACTTGTCAAGATTTTCTAGTCATTCATTTTTTTCCTTTCATATTTTGGAGCTGTGTTTTAGATGCATACCAATTTGGAATATTGTATCTTGGTGAATTAAACATATTATTAATATATGTAGTTTCTCTTTAGCTCTACTAATTATTTTCCCTAAAATTTATGTTATCTATAAAATTAAATGGTTGTATTGGTTTTCTGTGGTTACTATGGTTATGTTTTGGTATAAAATATTTCCCCTATCCTTTATCTTCTGTCTTTCAATACTGTGGTTACTAGTGTTTATTATAGATAGCATATAGTTGGATTTTGCAGGTATGCAGTATAGCTCTTAAAATGAGAGTTCAAAATGCCTTAACTCCAAACATTCTTCCTCCCATTACATGGTATTATTGCCCAGGACTTTTCACTATTTTAAAATACTTTTTAACCTCTTAAACTAGACAGCTATATTATTTACTCCACCCATATTATTTTAGATTTACCCATATGCTCACCATTTTTTCTAGGTTGATTTTCTGTCATCCTAAAGTCCATCTTTGTTATTTCCTTTAGTGAAGGTCTTATTCTAGCAAAATGTCTGAATTTTTATTTGCCTAGACGTATTCTGTCTCACTTATTATTGAAAGATAATTTCTCAGGATATATAGACGTATTATAATTTATCATTTAAATGTAATATTCCAATGACTTTGGCTTTCACTGTTACTATTAGTCAGATTTTAATTTGCCTTCAAAATTATGAGTGCATTTTTGGATGGCTTTAAAAATACTGTCTTTTTCTTTAGCATTATACATTTAAATGAGGTGAGTGTAGATTTTAGCTTATTTTGAGATAATGATAATTTCAGTGGAGAAGGGACACATTATTGGGGACAAGAACTCACTAAGTTTCAAAGGTGTGGAAACTATTTTACTTCTTAAGGTGGGTGATGAGTTTTATGTATCATATTTGGAAATATTAAATACTACATATGAAAATTTAAATTTAAGAGCATCTTATTCTCTAACCAGTCATGCTATAAAACTAAGTACATTATTACTTGTGACAATATTATACACTTATATTTTAACATTATATTCATTAATTTTTATCATGCCCCATTTCCTCAACTGGAGTGTGAGCCTGCTTTATTCTACATTGCCTTGTTCATTTTTTAAACTCTTGGGCATAGAGTTCTTCAATGAATAAGCTTCAGTTGATTTACTTATCAGAAAGTGATATGAAGTTAATGTTAAGAATACAGTTTTCTCAGCTAAATCTCTACAGTATTTAATCTAGTTTCACATTCTGAAAATTTTAAGTTGTTAATTAACTATGCTTAGCATTTTTTTTTTTTTGCATATTACTCGCTTGTTTCTTGCCTAGATTCTGACTTAATATACCTTTTCTTATAAGCAACTCCCATCTTCAGAAAGAATATGTCCTGCATAGAACCACATAAGATCTAAGTAAATAACATACTGTAGGGGCTAAGTACAAGGTCCGGTTAGTCCATTTCCTTCAAACAGCCCTGGATCCAAGAGCCGTTCAGTTTTATATTTGTTGAGGGACAAGACAGTTCTTAGCTGAGCTGACTCTTTTTTAAAAAAGAGAGAAAAAAGAAGCTTTACTAAAACAAGTGCACACTTAACCCCCACCACAATTTCATTTGCTGTGGCATTTAAACTACAATGGCATTTAGTGCGAATTTTCTATTTTCTCTTGTAAATGTTTGGGGAATGCTTTCCACTGTAACTTTTGAAGTACTTTTAATAACAATAATATAAATTCTATCTAGTATTAAGTCTGAAAGAAAATGGCAATGTTTGTAAATAATTTTGATTTTTCCTTCTTGACGGTTATTGTCCTTCATGTATCTTGAGTTTAATGACTTTCTGGAAGATCCTCTATTACCATTCCACCATTCTGCATATACGCTTTCTCTAGTCTTCTCTTCCTAGAATTTTCTGGTGAGTTTTGAACCTTTCTTTTCCTCCATGTCTCACAACCTCTCTCTCAAGTAAATTTTCTCCATGTTGTATTTTTAAAAATTCCTTGAGATCTATCTCCTTCAGCTTCTAAACTTCACATGGGGTAAGTGAACCTTAAGTTCTAACCCTGAGGTAATGTAGTAATGTATTGGGTTGGCCAAAGTATTCTGTAACATCTTACAAAAACCCAGACAAATGTTTTGGTCTACCTAATGTCTGCCTATCTGCTGAGGAGTCTCTTTCTGAGCTATTTTCTGCTAAAGCATGAGGTTTTAAATGTTTTTGTTAAAATATTATATTCCCATTCTGAATGTTAGTTTTTTCCTTTTTATGGTTTTACTGAAAATAAAGCTTATGTTCCCAATAAGTTGTCATATAAACAAGAGAAGATTCATTACCCAAACCACACATAATTTAACTAAGAACAATATACAGACTGGCCAAAGGTGATGTTTCATCTGTGTTCCTTAAAAAAAGAAATAAATTTCCTGGTATGGCCATCTTCAGGCAGGGTTTTAAATTTGAGAGAACAATAAAGGAAGATATCTGGATTCTAACCTTTGCTACAGTCTGTCCCTGGGAACATTCCAAATATACTTTGGGGTCTTTTAAAATCGTTTCACCAGAATTGAAGTGCTTTCGCTGAAGATGACCTTTACATAATAATTTATTATTCAATCTAGGAGGTGATTTAGTTATTCTTCTAATTATTAGTAATTTTTTGTAAACTGGGAGTAAGTGATGTAATTTGGGCAATAGGGTATGTCTAAAGTTGACCACTATCATTATTGCGAAGGTGCCATTAGAAATTAGGGAAACATTCAGGAAGTGAGATTATCGATTCATCTAAGTACATGGAGGATTTATAATAACAATATATTCTAATTCTTTATCTTTGTCTGTAATAGTTTGCTAATATTTCTATTTGAAGTGATAAACAGGGCAGTCTTCTTGGTTTTATAGAGGCTCACTCTTTTCAAGGCTGTGCCAGTTGTGCTAGTCAAAATGACAAATGCCATATATTACTTTTCCTTTAACTCTCCCCCCATAAGCAATTATGAGAAGAGACAAAATTCTTCTCTGCCTCTTAGACTTTGCACAAGGTCCTCACTGCTGGAAATATTCCTCTTTTTACCACCATTCCTCACCCTTACTCCAATAGCACCCCCAGGTTTTTACTCTGTCTTTGTAACTTGTGATTATCCCGTGGGATACGGTCTGTGTATATTCAGTCTGAGATAGACAGTTATTCTCTGAATTCTCTTAACACTGTATGCAGGGTACTGTATTATAATTATCTACTTATTGGACTGGTTCTTTACTATTCTCTGATTATTAGATTAGGAGTTCATTGAAAGCAGAGATTTTCATCATCTGTTTCTCCAGTGCCCAGCATACTACAAATAAAGTAAGTGAAGGAAAAAATACAACCTGGTTTAATTACTAGGCTTTAAATAAAGGATTTATTAAATTATAAAAATGCTCTTTGAATACAGCTGCTATAGAGTTTCTACTATCCTCCTAAGAAGGACAGCATTTCATGACAGCTATGTTTAGCTAAGCAAAATCATTAGTCAATCTGAGTGTGGACACAGACACAATTTTGTTAATTTCCTTTCTCAGTTTGTCTTCAGTTGTTTGTTGTTATCCTTCAATCGCTAAGTCGTGTCCGACTCTTTGCAATCCCATGGATTACGGCACATCAGGTACCCTTGTCCTTCAGAGACTATCTCCCAGATGGTTTGCTCAAATCTTCAGTTACTGAAGATTACACAAAATTTACTTGCTGACTTATATCAAAACGTTTTCATGGTAACACTGGTGGAATTAGAAATACTTTATTCTCACTATGTATAAAATTTGGGGACTTGATTCAGATTGAAGGATGCAGAAGTTTACTTTTGTTCTAACTCCTCTCTCAGTTATTAAAATCTTCAGCCTACTACCTTTTGGTCTGGAAAAACTGATATAAAAAACAAAAACTCAAGTCCTGGTTAACGAATTTATGGACATATTTGTATAATTTACATAAGTATATGTTTATTATCTGTCTTACAGAAATTCAGTTATGTCTTAACTGGAAATTTATGGAGGGTAATTCTCATAAATTTAGTTTACACAGTGCCTGGTTCAGCACCATAACAGATGTGTAATGCATGTTTTTTTATAATGATGTAAAAATGTTCAGTTGCAAAGGTGGGCTGTGGTCACATAATCTTCCTGTTCCCTGCTCAATGAATAATTCAAGTAGTAGCCTTCACACTCCCCATAAGATTGAGAAGATATACCTATTCCCAAGTCTTGTTTTCTATTATTGAGATGTAAGGAGCTACTGCAAATTCAGAGTCTCTGGGGCCTTGTTACAGGGGCCAGCTTCAAGTTTCCATTGTGAACTCAAAAGGATATGTCAGGAGAAACTTTAGAATAGAATCACTAGTGAAAGAGCAGGCATAGTTTCAGGGGCAGCGTCTGTATTACATGGAAAGTGTATGTGTATTTGGCAAAATAGTGTATGTGTTGAGGGGTGGTCCTTTACTTGTTTTGTGTTTTATGAACATAGCCAGATATTGAAATCTCTCCAAGGATGTTATTTGAAAATATATAATCTTACACAGAGAAATATGGATAACATATTTTGAAATTATGTATTTTATATATGGTTATAATATGGTGCTACACATTAATTAGGTAGTTATAATCAACATATATGAGAATCTTAAACAGTTGTATGTTTATGTGAGGAGAGAAAATAAAAGAATAAAATGTAAATATAAATGCAAACCTATATGTGATGTGGCTATCTGAGTGATTTTGTAACAATTATCCACTGGACGATAGCAAATGAGGCCATTCATTAGGTTCTTGGAACCTGGGGAGAAGCTGTATGTAATGAAAAGTGTTCTGCCTTGAATCAAAAATTTATATCTGTACATTACTGGAGCCTTCAAATTTCACTCCAAATATGTAAAAATAATTATAACAAAATACATTTTCTGTGTTTATAAAAGATATTAACTATTTCATGAGGGAAAGTAGTGCTAGACTTTTTTAACAATCTGACAGATTTCCCATTATCAAGGAAAACAACTTACTGTGAAGGTTCTGATTTAATGAATTAACCACTTTCTACACTGCTAAGTTTCCTTTCGCAAGTGTTGCCTGGAAAGAAAATCCTAGGTGAGTATTCTCAAAAATATTGCTTCATTTACAATTTTAAATGATATTTTCATAAGAAGTCTGTTGACAAAGACAGCCAAAATAGGAAAACAATAGAAAACTTTATGATGTATAAAATGAATTCTTCAAAAGAATTTTGTTTCGAAATGCCAAGGGTTATAAGTCAAATGTATGCAGCACATATTACTATTTATTACCTTGCATTGGCTGAAATTCATCTCTTCTGACAACCCTGGGTAAATCATGTTACATATTTCATAAAATATGAGTGCCGGTCCTTTTCTGAAGATGCCGCTTCGTGTGTGAACTCGCTGCCATTGGCTGCCCCCCAGTTGCCGTAAGCTCCCTTAAGACCACTACTTCCGCAGAGTCCTATGGCGGCGGAATCAGAGAAGAAAAGGTATTTATAGAAAACATATGCAAAAGGTGGATAGCTCGTCCAGTTTTTAGTGCACAGACTGACAGCTAAATACAAATTGAGAAACGTAAGTTTCACCTCAAGCAAATTTACTGGGCGAAAACCTCATTTTTTCATTTCATTTGAATACATTCACTGGCTTCTCAGAATATGCAACTTTATAGTGAGCATATTTTTTATTCTTGAAGGCTCATTATTTTATGGTGAGGTTACTGAACCTAGACCACGTAGAGCAGATTACCCAGCATCGTATTAATCACAATATACATGGCAAATGGGGTTCCACAGAGTGCCATGAAGGCATCTGTTTTTAACACAGAATAAAAGTGTGTTTAGCTCCTTTATTAAAAGGTATTATGCACAATTTATTTTTAAGCCATCTCTCTAAGACTGATAACTGGCATATAATTTAATATACTCTCTAGGAACTTGACTTTTACTGTTTCCTTCAAAACAATGATATATAAAAGCACCTTGATATAAAGATGCCTTTGACCCTGAGAAAAGACTTAAATAGATAAGAATAAATTAAATAATATTTTAGATGCATGTAACAGTTACTCTGGATCTTGCAAAATAATGTATTTTCTGTTGCCATGTATGCCTTGATGGAAAAATGAAGCCAGTTCTGTTTCTAAAGGCATAACTTTTGTTCTCTGAATAAACCATATCAGTTTTGTAAGTTTTGCTTAATTCTGACAGAGTTGTCAAATGCCTGAACATTTCTAAACCAACAAATGAAAAGAAATCCTGTGAATTTTTTTAAGAGAGAAATAAATTCTACTATGTCTGTTTAGTGGGACAGTTTAGTGGGTACTGGATTTTATACTATCTTTATAGTATTTTCTTAATAGAGAAAAGGAAGCCAGTTCACTTCCATTGAAATATAGCCAGATAATTTAATACTAAATAGGCAATAGGGATAATGATAGGGGAAAAAAACTAGGCTAAGAAGTATAAAACAAAACTAAACATTGTGACATTTTTAATTGAGTAAATTTTTTGAATGCTAAGCGGCAAATAAAACATAAATCATAAAGGTAATGCAAGAATGCATGCTCTTTTCAAAGAAGTGAAAATATTTGAGAATAATACTAGTAAGTGAAAAACAACCACAAAAGCAGCAATAAAACCTTGACATCACCCCTTATTCCTCCCATAATAAGATTCCATGTCTTGCTCTAGGTACCTAATATAAATGATTTGGAACACAGCCTAAAAAGCCTTTTCTATATATTTGCATAGTTATATTATAATTTATATCTGCATATTGGATGTGTGTACATGCATGTTTACATAAAGGTATTATACACTACATATGTTTGTACATATGTATGGGCTTCCCAGGGGGTGCTAGTGGTAAAGAACCTGTTTGCCAATGCAAGAGGCATAAGACACATGGGTTTGATCCCTGGGTTGGGAAGATCTCCCAGAGGAGAGCAGGGCTGCCCACTCCAGTACTCTTGCCTGGAGAATCCCATGGACAGAGGAGCCTGGCAGACTACAGTGCATAGAGTTGTGAAGAGTCAGACGTGACTGAAGTGATAGCACGCACATGTGTGTGTGTGTGTGTGTGTGTAGTCCACATATAATTTTTAAAAATTTTCACTTGAAGTAAAATGAATCAATATTTTGGTATGTGTGTCTTTTGTCTGGCTTTTTCATACTGTTTTTAAGTATGGCTAGTACTAAGTATCTTAACCATTTCCCTACTGATAGACATTGGACTAATTTAAACTTTTGTTTACAAATGTAAAGAAATCTTTATGTCTATGAGGTAGATTTCTAAGTGATTGATTGGTTTTCCTGGATATTCTAAAATTTTCTCTAAGAAGTTTATGCTTGTTTGTATCTCTTCCTCCCATGGTAAAAGAACTACTCTCATATCCTCATCAACACTTTATATTATCAACCTTTATTGATAATCTACTGGTAAAATTTTTCATTATTTTAACTCGCATTTCCATTACTACCAGTGAAATAGTATTTGTATGTGTTTATTGTATACACACAGACACACAATCTTACATGGATTGTAATCTTAATCCCCCTAAAACAACTCATCCTGCTAGATTTTATTTTCTTTATTTTATGGAAAAGAAAACAGGGTTCAGAAGCATTATGTGACTTATCTCAGGAGTTCTGCTGTGGTTTTGCTGGAGGTCTCTACCTCAAGGTCTTTCATAAACCTGCTATCAATGTGTCAGCTGGGGCTGCAGTCATCTCAAGGCTAGACTGGGATAGACCGCTTTCAGCTTGGTGTCAGGACTCAGTACTTCAGGGCCCGTCAGTTTTTTGCTGCATGGGTTTCACTACAAGTCAGCAACATGGTTTCCGACTTCCTTCAGAACCAGAGAGAAAGAGAGAGAGAGAGAGAGCGAGCATGAGCAAACAGAAACTAGAGTCTTTTTGTAACTGATCTCAGAAGTGATAGATCTCAGAAGCCCATTACTTTTGCCATATTCCATTCAATAGAAGTGAATGATTATGTCCAGCTCACCACATTAGGCATTGTCCAGGGGCATATACACTGGGAGGTACACATCCTCAGTGTGTTAGAAGCTACCTCCCACAAATGTGTAGGATGATGGAGGCCTGCTTTACAATATTGAATTCTTCCCATAGAATAATATGGTAGGATTCCTTAATGGAATAGTTTTAATCATTTTGTTATTCTGCTTAGTCACTCAGTCGTGTCTGACTCTTGCAAACCCATGGACTGTAGCCCGCCAGGATCCTCTGTCCATGGGGATTCTCCAGACAAGAATACTGGAGTGGGTTGCCCTCCTCCAGGGGCTCTTCCCAACCCAGGGATCAAACTGAGGTCTCCTGTATTGCAGGCAGATTCTTTACCGTCTGAGTGAATGAGAGTTTACAAATTTCTACTTGGAGGTGGTATGGCTATTAAACAAGAGTTTCTCTCTCTGTGTATGAAACATTTATAAATTTTATTTTTATTTTACTGTTTGAATTCAATTAGCATTTTGTTCTGCAAATAATAATGATTGAAATTCATATATTTTAATTAAGTATAGTTGATTTACAATTTCATATTAGTTTCAGGTACTCAGCGTAGTGGCTGAACATGTTTGCTGATTGTACTCCACTTAAAATCATCACAAAATAATAGCTATATTTCTCTGCCCTGCACAGTACCTCCATGTAGCCTATGCATTTTACACATAGTAGTTTGTACCTCTCAGTCACCTATCTGCATCCTGCATCTCTTCCATTCCCTCTGGTAAATATCAATTTGTCCTTCATATTTGTGAGTCTCTTTCTGTTTTACTATATTTATTTGTTTCATTTTTTTTAGATTTCACATTAGTGAAATATGATGTTCTCCAGGTTCATCCATACTGCTCCAAATCTCAGCCACTAATTTTACAGTTGAGAAATATTTCATTGTGTATATATTAACCTTCTTACTCATGTATCCGTTGATGGGATAGTTTGCTTCTGATCTTAAGTATTACAAATAATGCTGCTGTGAATATTGGGGTGCATGTGTCTATTTGAATTAGTGTTTTCATTCTGTTAGACATATAATTGCTGGATTATATGGAAGTTCTATTTTCACTTTCATGAGGAATCACCATACGTTTTTCCACAATGGCTTAATTTATATCCCCACCAACAGTGTGCCAGGGTTCCCTTTTCTCCACATCGTCACCAACATTTGTTATTTGTGCTCTTTTTGATGATAACCATTCTGACAGGTGTGAAATGACACCTCATTGTGGCTTTAATTAGCATTTTCTAATAATTAGTGATGTTGAGCACATTTTACATGCCTGTTCGCCATCTGTGTCTTCCATGGGAAAATGTCTATTCAGATCTTCTGCCCATTTTTAAATTGGTTGCCATTGTTGTTATTGAGTTGCATAAGTTGTTTATGTAGTTTGAATGTTAACTCTTTGTTGGGTATATCTTTTGTAAATATTTTCTCCTATTCTGTAGATTGTCTTTTTGTTTTATTGATGGATTCCTTTATGTAAAAAGCTTTTAAGTTTAATTTGGTACCATTCATTTATTTTTGCTTTTATTTCTTTTGCCTTAGGAGACAGATTCAAAATAATATTACTATGATTTATGTCAAAGAGTATTGTTCCTATATTTTCTTATGGGAGTTTTATGGTTTCAGATTTCACACTTAGGTCTTTAATACATTTTGCATGTATTTTTGTATATGGTGTGAGGAAATATTCTAATTTCATTCTCTTATGTGTAGCTTTCTAGATTTCCCAACACCACTTATTGAAGAGACTATATTTCTCCATTATCTGTTTCTGCTTCTTTTTTTTGGAGATTAATTGGCCATAAGTTCATGGGTTTATTTCTGGGCTCTTTATTCTATTCCATTGAGGTGTGTGTCTGTTTTTGTGCCAGTACCATACTGTGTTGATTACTGTGACTTCATTCTTTTTTTCTCAGTATTGCTTTAGCAGTTCAGAAACTTTTGTGGTTCCATGCAAATTTTAGAATTACTTGTTCTGGTTCTGTGAAAACTACTGGTATTTAATAGAAAGTGAAACTGTTCGTCACTTAGTCACATCCAACTTTTGTGACCCCATGGACATAGCCCTCCAGGCTCCTCTGTCCATGGGATTCTCCAGGCAAGAATACTGGAGCAGGTTGCCATTTTCTCCTCCAGGGGATCTCCACAACCCAGGGATCGAACCCAGGTCTCCTGCATTGCAGGCAGACTGTTTACTGTCTGAGCCACAAGCTAGGCATTAGGTTGGAATTGCATTAAGTCTATAGATTGCTTTTGTTAATATTTTAACAATATTAATTCTTCCAGTACAAGAGCTCATGATATCTTTCATTTCTTTGTATCATCTTTAATTTCCTTTATTAATATTTTGTAGTTTTCAGAATCTAGATTTTTGCCCCCCTTAAACTTATTTCTAGGTATTTAATTCCTTTTCATGCAATTTAAAGAGGACTTTTTTCTGCTTTCTTTCTCACAGTTCATTATAAGTATATTGAAGAGCAACATATTTCTGTATATTAAGCTTATATCCTGCAACTTTATTGAATTTATTTATTCCAGTAACCTTTGAGGGGGGCTTTAGTGTTCTCTGTATATAGTATTGTGTCATCTACATATAATGATAGTTTACTACTTCGCTTTCAATTTGAATGCTTTTATATCTGGAATGACTGCTATGGCTAGGACTTTCAACTATGTCAAATATCACTTCCAATGTATGTTAAGCAGGCTGTTAGTTTGTCATAAATTGCCTTTATTATGATGAGATATGTGTATCAACTTTGATGAGAGGTTTTTTTTTTATCATGAATGAATGTTAAATTTTGTCAAATGCTCTTGTTGTGTCTGCTGAGATGTTCATGTGTTTTATTCTTTCTTTTGTTAATATGGTATATGACATTGATTGGCTGATGTGGAATCATTCTTGCATCCCTAGGATAAATCCTACTTGATCATGGTGTGTGAACCTTTTATGTATTGTGGAATTTGGTTTGCTAGTATTTTGTTGAGAATTTTTCCCTTTTTAAAAAATTTATTTTTTAACTGGAAGGAAATTGCTTTACAATGTTGTATTGGTTTCTGCCATACAGAACCAATGATTCTGCTGTAATTATACACATATGACCTCCCTCTTAAGCCTCCCTGCCCTGTCCCCCTCCCACCCTCCTAGGTCATCACAGAGCAGAACTTCCCTGTGTTATATAGCAATTTCTCACCAGCTATTTTAGACATGGTAGAGTTGGACACGACTGAAGCGACTTAGCAGCAGCAGCAGCAGTGTATATATGTCAAGGCTACTTTCTCCATTTGCCCCACTCTTTCCTTACCCCACTGTATTCACAAGTCTATTCTCTGCATCTGTGTCTTCATTCCTTCCTTGCAAATAGGTTTATTGATACCATTTTCTAGATTCCATATATGTGCATTAATGTACATTTTTTTTCTTCTTTCTGACTTACTTTACTCTGTATAACAGGGTCTAGGTACATCCATCTCACTCACCTACACAAAGCCATTCATTTTATGGTTGAATGATATTCCATTGTGTATGTGTACCACATCTTCTTTATCCATGCATCTGTCAGTGGACATCTAGCTTGCTTCCATGTCCTAGCTATTGTGAATAGTGCTGCTATGAACACTGGGGTACATGTCTCTTTTGGAATGGAGGT
Source organism: Odocoileus virginianus (assembly GCF_023699985.2). Taxonomy (NCBI): domain Eukaryota; kingdom Metazoa; phylum Chordata; class Mammalia; order Artiodactyla; family Cervidae; genus Odocoileus; species Odocoileus virginianus. Next base: position 85,715,542 of record NC_069676.1, read on the forward strand.
TTTCTCAGGGTACATGCCCAGCAGTGGAATTACTGGATCATAAGGGAGTCCTATTCCTAGTGTTTAAAGGACTCTCCACACTGTTCTCCATAGTGGCCGTACTAGTTTGCATTCCCACCAATGGTGCAAGCGGGCTCCCTTTTCTCCACGTCTTCTCCAGCATTTATTGTTTGTAGAGTTTTTTGATGATGGCCATTCTGACTGATGTGAGGTGATACCTTACTGTAGTTTTGTTTTGTATTTCTCTGATGATTAATGATATTGACCATCTTTTTTTGTGTTTATTGGCTATCTGTATGTCTTCCTTGGGGCAGTGTCCATTTAGGTCTTCTGCCCATTTTTTGATTGGGCTTTTTGTTTACCTGATATTGAACTATATGAACTGCTTATATAGAGATTAGTCCTTTTCAGTTGTTTCATTTACAGTTATTTTATCCCATTTACTGAGAATTTTTGCATCTATATTCATCAGAGTATTGACTTGTAATTATCATTGGTTGTAGTTTCTTTGTCTGAATTTGGTATCACAGTAATGGTGACTTTGTAGAATGAATTTGAGTTTCATCCTCTTCAGTCATTTCAAATAGTTAAAGGAGGAGAAATATCAATATCTTCAGATATTCAGATGACAGCACCCTTACGGCAGGAAGTGAAGATGAACTAAAGAGCCTCTTGATTAAAGTGAAAGAGGAGAATGAAAAGCTGGTTTAAACTCAACACTCAAAATAAAAAAGATCATGGCATCCTGTCCCATCACTTCATGGCAAATGGATGGGAAACAACGGAGACAGTGACTGACTTTATTTTCTTGGGCTCCAAGATCATTGCAGATGGTGACTTGAAATTAAAAGATGCTTGCTTCTTAGAAGAAAAGCTATGACCAACCTAGACAGCGTATTAAATAGCAGATACATCACTTTGCCAACAAAGGTCCTTGTAGTCAAAGCTATGGTTTTTCCAGTAGTCGTGTATGGATGTGAGAGTTGGACCATAAAGAACAGTGAGCACAGAAGAATTGATGCTTTTGAACTGTGGTTCTGGGGAAGACTCTTGAGATTCCCTTGGACAGCAAAGAAATCAAACCAGTCAATCCTGAAGGAAATCAACCCTGAATGTTCACTGGAAAGACTGATGCTGAAGCTGAAGTTCCTACACTTTGGCCACTAGATGTGAAAAGCCCACTCATTTGAAAAGACCCAGATGCTGGGGAAGCCTGAGGTCAGGAGAACGGGACGACAGATGATGAGATGGTTGGATGGCATCACTGACTCAATGGACACGAGTGTGAGCAGACTCTGGGGGATAGTGAAGGACAGGGAAGCCTAGCTCACTGCAGTCCGTGGGTTTGCAAAGAGTCAGGCACAACTTAGTAACTGAACAACAACAAAATATAAATATATATATAGTATAATAACATAAATATATAATGAATATATAAATAATATACAATCAGTTCAGTTCAGTCTCTCAGTCGTGTCCAACTCTTTGCGACCCCATGAATCGCAGCACACCAGGCCTCCCTGTCCATCACCAACTCCCAGAGTTTACTCAAACTCATGCCCATCGAGTCAGTGATACCATCCAGCCATCTCATCCTCTGTCATCCTCTTCTCCTTCTGCCCCCAAGCCCTCCCAGCATTAGGGTCTTTTCCAGTGAATCAACTCTTCACATGAGGTGGCCAAAGTACTGGAGTTTCAGCTTCAACATAAGTCCTTCCAATGAACACCCAGGACTGATCTCCTTTAGGATGGACTGGTTGGATCTCCTTGCAGTCCAAGGTACTCTCAAGAGTCTTCTCCAACACCCCAGTTCAAAAGCATCAATTTTTCAGTGCTCAGCTTTCCTCACAGTCCAACTCTCACATCCATACATGATCACTGGAAAAACCATAGCCTTGACCAGACGGACCTTTGTTAGCAAAGTAATGTCTCTGCTTTTTAATATGCTATCCAGGTTGGTCATAACTTTCCTTCCAAGAAGTAAGCATCTTTTAATTTCATAATATACAATAAAATAATATAAATAATATAACCATTGTATTATTTGAATATCTAGTTTCAACAGAAATGTACCAGATTTGCAAAGAAGCCAACAATTATGGCCCATGCACAGGAAAAAAATATTAATCAATAGAAACTATTCTTGAGTAAGCCAAGATACTGGAGTTTAGAAAGATCTAAAATCATCTATTATAAATATGTGAAAAGAACTAAAAGAAACAGTGCCTAAACATTAAAAGAAAGTAAGGGCTTCCCAGGGGCACTAGTAGTAAAGAATCCACCTGCCAATGCAGCAGACAGTAGAGACGTGGGTTTGATCCCTGGCTTGCGAGGATCTTCTGAAGTAGCAATTGGCAGTGTTCTTGCCTGGAAAATTCCATGGATGGAGGAGCCTGGCAGGATGCAGTCTTTGGGGTCCACAAAATGTCAAACACAACTAGCTACTGAGCACACATGAGAATTATGTACCAATATATAGATAATGTCTGTAAGGAGGTAAAATTTATTTTAAAAAGGACCAAATAGATAGTTAGAAACTGATAGTACAATACCTAAAGTGAAAAATACAAAGTAGAGACTGAAGAGTAGATTTGTATTGGCAGAAGAAAAAAGATATCAGTAAACTTGCAATAGCTTAACTGAGATTATCCAGTCTGAAACAGAAAAAAAAGGAATGAATAAAAATAAGCTAGAAAATTAGAGATATATAAGACACCATCAATAATAAAAATAGAGTTGCAGAAGTCAAGGAGAAATGTAAAGGATCAGAAATAATATTTAGAGATAAGGGTCAACAGTTTCCCAGATTTGATTAAAAGCTTGGGCTTCCTTTGTGACTCAGCTGGTAAAAAATCCACCTGCAATGTGGGAGACCTGGGTTCAGTCCCTGGGTTGGGAAGATCCTCTGGAGAAGGGAAAGTCTACCCTCTCCAGTACTCTCTCCTAGAAATTTCTATGGACTGTATAGTCCATGGAGTCACAAAGAGTCTGACATGACTGAGCAACTTTCACTTCACTTCACTTCAATCAATATATCCATGTTCAAAGAGCTCCAAGTAGGGTAGACTTGTAGGTTCACATCTAAGCACATCTTAATCAAACCATTGAAACTAAAGGCAGAGAGAGGAGTGTTGAATGCAGCAAGAGAAAAATGATTTGTCACTTGAAATTATCCTCAATAATATTAACATTAGGTTTCCCATCAAAAACCATTGTTGGCTACAAAGCAGTATGCGCGCATGTTCTTTTTGTAGTGTACAACATTGAAATAACCTATTTCAAGTGTTGAAAGAAAAAGACTGTTAACCAAGAATTCTGTATCCAACAAGACAGTCATAAAGTTAAGGAGAAATTAGAACATTCCCAGATAAACAAAAACTAAGAATATTGGCCATTAGAAGACCTGCTCCACAAGAAATACTAAAGGAGTTCTTGAAGCTGAATGAAAAAAAAATCTTAGGCACTTACTTTAATGAATATAAAAAAAATGAAGAGCACAAAGAGGAAATGCAGATGGCTAACAGGCACATGCTCACAATCACTAATTATCAGGGAAATGCAAATCAAATCTACCATGAGACAGCACCTCACACCTGTCAGAATGGTGTCATCAAAAAGAAGATAAATAACGATCATTGATGGAGATGTGGAGTAAAGGGAAGTCTCCTACATTGCTGGTGGGAATGTCAACTGAGGCAGCCATTGTGGGAAACAATATGGAGATTTGTCAAAAACCTAAAACTCAGACTGTCATAAGACATAGCAGTTCCACTCTAGGGTATGTATCTGAAAAAAACAAAAATCTAATTCAAAATGCAAAATGCACTCCAATGTTCATGGGAGCATTGTTTATCATTGTCAAGACATGTAAGCAACCTAAGTGTCCATCAACAGGTGAATGGATAAAGAAGATATGGTGTGGTGTATATACGTCTATGATGAAATACAACTCAGCCATGGAAAAGAATGAAATTTTGCCATTGACGGCAACATGGATGGATTTGGTAGGCATTATGCTAAGTGAAATAAGTCAGATAAAAGACATATAGTGTATGATATCACTTATATGTGAAATCTAAAAAAATGCATCCAGCTAGATAATAAAGCAAAAAAGTAGCCTCACAGATATAGAGAACAAGCTAGTGGCTGTCAGTGGGGAGAGGGAAGGGGGGAGCGGCAGTATAAAGGTAGCGGATTAAAGAATTATTGTGGATTATATGAAATCATGTATGTCAGACTTTTGAAATCTGTGAAGCACTATAAAATTTAAAAAATCTTCCATTTAAGTACAAAAAAAGTTACCAAAAAAAGCACCAGTAAAGGTGACTAGGTAGAGAAACCCAACTGTTGGTATAGATATACTTTGTAATCCCTTTCTTCTTCTATTAGTAATTAACATAAAAGACATCTTCACAAAGCATAATTTTGAAACTGTATTGATTATTCTGGACAGTCTGAGTCCCTGGCATTTCCATATGAATTTTAGTATTAGTTTGTCAGTTCTGCAGAAAAGCTAGCTGTAATTTTAATATGAATTACTTTAAATCTGTAGATCAATTTGGAAAGTATTGCCATTTTAACAATATTAAGTTTTTGGAAGATGAAATATCTTCCTATTTATTTAGGTCTTTTTAAAATTTTTCTCAACAGTATTGTGTAGTTTTTAGAGTACAAATTTTCTACTTTCATTGTATTTACTTCTAAGCATTTTATTATGTTTATGCTATTATAAATGACTTGTGCTGTTAATTTTGTATTCTATAGCTCATTCCTGCAACTGATTTTAAAATTGCTTTATAATAATAATTTATTCACTACTAGGTATCTTGGATATTAAATTTGACTCTATTAATGGGAAAATAGGTTGATTCAAGATTCTTATTTATATGAATGATGATTCTATAATTTAGAAATATTTTGGTCATGTCATCATTTTGAAAGAGATGCTATGAGATAGATAACTATTCCAGTGTTTCAGTGCTAAAATACATTTTTATGAGGGTTGAGACAGACTTTACCAGATGACCTCATGGGTTTGAGGACAAAGATATTGATAGAAATTCAACTCATATCCTTAAAAAATTCAGTTACTCATTTATACAATTCTGTAATTCTCTAAAGATATTCTAAAGTGAACCATGAGAACTCTGATATCATTTTGTAAAGTATATTTATGTGAGTTTTGATTTTAAAGCCTTGCTACCACCAAAATACAAAATATAAAATCATTTAATATCTAAATAAATTGAATGTACCATACATGTTTTTAGTTTCTCAAGCTAAACAACGGCAGCTGTTTGTTGAAATTAACTTTTATGCAGACATAAAATTTATATTTGATTTTATTTGTGTAATTTGCTAAAGTTATTTTTCAGGAAGTGTTATTTTGCATGAAAAATTATAATGAGAAAACTGTAATTTTGTCAACAGTGTTTTTATGACTTATGTGGATACAATAAAATTTCCAAGCATAAAAATTAAATGTATGCACATTTTATGTGCATGTGTTCATATGTCTGTCATCAGCTTCTGGAAAGATCTCAAATATCTACTAAGTTAGAAATAACTGATGTATCCAATTGGTACAATTTGCTCAGTATAGGGCCCATGGATTAGTGCATTCATTTTTGAATTACTGATTTGTATTCTTTCTTTTCTATTTTACATCCAGCTGCTTTCCCAAAGTATACTTTAAAATATTTAAAATAATTTCCAACTTAACATTGCCAGTATTGAATTCTTGAATTATTCCCTTAAACGTGTTTGCCCTGGTTTTCTCCTTGCTCAGGAAAAAAGCTTTAAGAGTCATCCTGGACTCCTCTTTCTCTCATACCTTACATCCAATGTACATTAGTTGTTGTACATTTATTGTCTTATTTAGTGCTAATATGAAGTGGGTATTGTTATCCTATTTTCAGATAAATAGAAGATATTAATAATTATCCTAGTAAACATACAGTGCTTACTATACCAGGCACCATTTAACCCTTTGAACTATTTTACTTATTGTAACCCAAATAATACTCCTAATAATATGTGGTAGGTTCAATTACAATATCTATTTTACATGTGGGAATATGAGGCACAAATTAAGTATAAGAATTTATTGCATAAATTCTCACAAATAGTGTGTGTAGAAGCCAAAATTTGAAACCTAAACATGGCACCCAAATGCAGTAAGTTCCTTTCAGCTGAAAGGAGGAAGTTTTAGGGAAACTTAAATGACATACTACATAATGAATAATAAAAAGTTTTACTATTTACATAAATGTATAAGATTTTAGTTTTCCTCCCTTACCAGTATCCAACAGGCATTTACCTGGTACCCAACATGTGCCAGGCATCAACACACAAAGGCATGCATGGTCTGCTTCTTGCACACAGGAAGATTATGATCATGTTTGAGAGATAAATGAAACATAAATAACTGAATATACTGTCATCACTAAATACATGAAATATATGGAGATGAGAGAGAGAGAGAGAAAAGTTGCAGTAAATACTTGTGATAGACAAACCACTATTTGTAAAATAGTAGTCAAGGTATTCATACATCATACAGGTAAGAAAGAATATATTCTATTCTTACTCTGTTTACATGCCTTCCTGAGACACTTCTAAGTTGAAGAAAAATAAAGACTCTTTATTGTGCCTTGAGCGCTCAAAGTGCTCAACCTTTAGAACCATTCTAATTCTCTTTTCCACTAAGAAACACAGAAATCACATCTATAAGGTATGATAGGAAGTAAAATGAAAGTTCTGAAAGATGAGTTTAGAACTAAACAAAATTTAATCTTAGATTTATTTTCTTTTGTTATTTTTTTGTATATGAATACATTGCATTTTTCTTATGGAGCCTTTGTCAGACAAAATGTAGGCTGTAAATTGTATAATTGGGACAGTATTACATGAGATGTTAAATATATTAGATGCAGTAGAGTATTTAACCAAGGTCCTCCCTCTTTTTTTACTTCAATAATTCATATGCCGATAAAAGTTGACGGTTGACAATTGACAAAGAAATTTTGAAACATGGGTCTTAAATATTTACAGACATTAAAAAAACCCCAGTATTTTCAGTTTTCAACTATATCATGTTTATGGCTTCTCAGATTATTTAACTTTTTGATTCCTGCTTCTCTTTGTTTCTCTAGCTATCAAACATACAGCAGAGAAAATAAGAGAAGTTGTTCAAATTCTATGGAAGCACGTTAATTTTAGCAGTAAGTAAATCTTGCTGCTTGAATACCTTTTTTTAAAGGGGCGAGATTCTTGTAAAAGATGTAAAACAACAGTCTAGTAGAATAAAGTACATGTGCTTTCTATGTAAATTGCTAAGATAGAAAACATTTTATTTTATGGCATTAATGTCACAGGTCAGTCAAGAGTTTATTGCCAATCCAGAGGAAATTCTCTTTTCAATGACATATGTCATGACCTTCAACTTCTAGTAGTTGTAGAATGCTTAAGGTCAACTATTCTTACATTCAGAAAATCCAAATGATGTACATGACAAATGGTAGAGTATATTGTAAATGATTTCTTGGGCAAACACAGTAAAATATTGCACTGTGGGCTGAAAGGTTACTGACCCGGTGATATTATGTCTGACACTAATCATTATTTCCCAATTGAGCTATTTGAAAGGATAGTCAATATTTTGTTTGTTAGACTTCTCCTTTTAGTTTATATGAATTGGAAAGATGCTGCCCCTCCCTGTACCTCACCAAATGGAATATAGCTACTGAAATTTTATCAACTAAAGACAAATTGTAATAAAGAGCAGGATTTCTTTCTTTCTGTACAATTTCTCTTTCTTTTTGCTATGATTTTAATTAGATTTTTTTCATCTTACTCAATGGAAAAAAATAGAAGCTTCACGTAAAATTAAAATTTCAGTGTTAATAGTTTACTATCTAGAAAGAAAAATAAATATTGAGCATCCATCCTTTATATACTGTACACTGTACTGATTTTTTTTTTGCTTTCCTTAAATAACAGCCTCAATAGACACTGATTTAGAAGTGATATATCTGCCCTGTCTCTAAAATGTGCTGTTTCTGAGTTCTCAAAAGCAACACTGGATTTTTTTTTCTTCTCCAAAGTTGACACATCTCACCTCTTGTCCCTTTCTACAACTATCCTCCAGCAGTCCAACTGCTAATTAATACTTCTCCCCAGAGATTTTTCTCATAACATACTGGATGAAGGGTGTTGTCCTGTTTCACTATATGACCCATTCATTATAGCATTTGTCTATTCTATGTTTTGAGAGATTAACACATCTAAATACCAGATATATGTTCATTTTCTGTTCTTTTTGTGTAAACCATGGTCTAATCTCTACACTAGAAATGCCTTATAAATCACTGTTTACTTTTATTTTAGGCAAAGAGATTAAGAGAAAAAAGTCCTATATGAATTAATGTATTTGATTTCTATATCTTCTGATTGGTAGAGATTGTGAAAGAGCACTTCCAGAACCTGTGTCACTGCTTTACATAGCTTCTCCTTTCATCCCATCCATGACTGTCATAGTTTATTTCACACAACCTAAAACAGTATACTTGAGCCACTTAGAGAACTTCTGTAACCTTAGAGAGATGGACTCACTCTGGGACTAGTACATCTGGGACCACACACAGAAAGTATCCTAGGAGCAGAAACAAACAAAAACCTCTCAAAACCAAAAACCTGCTATATTTTTTATTATGCAATATTTGTGTTTAGCCATTTTCACTGTTATTACATTTCTTATTATTATATCTTTCACCATGTTTATTACTACTACTCTGCATATTGCTGTTAACTGTCTATTAAATATTTTTATTGCCCTAGAATTAACTTTATTCTGCTCCTATCTTTGAAGCAACAGAGGAAAGTTTTTTTCAATTTAAAAAATAGTGCTGAGATGACTCTAAAATAGAGTGTAAAGAATTCAGAATGTGGAAGCAAGTATCATAAGGAGCTTTCCAGCCAACTTTGGCCTAAGAGCTACAAGAGATGTATGTTATCACTGTGCAGACAGAGTGAAGTGAAGCATGTTTGTGAGACTATAATATAAGCCAAGTTAAATTAAAGGCATTCTTTCCTAGATAGGCGGACAAGAAAGGAACTCACAATGTCTTGCTACTTTCTTAAGAGTAATCCAAGAATAAAAATGACATAGATAAAAGGCAACAACCAATCCTCATTACTGTTAAAGACACATCCTAGTGCCTTCCCTCCATTAAAGCATCCTTCACCCTTGTAGGATGGTTTGAGAAGTAGTGCTGTTATTACATTGTTTAGTTGCTAAGTTGTGTCCAACTCTTTTCCAATCCCATGGACTGTGACCTGCCAGGCTCCTATGTTCATGGGATTTCCCAGGTAAAAATACTGGCGTGGGTTGCCATTTTCTTCTCCAGGAGATCTTCCTGACCCAGGGATCAAACTCATGTCTCCTGCTTGGCAGGCGGATTCTTTACCACTGAGTTACCTGAGGCATATTCTTCCCCTCCAAATCTTTTATTTTAATTGGTTAATTAATCCATTAGAATTGTTTTGAGTGATAAATGAAGACATGGATGATAATTGAACAAGTTGGTGTGTTGGCAGCCATGACTGGGTTGTCATTATTTGGGGCAAACAAGAACGATTATCTTCTCAAGACTAGAGAGGAGTTACTGAATAAAGAAGAATTAAAAAGTAATTAGTATGAGAGTGGTATGTTCCTCAAAATTCGGCCTATGACTAGACTTATCCATTCCTTCATCATTCAGTCAAAGAGAAAAGATCTCCTCTCTCCCCACATATAAACAGTGTATGAAGAGTACAGTTTAAGCATTCCTATGAACGAAGTTAGTGGAGGTGATAGAATTCGAGCTGAACTATTTCAAATCCTAAACGTTGGTCCTGTTAAAGTGCTGCATTCAATATGTCAGCAAATTTGGAAAACTTAGCAGTGGCCACAGGACTGGAAATGGTCAGTTTTAATTCCAATCCCAAAGAAGGGCAATTCCAAAGAATGTTTAAACTAGTGTACAGTGGCGCTCATTCCACATGCTAGCAAGGTAATGCCCAAAATCCTTCAAGCTAACTTCAACAGTACATGAGCTGAGAACTTCCAGATGTACAAGCTGGGTTTAGAAAAGGCAGTGGAACCAGATATCAAATTGTTAACATTTGTGGGATCAGAGAGAAAGCAAGGGAATTCAGAAAAACATCTACTTCTGCTTCATTGACTATGTGAAAGCTATTGACTGTGTGAATCACAGCAAACTGTGAAAAATTCTTAAGGAGATGGGAATACCTGACCACCTCACCTGTTTCCTGAGAAACCTGTATGCATATCAAGAAGCAACAGTTAGAATGAGATATGGAACAATGGACTGGTTCAAAATTGGAAAAGGAGTACCTCAAGTCCATATATTGTCACCCTGCTTACTTATCTTATACACAGAGTACATCATGTGAAATGCCAGGCTGGATGAATCACAAGCTGGAGTCAAGATTGCTGAGGGCAATATCAACAACTTCAAATATGCAGATAATAGCAGTCTAGCAGCAGAAAATGAAGAGGAACAAAAGAATCTCTTGATCAAGGTGAAAGAGGAGTGTGAAAAATATGGTTTAAAACTTAATATTCAAAAACCTAAGATCGTGGCATCTGGTCCCATGACTTCGTGGCAAATTGAAGGGGAAAAAGTGGAAACAGTGACAGATTTTATTTTCTTGTGCTCCAGAAACACTGTGGATGGTGACTGAAGCCATGAAAGTGGAAGATGTTTGCTCTTTGGAAGAAAAGTTATTACAAATCTAGACAGCATATTAAAAAACAGTAGTATCATTTTGCTGACAAATGTCTGTATAGTCAAAGCTATAATTTTTCCCATAGTCATGTATGGATGTGAGAGTTGGACCATAAAGAAGGCTGAAAGTGAAGAATTGATGCTTTCAAAATGTGGTATTTGAGAAGATTCTTCAGAGTCCACTGAACAGCAAAGAAATCAAACCAGTCGATCTTAAAGGAAATAAACCTTAAATATTCATTGGAAGGACTGATGTTGAAGCTCTAATACTTTGGTCACCTGATGCAAAGAGCCAGCTAACTGGAAAAAACCCTGATGCTGGGAAAGACTGAAGCAGGAGGAGAATGGGGAGGCAAAGGATGAGATGTTGGATGCATCACTGTCTCAATGGACATGAGTTTGAGAAAAATCCAGAAAATGGTGATGGTAGGGAACCCTGGCATGCTGCAGTCCATGGGGTCACAAAGAGTCAGATCGTACACAACATAGTGACTGAACAACAACAGCAGTTCTTATTTTGCATATTTCTGCTGCTGCTGCCAAGTCGCTTCAGTCGTGTCCGACTCTGTGCGACCCCATAGACGGCAGCCCACCAGGCTCCCCCGTCCCTGGGATTCTCCAGGCAAGAACACTGGAGTGGGTTGCCATTCCTGCTCCGATGCATGAAAATGAAAAGTGAAAGCGAAGCCGCTCAGTCATGTCTGACTTGCAGCAAGCCCATGGACTGGAGCCTAGCAGGCTCCTCTGTCCATGGGATTTTCCAGGCAAGAGTACTCGAGTGGGTTGCCATTGCCTTCTCCTTGCATATTTCTGCATCCATCTTATTACTTCTCAAGGTAACTGAGTTTCAGTGGGTGCCTCAACACAAGGAAACCCTCAGATGCCCTCATCTATGTGAAATAATCTGTATTTTGTGAAAGCCATGCAAATAATAGTTCTCTTTTCTTTTGGGACCAGCTATCTATGTGATAGGTTGGTTGTTCTGAGTTTCACATGTTCTTGACCAATTCTTGTGTTGAGAGAGCCTGACTGGAGAGTCTACTAGTGACTACAGTACTTTTAAAGCCAGGAGACATTTCAAATTGCAGATAAGCAACACATTGTGCTTCGTAGCTCAGTCATGTCCAACTCTTTGCGACCCTGTGGACTGTGGCTGGCCAGGCTCCTCTGTCTGTGGGATTCTCCAGGCAAGAATACTGGAGTGGGTAGCCATTTGTTTCTGTACCGGATCTTCCTGTTCCAGGGACCAAGCCTGTTTCTCCTGCATTGCAGGAAGATTCTTTACCATCTGCACCACCAGGGAAATCCCACAGTAAGCAAACAAGACCCGAAATTTTTAAGCTATTGCTGTCAGGTCGTAGAGCAATCGTTTGATAAAGCTAGCAATAACACCTGAAATACTTGGTTCTTTGCCTTCAGTATATATATTCACTGCTTCTTCAATCTCAGTTGACCAAACATTGTCTTATTTAATTAAACTCTCTTACAAATATCTGTTTTTGTATGTACTAAAATGAAATAATTCTTGAGATTTGTTTTTACATCTATAAGAAATACTGTAATTATTTTTGTCTCTATTTCAAAGAAAGATCATCTGAGTCTTTAGGGAATTTTTCAGGCCACATCATACATCAAACTCTAAACTGTGAATTTCATAAAGAACTATAGATGTCTTAATTTCCATTATCATAGTATGAGTAATGAAACTGGTCAGAGAGGGAAAGAATTTATGTATGTCAATAAAAAAGGGTAATATCAGGTTCTGGGTGGACCCATTGGTTCTGAATGCCAGTTTCATAGGTTCTGTACTCCTGATTTGATCTAATCCAAGGAAAGTGTCAGAGTCTTAGCCAAGTTCAGTTCATTTGAGTTTCACCCACACAGCAGTTAGAAAGAAGTAGAATCCAAGGATGCTGCAATATAGTACCTTTCCACTTGAATTAATCATTTTCAGAAAAGAAGACTAAAAGTACAGTTAAGAAGCAACAAGGGCAAAAGGGAGATTTACTGCTGATTGAAATGGACTAGTAATTCTTTGTTCATCCTCATAAAAATCATGCAGTGCAGCAGGAGAAAGAAATTAAAGGAGCATTTGGAAGGCCGGTGGCAATGGTGTATCATTGTAAAAAAGGAAAGAAGGAGAGTATATTAGGTGAACCGTAGCACCAAGGAAAGAGAAGCAGGTGTCTGCTGTCCTCCTCTGATCTTGTACTATTCGTTACTGAGAACTTGTCCTCATAACACAGAAAGTTTCTGCTTGTAGGGAAGAAAAATATTTTGTAAAAGACACATGAAAGCTTTTTTGTGTGCATTTTTTATGTATATGGAAATATGTTTCTGCTGCCAGAATCAGAACTATATTTGTGGCATTTGCTTAAGTGTTTATATTTTTATTGACAGCAGAGTTGACACCAGGTATAACTGATGTAGGTGAAAAAGACTACTTTTGTCATGACTTGAAAAATAAATATTTCTATAGATATTTTAATTTCTATAGATATTTTAACGTTCCCAAGTGTTTTCATGTCTTTTATGTCCTTCGTCTATTTCTTTACAGGCATTTATTAAGGGTCCGCAGTATGCTAGGCTCTGTTCTATATACTGATGATGCATTGGTTAGTAAGGCATCCTTAGAGTTGTATTCTCATGGTGGAAAGATAAACAGTGAACAACTAAATGAATAAAATTTTTTGGCGAGTGATACAAAAGCTAAAATCAGATTGATAAATTTAAGCACACTACATTAGTCGCATGCTGCTGCTGCTGCTAAGTCACTTTAGTTGTGTCTGACTCTGTGCGACCCCACAGACAGCAGCCCAGCAGGCTCCTCTGTCCCTGGGATTCTCCAGGCAGGAACACTGGAGTGGGTTGCCATCTCTATTAGTATAGCTAGAACTAAACCCAGACCTCCTCATTCTCAGGCCGACACCATTTCTGTTATACAAGCAATAAAGGACAAAATAAGCTTTATAATATGTGTGGTAAAGCAGATGCAAAACAAAGGTGGTCACTATTCTAGAGTGATGTCTGTTTTTCTCATTCAGTATTACAGGATTTGTTTTCTGTCCTTTGTTTTAGTTAAGCTTGTACCTGCTTGTTGGAGGAGGAAATGGCAACCCACTCCAGTCTTCTTGCTTGGGAAATCCCATGGACAGGAGAGCCTGGCGGGCTACAGTCCATGGGGTTGCATAGTTGCACGTGGCTGAAGGCCTAACACAAACATACACCCGCTTGTATTTTAGAAACCACTGCTTTAGAACATTGGACTTTCCAAGTGGCGCAGTGGTAAAGAATCTGCCTGCAATGCAGGCAGATCCCGGGAAGATCCTCGGATGGAAATACTGGAGAAATACTCCAGTATTCTTGTCTGGGAAAATCCCCTGGACAGAGTAGCCCAAATTGGCAGGCTGTAGTCCATGGGGTTACAAAGAGTCCAACAGGACTAATGACTGAGCACAGAAGCTTTAGAATATTCATTTCTAGATAAAAACAAAAACCCCAAAGACTGCTAGTAAACTTAAAAATCTTGTATATTTAAAAGTCCATATTTTACCAATAAAGAGAAGGATTTCAAAGTATCTGTATTAGCAGGGACTCAGGGTCAAATATGTATTCTTTTTTGCGTGAAGTGTGCTCATCCGCTAAACTTAATTTTGAGAAACCCCCACAGAAGGTGAAACTGACTGACAGTTAGTTTCCCAGCACTTCTGCTTGTCTGAGCGGACTAGAGCCATCACCCAGCTTCTGACTCAGGAACTGGTAAACCACGGAGGAAGGATAGGATGCATCTCCATGTCAGATGGAATAGGGCCAACACTGTTCATGTTCCAGGTGGAGCAAAAGATCCTGAGCTATATTTGTGCTGACTGCCCAGAGCTGGTTACAGTGGAGCCCAGAGGGACAGCTTCCAGATATCAGTGCCCAGCAGTGTTCTCTTGGGTTGGGGTTTGGGGTGTGATTTTGTTTACTGCTCTGGCTCTTGCCTGGCTTTTTTGGTTTGCTCAAATCTGAAACTGCTAGTCAGACTGTCTGGAAATTGTTTGAGTGACTCCATATACTATTGTTAAATGCCTTCCCTGGTTAAATAGTTCAGAGGTGATTTCTGCTATTTGCAACATTAAAATCACTGCAACGTTCTGAAGAAAAATCATACATATATATTTTTTTTTACAGCTATTAGTTCTATTAGAAACAGATATCAGGTTTTGGATAGGCAGAAGGAGACAGATATATGAATATAAAAAAGATCTCCCCAGGTATTTCTAGCAAATTCTACTACTCCTGTTGAGAATCTCTGGATTAAGACACCTTTCCATTGTTTTAAATGTCACAAAGTGATTACTAATTCATTAAGTCCTGAGGCAGAAACCTGGAGGGGGAAAAATCAAGGGACCATTTGGTTGAATCTCGGCTTTTGTGGGCACAGGAGCCTAGACATTATGAAAATGCATTTTGAAAGCACAGTTGAGGGAGCTGGAGACTCATGGGAGATTTCATCTATGAACAAAACCAGTCCAGTGACAACTTCATGTTAAATACACATAAAATATAAGTACAGAATATTTTTTAAAGTTCAGAAACATGTTTATAGCATATGTTTTGTGAAAATATATTGAATGTAATGAGAGATAATTTCTTTAACAATGTTGTCTAAATGAAAGCATCAGATTTCCTATTGGTATGCATCTATGTAATTAAGAGTCTCATGCTTAGGAGAAACGATCAAGCCTTTCAATAACAAAAGTAACAAAAGCAACAAAAATTAATGAAAATAAACAAACAAAAAACAAATAACCAGTTCTCCCCTCAAAAAGGGAGGGGAAAAAAATCTATTTGCTATATTCTAAATAGTGAAACCATAAACTTCCAAACTTGTAATATAATACAAATTTACTTATTGTCTCAGATTTAATTGTTCCAGACCCTGCAAGGAATTGCATTCAGTGAAACAGAGTAACCAGCAGTATTAAAAACTTTTAACTTTGGTCTTAAAAAGAACTTTAAAGTAGACCCAATTCTGACTGGCTAGTTTTCTATGTGCGTGCGTGCTAAGTCGCTTCAGTCATATCTGTCTCCGTGTGACCCTATGGATTGCAGCCTGCCAGGTTCCTCTGTCTATGGGATTCTCCAGGCAAGAATACTGGCATGGGGTGCTGTGCCCTTCTCCAAGGAGTCTTCCTGACCCAGGGATCTAACCTGCACTGGCGGGTGGGTCCTTGAACGCTAGTGCCATTCTGTTTCCAAGTCCCACGCAAATCATCTCTAGTCTTCTCCTTTTTTCCTCTCTCCTGCTTGGTTCCATCACCTTCACCTGAGTATAGGCTTCGTCTCCCTCCTTCTGGAAGCCTGTATGTTTCACTTCTTTTTTCCCTGTTCTCTGTAGCAGCATCGTAAAACTTCAGGAGCTCACCTGGTTGAGGCAGTCCCTCTTCAGAAGGTGCAGGGAGATGAGGGGAGCTAGGCTGAATAGACAAAGGCTGGTATGGGACTGGGAAGCGGAGGCTGAGGTCAGTGAAGGGTAAAGATAATGATTTTTATACTATTGTCCCCAAAATGCAATGTTGCTATTTTGTTTTCTCTTTTTGTAAATCCTAAATTTCATTTTGTTTTCTATTTCACAAAAAAATACTCCCCAAAATCTGAACAATAAAATGAAGATGGGGGAAACCAATTTTCTATTGGATTTTTATAATCCTAAATTACGTGTCATTTAAGAAATGGCATAGCTCGTGCAACTTAGATAATTGGACATTACATTCCTGCCCTCAGAAACCCAGACCCTAGAGTGTTACTTTCTCTGTTTCAATACGTAAGTTTTGTATTACTAATACTATTCAAGTTTATAGAAGTATCCTGAGAAAATCTAAGTAATGTCTACATCATTTAAATTCCCTCTCCGTGAACATCCTACCTGCTCAGCTGTGTAAGTCATGTCTGACTCTTTGTGACCCATGGGCTTTAGCCCCCTACATTCCTCTGTCCATGGAATTTGCCAGGCAAGAATGCTTTAGTGGGCTGCCATTTCCTACTCCAGAACACCCTATAGACTTTTGTAAAATACTAATATCTATCTCTCCATCCATCTGTCTATCTACATACCAATATGAAATATCTATCTGTATCTGTTGCTATATACAAATATATTGTTCTTTATGCACCCTGAGAGTCTCAGTTTTCAGAGTTTGAGAACTTTTATCTTTGGATCTATATTTGAGATTGAACTGGTGCTGGGGACAGGATATATTAAGAGTTAGTTGTGCTATTCAGTTGGGGGTATATTTACCCCTTACACCCAGGGGATGATGTTTGATTGTTACTATTAGATGAATGTTACTGTCATCTGATTTTAGTATTGACCATCTGGTGATGTCCATGTGTAGAGTCATCTTTTGGATTGTTGGAAAAGGTTTGGCTATGACCAGTGTGTTGACAAAACTGTTAGCTTTTACCCTGTTTAATTTTGTACTCCAAGGCCAAACTTGCCCATTATTTTAGATGTCTCTTGACTTCCTACTTTTGCATTCAAATCCCCTACAATGAAAAGAACATCTTTTTTTGGTTTCGTTCTGAAAGGTCTTGTAGGTCTCAGAGAACTATTCAACTTCAGCTTCTTCAGCTGAAGTTGCTACTTCAGCATTAGTACCTGCGGCATAGACTTGGACTACTGTGATGTTGAATGGTTTGCCTTGGAAATGAGTTGAGATCATTCTGTCATTTTTGAGGTTGCACCCAAGTGCTGCTTTTCAGACTCTTTTGTTGACTGAGAGCTACTACAATTCTTCTAAGGGATTTTTGCCCACAGTTGTAGATATAATGGTCATCTGAGTTAAATTCTCCCATTCCATCCATTTTAGTTCCCTGGTTCCTGAGATGTCAATGTTCACTCTTGTCATCTCCTGCTTGACCACTTCCAATTTTCCTTGATTCATGGACCTAACATTCCAGAGGTTCCTATGTAATATTGTTCTTTACAGCATCGGGCTTTACCTTCTCCACCAGACACATCCACAACTGAGCACCATTTTCCCTTTGGCCCCGCTGCTTCTTTATTTCTGTAGTGATTAGCCATTGCCCTCAGCACTTTCTCAGTAGCATATTGGACACCTTAAGTCATGGGGGCTCACCTCATCTGTCATATCTTTTTGCCTTTCCATATTTTTTATGGGGTTCTCTTGGCAAAAATACTGGAGTGGGTTGCCATTTCCTCCACCAGTGGACCCTGTTTTGTCAGAATTCTTCACGAAGACCCATCCATCTTGGCTGGCCATACAAGGCATGGCTCATAGCTTCATTGAGTTATGCAAGCCCCTATGCCATGCCATGACAAGATTGTTATCTATGAAGGTTCACTGGTCATAGCAAAAGCCCCATTCCAACCACCCAAGAGACTACTCTATACATGGACATCACCAGATAGTCAATGCCAAAGTCAGATTGTTCTTTTTGCAGCTAGAGATGGAAAAGCTCTGCACAGTCAGCAAAAATAAGGCTTGGAACTGACTGTGGCTCAGATCATGAGCTCCTTATTGCAAAATTCAGATTAAAATAGAAGAAAGTAGAGGAAGCCCTAGGTAAATAAGGTGTGATCTAAATCAAATCCCTTATGATTATACAGTGGAGGTGGAAAGTAAATTCAAGGGATTAGACCTGGCAGACAGAGTGCCTGAAGAACTATGGACTGAGGGTCATAACCTTGTACAGGAGGTAGTGACCAAAACCATCCCGAAGAAAAAGAAATTCAAGGAAAAGTTGTTGTCTGAGGGAGCTTTACACTAGCTGAGAACAGAGAAGTGAAAGGCAAGGGAAAAAGGGAAAAATATACCCAACTGAATGCAGAGTTCCAAAGAATAGCAAGGAGAGATAAGAAGATAAGCTTAAATTAACAATGCAAAGAGATAGAGGAAAGCAATAGAATGAGAAAGACATGACCTGGATAACCATGATGGTGTGCTCACTTACCTAGAGCCAGGCATCTTGGAGCATGAAGTCAAATGGGCTTTAAGAAGTATCATTATGAACAAAGCTAGTGGAGGTGATGGAGCTATTTTAAATCCTAAATGATGATGCTGTTAAAGTGCTGCATGCAATATGTTAGCAAGTTTGGAAAACTCAGCAGGGGCCACAGGAAAAGTCAAAAGAAGGGCAATACTAAAGAATGTTCAAACTACCAGAAATTGCACTCATTTCACATACTAGTAAGATTATGCTCAAAATCCTTCCAGCTAGGCTTCAGCAGTATGTGAACCAAAAACTTCCAGATGTACAAGCTAGATTTAGAAAAGGCAGAGAACCCACAGGAACCAAATTGTCAGCGTTCATTGTATCATAGAAAAAGAAAGGGAGTTCCAGAAACAGACCTACTTCTGCTTTATTGACTATGTTAAGGCCTTTGACTGTGTGGATCATAACAAACTGTGGAAAATTCTTAAAGAAGTGGGCATACCAGTCCCCCTTATGTGTTTTCTGAGAACCTATACGCAGATCAATAAGCAGCAGTGAGAAATGGACATGGAAAAATGAACTGGTTCAAAATCCATAAAGGGGAACAACAAGGTTCTATATTGTCACCCTGCTTATTTATTTTCTATGCAGAGTAGAAAATAATGGCATTTCATATGCCATGTGAAATGCCCGCTGGATGAAGCACAAGCTGGAATCAAGGCTGCTGAGTGAAATATCAACAACCTCAGATATGAAGATACCACTCAGGTGGCCAAAAGTGAAGAGGAACTAAGGAAACTCTTGATGAAAGTGAAAAAGCTGGCTTAAAACTCAGCATTCAATCACTTCATGGCAAATAGAAAGGGAAAAATTGGAAACAGTGACAGATTTTATTTTCTTGGGCTCCAGAATCAGTGCAGATGGTAACTGCAGCCATGAAATTAAAAGACGCTTGCTCCTTGGAAGGAAAACTATGATAAACGTAGACAGCTATTAAAAAGCAGAGATATCACTTTGCCAACTAAAGTTCATATAATCAAAGCTGTGGTTTTTCCGGTAGTCATATACGGATGTGAGAGTTGGACCTTAAAGAAGACTGAGTGCCGAAGAATTTATGCTTTCAAATTGTGGTTCTAAAGAAGACTTCTGAGAGTCCCTTGAGCTGCAAGGAGATCAAACCAATTAATCCTAAAGGCAATCAACCCTGAATAGTCATTGGAAGGGCTGATGCTAAAGCTGAAGCTCTAATACTTTGGCCTCAAGAGCTGACTCATTGGAAAAGACCCTGACGCTTGGAAAGATTTAAGGCAAAAAGAGAAGGGAGTGTTAGAGGATGAGATTAGTTAGCATCACTGACTTAATAAACATAAATTTGAGCAAATTCTGGGAGATAGTGGAGAACAGAGGAGCCTAGTATGCTGCAGTTCATGGAGTGGTAAAGAGGTGAACATGACTCAATGACTGAACACCAAGTGTCAACTAGGAGGTGAAGTCCAAGAATACTATGAAATACACTACAGTGCACAGAACAGACCCCACAATGGTCATCCAGTCCAAAGTGCTGAGAGTGCTAAGGTTGAAGAACTCTAGATCAAAGATTTGTGAGGTAGTTTCACCACGTTTTTTTTCTCTATGCCTTTTATAGCAGCCAATATATGAAATTTCAAGCTGAAATTTTACTGCTCCCTCTCCTGTGGAGTATTTTCCTCAAATATAATTCTTGAAAAATATAACTTTTAGGTGTTACATTGTAATGTAATTTAAGATAGGTTTAGTTATCAATATTTTAATTAACTGTTATGGTTAAGAAATAACAATATTTAGAATATTTAGAAATGGATAAAAATATTTCTCATGTGAATATTATTTTACATTTATCCATTTTAAAAGATTGCATCTTATTTAAATATATCCCAGTGATGAGAAAAAAGTCATAGTTTCAGATGGTTTCTAACATACATATGTTGATAAAAGATTCTAAAATAATTATTTAAATTAACTATTAATTTATAAACTAGATTTTGACTTTTTACATTTATTTAAATAAAAGTATGAGATCCTAGATGGTTAATTTTTATGTAATATAATACAATTTTTCTGGAAAAGGAAATAGCAACCCACTCCAGTACCCTTGCCGGGAAAATCCCATGAACAGAGAAGCCTGGTGGGCTACAGTCCATGCGGTTGCAAAGAATCGGACACAACTGAGTGACTTCACTTTCACTTTTTCACTTTCAATACAATTTTTAATTGCTTTTCCAAGAAAAATAATTTTGAGATTTTTTTTTCAGTATTTCAATTGAATCCAAATACTGATTATGTACTACCTCCACAAAAAGCTTATTTTTATATATTTCATATGTATGGGTAATAAGCTGGCTGAAAAAGTTGACTTAAAGCTCAATATTCAAGAAACTAAGATTCCAGCATCCAGTCCTGTCACTTCATGGCAAACAGATGGGGGGAAAAATGGAAACGATGGCAGATTTTATTTTCTTGGTCTTAAAAGCACTGCGGATGGTAACTGCAGCCATGAAACTAAAAGACGCTTGTTCCTTGGAAGAAAAGCCGTGACAAGAGTGTATTAAAAAGCAGAGACATCACTTTCTAACAAAGGTCCAGCTTGTCAAGGCTGTGGTTTTTCCGATAGTATGTATGGATGTGAGAGTTGGACCACAAAAGAAGGCTGAGTGCTGAAGAATTGATGCTTTTGAGCTGTGGTTCTAGAGAAGACTCTTGAGAGTCCCTCGGACACCAAGGAGATCAGTCCTGAAGGAAATCACTCCTGAATACGCGTTGGAAGGACTGAGGCTGAAGCTGAAGCTCCAATACTTGGCCACCTAATGTGAAGAGCCAACTCACTGGAAAAGACTCTGATGCTGGGAAAGACTGAAAGCAGAAGGGGGCGACAGAGGATGAGATGGCTGGATGGGATCTTGGACACGATGGACATGAGTGTGAGCAAACTTGGGGGCTAGTGAAGGACAGAGAGCCTCCCTCCACCACCCTCACCTCATCCTATCCCTCTAGGTCTTCCGAGAGCACTGAGTTGAGCTCCCTGTGCTGTTTAGAAAGAGGTATAGAAGTATACTTTTCTTCTAAAATAAAATTAGAAGAGGAAAAACATTGAAAAACATTCTTCTATGTGCTATTTCATCTGCACCTGTATTTTGTCAGAAAATAAAATGTCTACTCAATGCTAGGAAGATGTATTTACATGGGTTATCTTGTTAAACAGCATTGTTTTAATATTTTGATATTTTAATATAAAGCTTAATGGGCTGGCTGGAAAGGAAAAGGTTTTTAAAAATGTTTTTTCTTTTTAAATTTGTACAGTGTAGTGTTGGTTTCTGCCACACAACGAGACGAGTCAGCCATACTTTCACACATTCACCCTCGTTTGTGAGTCTCCCTCCCCTCCCCCATCTTACCCCTCTCGTTCATCACAGAGCGCCAGACCAGGCTCCCTGTGTTAAATAGCAACTTCTGACCGGCTATGGGAGAGTCTGCCAGATTACTGGGCGCGTTGCTTTAAATGCCATTCCTTTATTTCCAAGGAAGCAGGTTCCAGACTGGAAATATTATTTCAGGTTAACAAGAGGTCAATGAGCCAGGCAAATCTTTCCCCTCCACCTTATTATTAAGCTCATTTCATGTGAAGAGGGTAACCAAAGAACTAGAGGAATTCGACTATTTATACTTAGTTGCTTGGAAGACCTTGGAGAATTTTTTTCTCTTTTTTCTCAGAGAGTTGGATCTCATCATGAACTAGGTCATGAGCAAAAGATCTGTGTTAAGTCAGGCAGATTTAGTTTTCACATATTTGCTGAGAGGTTTGTGCCAAATACTAGTTGCATGCAGTACATGGATAATTTGTTCAGTTTCTTTCCTATAATTTAGAACTAAGGAAAGGTGTGGCAAGCTGCCATCATTTAAATCATAACCAGCAGATTTCATAACCCCTCATAGTCATAGTCCTAACTAAGCAAAATCTTTGGTAAATAAATCCAAAATTATCATACATACAAGAAGGTATAATTGTTAAGAGAAATGAGAAGTCATAGTTAGTGGAACAAGGTTGGTGCAAGACACACTGTTAATTGCCTACAAAATATCCATTGAATATTTTCTTCTTTGCCTAGAGTTCCTGTTCCCAACCTTAGGAAAGTACACTTGATTGTTTTAAGTCAGTCATGACAGTTTAGACTTGTGATACCCAAAACAGTAACCACCAGTCATATCTAGCTTTTGAGAACTTGGTATGTGATGAGGCCAAATTAAGATATGCTATAATTATAAATAGTTATATCAAATATTGAAGATTTAGTATAAAAATATAAAATATTTTATTGATCTTTTTAACAGTAACATATTAAAATTATATTTTGGTTTTATTGGGCTATATATATTATATATATATTGGGCTAAAATATATTATTAAAATGATGTTATTTCTTTCTTTTTATATTTTTAATGCAGGTATTACAAAATTAAGGATTACACATGTGCCTTGCATTATATTTTTATTGGCTAACAGCATGTAATAGTGAATTTGTAGAGTTTGCATTTACTTTAAATATTCTTATTTTGACTTCAGTTTTGAATGAAGAAATGTATTATGCCCATCTGGAGGAAAGAAAATGATACCAAATGGAACTCTGAATCTATATAAAGTAGAAGAGTTTTAGGAAAAGTCACTATATAGGTAAATATAAACTAAATGGCTTCTTATTTTTTTCTCTTTTAAATTGAGGTATAATTGCTTTACAATACTGTGTTAGTTTTCTAGGTACAGCATGGTGATTCAGTATTTTTGCCAATTGCATTCCATTATAGATTTTTACAAGATAATTTGTATAGTTCCCTATATTAAACAGTAAAACTTACTTATCAATTTTATACATAGTAGTTTATATCTGTTAATCCTGTACTCATCATTTACCCCTTTGCACTTCTCCCCTTTGGTAATGACAGGTTTTCTTTCAATACCTATGAGTCTGTTTCTATTTTGCATATACATTCATTTATATTATATTCTAGATTCCATATGTATGTGATATCATATATATAATATTTATGATATTTGTCTTCTCTGACCAATTTCACTAAGCATAGTGTTCTTTACATCCATCTACATTGCTGCAAATGGCAGGATTTCATTCTTTTTCATGGCTGAGAAATATGCCATTATATATAGATAGATAGGTAGATACACACCCACACACACACCACCTCTTTATCCGTTCATCTGTTGTTGGACTTTTGGGTTGCTTGACTATTGTAAATAGTGCTGGTATGAACACTGGGATGCACATATCATTTAAAATTAGTGACTTTTTTTTTTCCTAAGTATATATCCAGGAGTGGAATTATGATGCCTGAATCAGGAAGATCCCCTGGAGAAGTGCATGGCTACCCACTCCAGTCGTCTTGCCTGGAGAACTCCATGGACACAGGAGCCTAGAGGGCTACAGTCCATGGGGTTTCAAAGAGTTGGACACGACTGAGCAACTCAACAACAACAGCAAGCATCTCAATGTCACTTTTGCATTTTTTTCCCCTATGGTGGTTCTATTTATTATTTTTTATGAAACTACCATACTGTTTTGCATAGTGGCTGCATCAATTCACATTTCCATCAACAGTATACAAGAGTTTCCTTTTCTTCATATACTCTTCAACATGTGTTATTTGTAGACATTTTCATGATGGCCATTCTGACTGGTATGAGGCAATATGTCATGATAGTTTTGTTTTTCATTTCTCTAATAGTTGGAGACATTGAACATCCTTTTGTGTGCCTATTGGCTATCTGTATGTCTTCGTTGAAAAATGTCTATTTAAGTCTTCCGCACACTTTTTTGGATGGTCTTGCTTATTTTTCTTTTGATATTCAAGTTGAATGAGTATGTGTGTATGTATGCTCAGAAATGTCCAACTCTTTGTGACCCCATGTAGTGTAATCCACCAGTTTCCTCTGTCCATGGAATTTTCCAGGTGAGAATATTGGAGTGAGTTGCCATTTCCTTCTCCAAGGGATCTTCCTGACCAGGGATTGAACCTGTGTCTCTTGCATCTCCTACATTGACAGGCAGATTTTTTTACCACTAGCACCACCTGGGAATATTAGCCCTTTATCAGTTGTATCATTTGCAAATATTTTCTTCCATTTAGTAGGTTCTCTTTTCATTTTGGTTGTGGTTTCCTTTGCTGTACAAAAGCTTTTAAGTTTGATTAGATCTCATTTATTGATTTTTCCTTTTTTTTCCCAAAAGAAGTAAGCCCCTTAGGGAATTGACCCAAGAAAATATTATTACAACTTATGTCAAAAAGTGTTCTGCTTATCTTGTCTTGTAGACAGTTTAAGCTTTCATGTCTTACATTTAGGCCTCTAAACCATTTTGAGTTTATTTTTGTATGTGATGGAATGTTCTAATTTCATTGTTTTACATGTGGCTGTCCACTTTTCCCAGCATCACTTGTTGAAGACACTGTCTTTTCTCCATTGTATATTCTTGACTCCATCATAGATTGACCATAGGTACATCGATTTATTTCAGTGTTCTCTTATCTGTTCCATTGATCTATGTGTCTGTTTTTGTGCAAATATCACACTGTTTTGATTACTATAGCTTTTTAGTATAGTCTGAAGTCAGGGAGAGTTATAATTCCAGCTTTGTTCTTTTTTCTCAGAATTGCTTTTACATTCCAGGGTCTTTTGTGGTTCCATGTAAATTTTAGGATTATTCTAGTTCTGTGAATATGTGAAATGTGAAATACTCTGTCCTAAGTATTTTGATAGGGATTCACATTAAATTTGTAGATTGACTTGAGTATATGGATATTTTAATTATACTAATTCTTCAAATTAAAGAGAATGGAATATCTTTCTATTTGTTTGAATCATCTTTAACTTTCTTTATCACTGTTTTGAAGTTTTTAGAATATCTTTCACCTTGGTTAAATTCATATCTAGGTATATCTTATGCTTTTTGATGTGATTTTAAATGGGAATTTTTTACTACTTCCCTTTCTGATTGTTCATTAGTATATAAAAATGCCACAGATTTCTGTATATTAATCTTGTATCTTGAAATCTTGCTGAGTTCATTTATTATTTCTAGTAGTTTTGGATGGAGACTTTAGTGTTCTCTATATAGAGTATATTATGTCATATGTAAATAGTAGCAGTTTTACCTCTTGGTTTCCTATTTGGATGTATTTTACTTCTTTTACCTGTATGATCACTGAGACTATGCCTTCTAAAACTATGTTAACTAGAAGCTGTGAGAATGGGCCTCCTTTCCTTGTTCCTGAATTTAGCAGAAAGGATTATAGCTATTCACCATAGAATATCATGTTGACTGTGGATTTGTAGTAAATGGCTTTTATTATGTTGAAATATGTTTCTCTATAAAAATCTTAAAAAATATACCTCAATCATCACCTCCTTAGCCTTTGCATTATTGTCATTTATTTATTTCTATCTAGCAGTACATTATAAATCAGATAACCCATTGTTATTGGTTTTGTTTTAAGCTGTCTGTTAATTATCTTCTAAAGTGATTTTTCAGAATAAGAAACCACTCTTTAAGCATGCATGGAATATTTTCCAGGATAGACCATATACTAGGTCACAAAACAAGTCACAACAAATTTAGGAAGATAGAAATAATATCAGGCTTCCCTGGTGGCTCAGCTGGTAAAGAATCTGCCTGCCATGCAGGAGATCTGGGTTTGATCCCTGGGTTGGGAAGATCCCCTGGAGGAGGGGATAGCTACCCACTCCAGTATTCTGGCCTGGAGAATCCCATGAACTGTATGTAGTCCATGGAGTTGTAAAGAGTCAGACACAACTGAGCGACTTTCACTTTCCTGTTTCCCTATGTCCACTTTGATGATAGTTTTTATCATAAATGGATGTTGAATTTTGTCAAATTCTTTTCCTATTTCTGTTGAGATCATCATGTTATTTTTGTCTTTGCTTTTATTGTTATGGTATAGCACATTGATTGAGTTGAGTGTGTTAAGCCATCCTTGTGACTGTAAAATAAATCCAATTTCATCATAGTGTATGATCATTTTTATGTATAGTTGGATTTGGTTTGCTAATATTTTGTTGAGGATTTTTGCATCTATATTCATCAGTGACATTGGCCTGTGATTTTCTTCTTTTTTTTTTTTTTGCAGTGTCTTTGTCTGGTTTTGGTATAAGGATAATGTTAACAGTAGAGAATGAATTTGGGAGTGTTCAATCTTCTGCAGTTTTTTGGAATGGTTTGAGAAGGATGCTATGCTGTGCTATGCTTAGTTATTCAGTTGTGTCTGACTCTTTGCAACCCCATGGAATGTAGCCTGCTGGGCACTCTGTCCATGGGGATTCTCCAGGCAAGAATACTAGAGTGGGTTGCCATGCCCTCCTCCAGGGGATCTTTCCAACCCAGGGATCGAACCCAGCTCTCCTGCGTTGCAGGAGGGTTCTTTACCATCTGAGCCACCAGGGAAGCCTGATGTTGTTTCTATCTTCCTAAATTTGTTGTGACTTGTTTTGTGACCTAGTATGTGGTCTATCATGGAAAATATTCCTTGCATGCTTAAAGAGTGATTTCTTATTCTGAAAAATCATTTTTGAAGATAATTAACAGCTTAAAGCAAAAACAGCAACAATGGATTATCTGATTTATAATGTATTGCTAGATAGAAACAAACATATGACAATAACACAAAGGTTAAGGAGGTGATGACTGAGGTATAGTTTTTCAAAATTTTTTATGCTCTACTTGAGGGTAGATTTGATAATTAAAGATGTATTTCAACGATGATAATGAAAATCCCAAATTAGAGGTATCTCTAATAAGCCAACAAAATTGAATCATAAACATAAATATAGTTAATCTCAAAGGAGGCAGCATATGAGGGAAAAAGAATGTAAGGAAAAGATAATGTCATGGAATATAATTAGCTATTTGGTAGATTTAAACTAAAAATTATCAATAATACCTTAAATACAAATGGTATAAGCCTCTCAGTGAAAATTAAAAAAAATAGAATGGGTGAAAAAAAGCAAGATCCAACTGTATGCTGCCTAAAAACATGCAAAAACACAAATAGGTTAAATATAAAAGTATAAAAAAGTGATCTCATACTAACACTTATTGAAGGCAAACTGGAGTGAATTGAAGACAGATATGTAAATAGTTACTGGAATGTGAATGTTCATAGGAGCACTCTTTATACTTTTCACCAGAATTTTAGTAATTAAACATTTACCAACATACTCCTATTCTTAATAGTTGTAAAGAAAGCATTTCACCAAACTCAATATTGATCCATGGTTAAAACTCTTAGCAAACTAGGAGTGGAACTAGACATACTTATCCTAATAAGGGACATCTACACAGAAACTTACAGATAACATTGTGCTGTGTGCATGCTAAGTCACTTCAGTTGGGTCTGAGTCTTTCTGACCCTATGAACTGTAGCCTGCCAGACTCTCCGGTCTATGGGATTCTCCAAGCAAGAATATTGCAGTAGTTTGCCATGCCCACCTCCAGGGGATCTTTCTGACCCAGGGACTGAACCCAAGTCTCTTATGTCTCCTGCACTGGCAGTTGAGCTCTTTACCTTTAGAGCCACTTGGGACAACATTGTGCTTAACTGCAAAAGACTTAATCTTTCCACTTAAAATTGACACCAAAACAGTGAGGTTGCTCTCATCGTTCCTATTCAACATAGTATGGTACATTCTAGGCAGTGCCATAGGGTTGTTGTTCAGTTGCCCAGATGTGTCTGACTCTTTGTGATCCTATGGGCTGCAGCACATAAGGCCTCACCTGTTCGTCATCAGTGCAATAGGGTTAAATTATATTAAAAGCCTACAGGTTAGAAAGAAGTAACAAAATTGTCTTTATCCACAGACAATGTGTTGTCTACATAGAAAACTTTAAAAATAACTATAAAAAGTTATTAAAACTAATAACTAAAACTAAATTAAAACTAAAATTAATTCAACAAGGTTATAAGTTACTAGGTCAAGATAAAAAAGTCAGTTCTATTTTCATATGCATATTATAAGCAACTTGAAATTTAAATTAAAATCCACTACTTGTATTTGCACCAAGAAATAAGCCCTTATATGTAAACCTAATAAAATATGTGTAAGATCTTTATACTAGGAACTACAAAACACAGATAAAGAAAGTCAAGGAATATACAAAAAAGAGAAGAAAGTTTAGTTTAAGGATTAGAAGACTTAGTATTGTTTAGATGTCACCTCTCTCCAAAATACATATAGATTCAAAGCAATTTCCCTAAATAATCCAAGTAGGATTTTGCAGACATTGCCAAATTGATTCTAAAATTTGTTCATAAAGACAAAAGAATGTAAAACAAAAACAAAATTGAGCTACAGAACTTTCTATTTCTAATAAGATTTATGATGGAGCTATTGGGTTCACACTCCAGGATGTCCATCTCTAGGTGAGTGACCACACCATTGTGGTTATCTGGGTCATCATGACCTTTTTTATATAGTTCTTCTATGTATTCTTGCCACCTCTTCTTAATCTCTTCTGCTTCTGTTAGGTCCTTGCTGTTTCTGTCCTTTATTGTGCCCATCCTTGCATGAAATGTTCCCTTGATATCTCTAGTTTTCTTGAAGAGATCTCTAGTCTTTCCCATTCTATTGTTTTCCTTTATTTCTTTGCATTGTTCACTTAAGAAGGCTTCTTATCTCTCCTTGCTAAACTCTGAAACTCTGTACTTAGTTGGGTGTATCTTTCCTTTTCTTCTTTGCCTTTTGTTTGCATATATTAAAATGGCTGCACAAAAATTCACCAATTTTTATGTTTTTTAAAATGCATGCTTACATGACAGCTGTCACAATAAAATGTAACAAAATTATTTCTAATAATGTTAAAGACAACTATGTGCTCCTAGAGAAAAAGGAATAAATTCTTTGGCCAACTTCATATAATAATCTTGTCAGGCAGTAGTAATGAAATAATAGACATGTAGATCAACGGAACAGAATATGGAATCCAGAGATAAGTCTACACAACTAAATCAATTGATTTTTGACAGATATAAGTCAATTCAATGGAGAAAGGTTTCACCAAATGGTGTTAGAGCAGTTAGATGTCTGTATACACAAAACCTGAGAGGAAACTTGATACTTACCAAAAATTAGCTCAGAATGGCTTGTGTACTAAATATATTATACACAACTAGAAAAATTCAAGGAGAAAACACAAGAATCTTTGTAATCTTGCCTAAAGATTTCTTAGATAAAGCAAATAATTGATTAAAAATTGCTAACTTAAACTTCATCAAAATTAAATATATAAGTTTTTGAAAGACACCTGTTGAAACAATAAAAAGATGAGCCACATGCTATGTGAAAATACTTATTGAAATAAATGTTTGTGACTATTTTTATCTGGTATTGCTTTATATCCAGAAATATAAATCAATATAAAGAACTCTCAACACTGAAGAAGAAACAATCATCTCAGTTAAAATATATGTAATCAATTTGAATGGACACATTACCAAAGAATATAAACATATGTAACATAAGCACATGAAAAGTTCTCAATGTCATTAATCTGCAAAATGCAAATTAAATTCATACCTCAGAGAATGGAAAAATAAATAAAAATTAAAAATGATGATACCAAGCACAAGGATATGGAGCAAATGGTAATTGCATCCGTTGGTGGTAAGATTGCAAATGGTAAAACCACTTTACAAAAGTGTATCTTAGAAAGTTACCCTTCCTTTACACAACCTACCAATCATGTGGTGAAAATTTATGTTCACACATATATCTATTTTTAAATCTTTGTAAAATTATATTTCTTATACATATAAGCATGCTGCTGCTGCTAAGTTGCTTCAGTCGTGTCCAACTCTGTGCGACCCCACAGACGGCAGCCCACCAGGCTCCCCCATCCCTGGGATTCTCCAGGCAAGAATGCTGGAGTGGGGTGCCATTTCCTTCTCCAATGCATGAAAGTGAAAAGTGAAAGTGAAGTCACTCTGTTGTGTCTGACTCTTCACGATCCCATGGACTGCAGCCTACCAGGCTCCTCCATCCATGGGATTTTCCAGGCAAGAGTACTGGAGTGGGGTGCCATTGCCTTCTCCACCATATAAGCATACACACACCTAATCCAACATTATTCTTAACAGTTAAATATAAAAGAATGGATTTCTGCTTTCATCTGTGATGGAATAATAAGTATTGGCCTTAATCTTTCACTATAAACAACTAAAAAACTAGAACAATATGTGAAGCAATTATTTTTCTGACATTGGAAAATGATGGTAAATGGCTGTTATCCCTGAGAAAAGGAAAACAAAGATGGTGAGCCTTAATATCACCCAGGATTTCTGCCCGATGACAGTTTTCAGACTGTTAGGGTGGCCAGAAAACCCAGACAGTGTCTGGTGGCCTTGCTGAGTTAAGAAGCTGGAAACTGTAGTTCAGGGAGGCTGAGACAAAAATGTCATCAAATAGTTCTAAGAGGGAGTTATACAGAAAAAGCTGCATCTGTGTCCTTTGGTATTTGACGGCAATCAGGCTGCAGATGAATAGAGCAAAAGTCCGCAAGACTGCACAAAAAATGACTGATAATCATTTTTAAATGAGCAGCATCATTCTTCAGCATCTACTCACTTCTCGATGTACTCCTTGTGTCACTCTTGGAGTTTAGGACTGCATGCACGCTGTGTACATACCAAAAAGTATTGTCCTCTCTAGCTGTTTCCTGAATCCCAACCAAGTCAAACTTTCTCCTCTCTAAGGGCTCTTTAACACCAACTGCCCACACAAAAATGCTGCTAAACAAACTCATTTGAATAAAAACGAATTGCTCAGTAGGAATTATAGACAGTAATGAAGATGGTATAATACTGGTGAAGAGACACATAGAAATCAATGGAACCACACATAGACCTGCATGAATATGGCCATTTGATTATTGTCAAAGGTGTAGAGACACTAAACAGGTAAAGATTGGTCTTGTTAATAAATACTGTTGGTCATGCTTTTGTAAGCATGTCAACCTATTTCTTTACTCAAATATTAATACAAAATAAATCATAGATTTAAATATAAGACATGAATCTTCCAGTTCAGTTCAGTTCAGTAGCTCAGTTGTGTCTGATTCTTTGTGGCCAATGAACTGCAGCACACTAGGTTTCTCTGTCCATTACCAACTCTCAGAGCTTACTCAAACTCGTGTCCATCGAGTTGGTGATGCCATCCAATCATCTCATCCTCTGTCGCCTCCCTTCTCCTCCCACCTTCAATCTTTCCCAGCATCAGGGTCTTTTCCAATGAGTCAGTTCTTTGCATCAGGTGGCCAAAGTATTGGAGTTTCAGCTTTAGCATCAGTCCTTCCAAAGAATATTCAGGACTGATTTCCTTTAGGATGGACTGGTTGGATCTCCTTGCAGTCCAAGGGACTCTCGAGTCTTCTCCAACACTACAGTTCAAAAGCACCAATTCTTCAGCTCTCAGCTTTCTTTATAGTCCAACTCTCACATCCATACATGACTACTGGAAAAACCATAGCTTTGACTAGACAGACCTTTGCTGGAAAAGTAATGTCTCTGCTTTTTAATATGCTGTCTAGGTTGGTCATAGCTTTTCTTCCAAGGAAGAAGCATCTTTTAATTGCATGGCTGCATCACCATCTGCAGTGATTTTGGAGCCCCCCAAAATAAAGTCTGTCACTGTTTCCCCATCTGTTTGCCATGAAGGGATGGGACTAGACCATGATCTTAGTTTAACAAAAAGAAATAGAAGACATTGCCTATCACTTGGGGTTAAGCCAAGAATTTTAGAAATGGCTCCAAAAGCATGACCCATAAAAGAAAAACAACTGCAAAATTGAACTTTATCTAAATTAAAAAAACTTTTCTTTGCCAAGCTGTCAAGAGAATGAAAACATACAGAGTGGGAAAGAATATTTGTAAGTCATGTATCTGATGAATAATTAATTCAATAATAAGAGAACCAACAGCCCAATTAAAAATTAGGCAAAGACTTGAACAAACATATCACCAAATAGGATTAAATACAGAAAATAAATGCATAAAATACCTTCTATATTATTATCCAATAAGAAAATTCAAATTAAAACCATAATGGGGTACCACTACACACCTATTAAGTGGCTAAAATTAAAAAAAAAATCGTGACAGTATCAAGTGTGGCGATGACACAGACCAACTACAGCTCTCATACATTGCTGGGGAGAATGCAAAATCGTACATCTGCTCTGGAAAACAGATTGGCAGTTTCTAATGACGTTAAACATACACCTACCATATGAGTTAGCAATACCCTGTTTGGATATTTTCCATAGAGAAGGGAAAACTGATATTCACACAAGAAACCTGTATGCAAATATTGAGAGTAACTGTATATGTTAGGGTGGGAGACAGCAACACTGGGTGATACAGGGCAGAGCATGGCCAAGACTTGTCCCAGGGAGGGGGGGACATCACTGGGAGGTAGAGAGCCAACGCTTCTTGCCTCTTTGCACAAGTTCCATCGCACCATTGAACTTCTCTTTCAAAACACAAATTCCAAGATAAAATGAAGAGTTTTTTTTTATTTTTAAAGAGTTTAATATCACCACTGCAGAACCCCAAACCCTTATGAGTGTGAGGCCTGTGTGTCTACAGTGGTCACACACCAATGAAGAGCCAGTCCTTACTCCAAGTCATGTTCCTAAATAGAAATACACACATAGCCTTCTCAATCCCTTGGTCCTTTTTACTGACGAGGAGATGAGGAAAGCTTGAGCAACCACTTTGATGCCAAAACAGGGAAATCACAGGTTGAAGATGGTAGAGCTTTCCTATTACTAGAGGATATATTGTCTATGGATGTTATATGAAAGATAAATAAACTTCTGCATTGTTTCAGTCTCTATTCTTGAATATTTTGTGATAGAAAATTCTTCACTAATGCATTTTTTTTTTTTTTTTTGGCTTATCTTCATAAGACCCAATCCCATTGAGAATATGCAAGGTATTCTGGAAGGTTTGATGAGAGAAAATAAGGGAAATGTCTCTTATGCTGAAAATACTCCTAAAGACTTGGGGAGAGAAACAAAAAAAGTCACATAAACTATAAAAGTGGCAAATTTTTGTGGCAACTCTCTGAAGACAGCACACTAGGTACTGAGGAAAGCTTTGAGCAGCAGAAATGGCAAAACTGAAGGGATGACAAGGATGGCAGAATTAGCGGAGGTGATGTTCCCGCATTTCAGTGGTATGGGGAAATCTGTTATTGACTGAGAGGAAATAATGAAAATGACTTTTGTTTACACACCTGAATTTGTTGCCTTTGTCTTATACCCACTACAGATATGAAATCTTCCTATGTTTTATTTTTAAAAACATTATTCACACAAGTCTTGGAGAAATGCATAAGACATCTCTGTATGTTTCAGAAAGTTTTCTTATACTTAGTCTTATTACCTGGCTTTTTATCTGTTTTATTTTAACAGCTTACTTGGCTCTGCTCACAACATAATTGAGGAGTTATATGGAGAATATAGGGCTTCCCTTGTGGCTATGTGGTAAAGAATCTGCCTGCAATGCAGGAGATGGAGGAGACGGGTATTTGATTCCTGAATTGGAAAGATTCTCTGGAGAAGGAGATGGCAATCCACTTAGAGTATTCTTGCCAGGAAAATTCTATAGACAGAGGAGCCTTGTGGGCTACAGTCTGTGAGGTCCCAAAGAGCTGGACACAACTCACAAGTGAGCACTCACTCACTCACTCACTCACTCACTCATGCAAAATATACTCAATATAAATGATGATACTGTAACATATTAGCATACTGTTTTACACACCTTTTGCTTCTCTAGTGCATTGACCTTTGCATAAAATTGTATGCATATATTCATTCAACAAACATTTAAAGATTATCAAATATGCACCTACTAGAACTCTAGTTCTTGTCTCTTTAGGAAAAAAAAAAAAAGAACAGAAGTTTGCTTGTTATTTTGCAGGAAGACACATTTATGATTATTTTATAAAATTCCACTATGGATTTTGGGGTGCCCATTAAGTTACCAGGAACTACCTGTTTATCTTCAGTGATATGTGAGTATTTCTGGGGGGAAAATGGATGCCTACTCTCAAAGTTAGGTGGATTTATCCCTCACCTTTGACATAGTAGACAGTGATATATTGTTAGATCTTCCAGAAACGTGAGCTGGAATTCTGAGACAGCATTAAATTGGTTTGAAATGTAATTATCTTTGTCAGCAGACACAGTATACTCTACCTGTAGCAGCTCATCGGAAAGTTATTGTAAAATGTGTGGTCCTTCTGGGCTCTGTTCTTGTCCTTTTATTTTTATATTTATATGCGCTTCATAGCAGTGTCCTTAATAGATCTTGATTTGATTATCATATCTATGCCAGCATTATTCAGATTCACTAACTGGTTCTTGTAGAATCAAGTCCTGTGATTTTCCAACTCTCTCTCTGCTTTATTAAGACATGGAATTGAATGATAGGGATAGTTCCTTCAAAAGAATGTTCATAAAGAAGCATTCATATTGACTTATCTAAGTTATTTTATAGATTTTTTCATACTTTGCACTTTTCTTCAACTAGATTACATGGCTTCAATTGAAAAATTACATTAAAGGATACTAGGCTGCCCTTATTGGCAGTTTATTTATTTATCTTTATTTTGATGTGGCATAGGAATTTCACAAAAGGATTTTTCATTGTATTATTAGCAAAAGATTTACATTGACTTCTTTACTCTGAAATTCTATAATTTTTGAACCAAATGCAGTGTTATGTAAATCCAGTGGGACCATCCAATTCTATCACATTATAATAGAATCACTAATAGAAATGTCCCTACAGCAAATTTTATCGTTCTCAAGGTTTGACGTAATTACAAATGTGTGATGGGGAATTTAATGTGTTTTTAGAAATAATCTCACAGTAAAGTCCTGTGGTGGTTCTAGTTGGACTATAGGTCAAACTTCAACTCTTAAGAATAATCTTAAAATCCTGAAGCCCACTTTTCAGCTTTGTTTCTCAATTTTTTGTTTGATTTTTTTTGTTTGTATAGATGTGTGAGTCTTTTGCATCCGTCAAATGGTTACTATCTCCAAATACAGGAGGACTGAGGTTCCCTGATTCTGAAGTATACAGTAACCTTGCTTTTCTTCCCCGTAAATTATGTTAAGTGAGCGCTTCTCTTAGTTTTATTCGAAGCTGCAAAGGCTGTACCTACGAGTCAGGTATTCCTCCCTTCTTGAATAAAGTGTTTCCCTATCTCTGCAGCACTTGCTAAGAGTCCATAAAATCAGTTCTAGGTAATGTGATTCAGGCTAAAAAAGGAGATTGAGGAGCCAAAAGAATTTTTCTTATTGCTAAAGCAGAGGGAGTAAAAAGAATGAAAATACTAGCGAGACAGGCCTGGAGTTAATGATAGAGAACCCTCTAATCCTTGCATCTATTCATATCTCTTTTGAAAACAAGATAGCCAACTTTTAGCTGAGTAGGAGGTCATGGCAACCCACTCCAGTATTCTTGCCTGGAGAATCCTGTGGATAGAAGGTCTTGATGGGCTTCACAGACCGTGGGGTCACAAAGAGTCAGACACAACTGAATGACTAAGCACAGCACAAACACTTGAGATAAATATTATATTTTCTAGTGTACTTGTAGGTAGGTGTGACTTTTGATTAAGTTTAGGGCATTGTGGTGTCAGAAAATGAGTTGCATCTCTCATAGAATCTGTCCTTCAAGGTAGAGGCTGTTCTTCCATCTCTCTCTTCTCCATTCTGCTTTTTGGAATGTGCTTGGGGTAAGTGAACCATCTTGGATTATGAGAGCCAAGGTTAAAACCTAACAAAGAGCAAAGCAGCTTTGTAGAAAGTTGGGTCCCTTGATGATAATGGAAGTAGTGCTGCCATGAAACTCTAAACTAACTGCCTTCACCAGTGTTGTGTTAGTAAGAAATCAGTCCCTAGATTAAATCACCCTTTTGTTGGGTTTTGTAACTCAGTTTAGTCATATATTCAGTAAAGTAACATATTAAAGATTTTTCACTTTATCTTATGGGCAAGCATTTAATAGTTTTCTGAAGTTATGAAGATGAAAGGCAAAGACTAAGACTGGAAAATGGAATGGGGAAGAGGCAGAAGAAGACAGAAGATGAGAGTTTTTCAGAGGAATGAATCATTTGTGTGGTACAATGAACAATATAGTTTTACAAAAAGAATAAGCAGCATAGATGCCACTGTAGAAGCTTTCAAGATGTAGAACTTGAGCAGGAATATAGAAGAAAAGAAGACACTTTTAGAAAAAGACTCTATTGTATGTGATAGAGAAACAAGACAAAGAAGGAGGACTTCAGTGTTGAGGAGTAATGGGAACTGAGGGAGGAGGATAAAATAAAGGCAGACAATATTAAAGCTCTGAATGTCAGAATGAAATGGAATTCTACAGAAAATCCATGAGGAATCATCATGTAAATACTTGAGAGGACTGACGTATCTAGAGTAGTTTTATGAATATTGGTTTGATAATATACAATTATTGACTCCATTGCACGTGTGTGGGGGTTGGGGGGTAGCATGCATTGACTACAGAAGAGTACCAAATACAATATGTTGGAATACTACAGCAAGATGTAATTATTATACTGTGTAATTTGTACAAAAACTCAAACATTTCCTATTTAATATAAGTGATCTTGGACAAAATAAGAGTCACAAATTACATACTGTATATGGAGTATTATCAGGGCAGGGAGAAGGGCCCACGTCACCTTATGGTCCACACACACTATT
The DNA here is from genome assembly GCF_023699985.2 of Odocoileus virginianus. Classification (NCBI taxonomy): domain Eukaryota; kingdom Metazoa; phylum Chordata; class Mammalia; order Artiodactyla; family Cervidae; genus Odocoileus; species Odocoileus virginianus. Next base: position 85,753,124 of record NC_069676.1, read on the forward strand.
GTTCATTTGCTTTCCGTGTCTTACTGCATGTTGCAGTTGATGACTATTTCATTTAAGATGATCCATATATTTTCTGGGCTTCCCTTGAGGCTCAGATGGTTAAGAATCTGCCTGTAATGCGGGAGACCTGGGTTCATTCCCTGGGTTGGGAAGATTCACCTGTAGGAGGGCACCTTGCTTATTTAACTTACATGCGGAGTACATCATGTGAAATATTGGGCTGGATGAAGCACAAGCTGGAATCAAGATTGCAGGGAGAAATATCAATAACTTTAGATATACAGATGATACCACACTTTTGTATGGCAGAGAGTTAAATCTCCAAAGATTACTAGAGAATTAAAAAAAAATCCTGTATAGAAAGTTCATATTGAAGGCAATACTAATAGTACAAGAAGTAAACTATAAGAAAACTGCTGGGTTGGCAGTTTTTTATGGTTAGTTCAGGGTTTTGTCTGCTATGTTATCATACGAACATAATAGTCTTGGTATATTTGATATGAATCCATCAGTAAATGTTAAATTAAGACATTAAATATGAGGGTTTTAATCATAAGTCTCACATGTTGGTGGTCAATCATAAACGCAAAGTGAGGAAAGATACATGCAAGAGGCCTGAGGACTCCGACTGGCTATTTTTGTAGCTTCTAGGTTTATTTTTTTCTCTAAAATCAAGTTAATTTGTATAAATGGTGACGCAGGAACCCAGAATTAAATTGAAGACAGCAAGGACTCTATGAAAAACTCATACATCTTAGATATATTTTGAGTTTTATTCCTTTATGTTTACGTTCAAAATATTTCATCTACCATAACCAGCAATTTCCTAGACTGTAAACAATATTGTTTTAAACTTTTACCATCCAGTTAGTTAATCTCTATTTGAAGCTCTTCTGTGATTTCAGTCTTGAGCTGTGGACTTCCTCTGGGTCCTCTCTCTGTGTTTTGGTTTGAACATTTTGACAGAATCTTAAATAAAAAATACAGGAGAGTTTTAGTCCTTACTCTCCATAATAACATCCGCGCCCATGCTTATGAAGCTTTATGATTTTCCAGTTTCACATTTCCTACTTTGTATATTGATTTTTTTGTAATTACTTTTTTCAGCTGGTTAAGATATAGTAAGAATTATGTATGTTCAAATACCCTAGTGAAAAGAGGCAGATATGTAGGATGGGATTTTCTTTACAAAGGCAGGTATTTTTCAGGGATGTACATGATTTAAGTTCTTGGTATTGTCTTAGTCTGTTTGAACTGCTATAACAAAATACCATAGACTGAATGGTTTATAAACAACAGAAAATTTCTTTCTCACAGTACTGGAGGCTGGGAAGTCCAAGATTAAGGCACTGGCAAATTGTCTGGTGATAGCTGCTTTTTGATTCACAGATGGCTCTCTCGTTGCAGAAGGGGAAGAGAACTCTCCAGGGTCATTTTTATCAGGACACTAAAAGGCTCCACCCTCACAACCTCTTAATACCTCCCAAGGCCCACCTCCTAATACCATCACATTGGATGTTAGGATTTCAACATATTACCTGGGGGGAGGGAGGTCCACATTTAGTTTATAGCAACTATACTTGGTTTGCTCACTACATTTTGTTATGCAAAGAATTAAATTACATTCTATATCCCTTATGGCCATGATATCATTCAATTATCTACCTTTTCCTGCCTCATTAGACACTGGAATTATAAGCAGAAGAAACAGTTAAATTATGACTCTTTTCATGTGTTTATGTTTTGTTGATAATTCTTTGTGAAATCTATTACACAATGTGCAATACTAACCTTTATATCCGTAATCAAATAAAATGAAAAAATTGGATTCTATGTTTATTTTAAATTAAATAAAATGTCTAGTGGCATTTACTTTATAATGTGCAAAAGGCAATCTGGTCATGAGTTGAGGTGAATAAGCTCTTCTATGATGGAAGACTGAAGTACCATTCCAAGGTGAAAGCCCATGTTCAACTTCATATTTGGGAAATTCATTTGCTTCTTATAAACCAGCCTATCTACATTAAAAAAATGCATCACAGGGAACCAAAGGTAGCCTGTGCTTGAGTTTTAGTGTATTATTAAAGAATATGTTGCAACATCAAATTAAAACAAAGTTCTACTGGAAGAGACCACTGGAGGGGCAAATAGCATCTGACCTATGTGGTTTGAAAAGCAGTCACGGAACAAAACAGAAACAAGAAACAAGAAAAGAAAACTACTCATTGTACTTTCTTTTCTCAATCTTTGTCTCTGACTTAAATGTTTACTTGTCAGCCGTTGTTTTGTTTTTACGACTGTATTATGAAGGCCTTTCTTAAAAATTTTACACACACATGTGTGTGTGCGTGTGTGTGTGTGTGACCAAAATAAGCATTTTCCTTCCCGCTGCCTGGAAAGATCATACTCAATCATTAGTATTTACATAGCACTTGCTTCCATCGAATTCTAAGAGCAGAGGGATTCTCTTTTAAAGTCATTGGTGAGACAGTTTGTTTTTTCCATGAACATACTGAAATTATGCACTGGGCAAATTAGTGAATTTTACCAAATATGTCTCAAGGATAAATATAGCAATTTTCACAGTGAATGTTTTCCATCTCTCAGGAAATCTGTTTGTCATAAAATGACAAGATTTTTTGGAGGGTTGGGGGAATGGGGCGATTGCCTTTGCAAACTGATTTTGAATTTCATTAAATAACAAGGCAAACCTGAAAAATATTTTATATTTAATGGAAGTACTTAAGCATGATCTTTTGGTGGAAAGCAAATGGAAAGAATTTTTAGCACATCTACTAAAGAAACAGATTTTCCTTTACTGCTCCAGGGTGATCATTATAAACCATAACTTTAAAATTTTAAATTATGAAAAATATCTCATCTTGGGAATTCATGTGAATTTATACCAACAAACTAGTTTTGTGATGTTGTAAGTGAGAATTAGTGTGCTTTTATAAGACAATAATTTTGCTGTTTTTCTGTGCAGTAATGCCAAAATAATCAGGTTTAAAATATGATGACCTTACAGTGAAAATTACATAAAATATTTCATATTTGTATCTCTACTGCCATATTTTTGGAAGAATGAAGTGAATGAAATACTAGATGGAGAAATAGCCAACATTTTATGCCCTCTGAAGCATATAAATAATAAAATATCCAAAGTTTACAGATGACCTAAATTCTGTGTTTCACCAGTAACTCTCTGAAAGACACAGGTCTTCCATCCAGTTATTAAAGCCATAGTGAAAGTTAACTTTGAGAAAGCTACTATGCTAATTATGTCATAATACTACAGGGATGTGAGTGAAGAAATACTCAAAAAAGAAAACCGTTACAGAGTTTTCATAATTATTTCACTAGGAAATGTTCTTCCTGGTGGCTATTTAAAAAAAGCAACAAAACAATGTTGAAATGTCCTATAAATTATACCTCAAATCAAAAGGTGGCAAAGTTTTCATTTTCTTTCCATCTCTCTTCCCTCTATGAATTCCTTCTATTTTGAGTAGTCTTTCCAAGGAGGCTTAAACAATTACATGCTCTTGAAGCAACCTGTTAGCTTTTCTTTTTGTCCATTTTTCCTACTTATGTGGCATCTGGCTTCCTGGCACCTTCTAGTGTTGCTGTTTTTATTCATACCAAAGCTATGTGGATTTTAATGTAGTTAGTTATTTAAGTTTTGACATCATAGTCAATTCATGTTTTAAGCCAGTCTCTGGTTAGAATGTCTATTTAAGACACAATTCTTAATATAGAAAGGAAAGGGCAAGAAAAGACCAGGATTTTTTTTTTCTTATGAAATTGCAATGCTGTCAATTAGAAATTGAATTATATATGGCACTCCTATCATAACCATATATAACAGAGGTTTGATTGACCAGAAAGTTTTTATAAATTGATATGATTTGTCATCAGTTTTTCACAAAGGTTCTCGCTGACAGCTTAACAAAAGGGATGTAACACCACCTAAAGTAAAGAGCAGCATGATAGTAATCATTTTGTACATTAAATTATGTATTTTCTTTTACTAACATATAGCCAATGTTTATTTCCTATTATGCTACCCATATAAGTGTAATTGATAATGATCAACAAAATTCCCCTATCATTTTAATAATGTATATGCTAATTCCTTATTATTTTCCTAGCAATTGGCAGAATTTTGCTCTTTGCACCGGGAGGATGTTTGAGATTCTGCATAACCCAGGTTTATTTTCTGTGTATTGCAAAACGCGGGATGTTCCCTTTAATAACCTGAAATTTTAATAAGGGTCTAAGAAATAGTTGGAAAAAAATCAGTGAACTTGTATTTAAATTAGGTCTTTGAGAGCTTGGAGATTCTAACTTGGTGAACTCTAATTAAATCCCTTAAGGCCACTGGGTCTGCCTCCCTAGTTCTTGATGGTGAAAGTAAGGTCTTCAAAAAGAGTCCCTTGGCAGTATACAAGTGGAGGGGAAAAATCCTACAGCCCTTCACTGTAGGATTTGTAAAATTCTAGCATTTTACAAAGCTAGAATTCCAGAAGGAGTACCAGGCAAGGGGAACTACAGAGGCTGAAACCTGAGAACTAGGAAAGCTGGAAAGTAGAGGAAAAAGAATTTGGAAAGAGCAGTAATTCAAGAACATCATTCACAGAGACGGCAGTGTAGATGTGAAGCAAGACAAAGGAGCAAATGAGATACACATGTGCTGGTAACGACAGAGCAAATCTTAGCTGGCACATTTTGCAATTAACATTTCCAGGAAGAAATGCTCAAATACAAAATTGTCATTTTTTCAGTTCTGACATTAGAGTGTTTTTTTTTCTCTCAGGGCACATTTTCCATATAAATATCTAAGCTTCCCCCCACCCCCCCACAACTAGAGTTTAGTTGTGTGGGTGAGTTTATCTGTGATTGAGAGCAAAATAGGTATATTGGGTCTTCTTAAGGCCAAGAGGAAATAAATAATAGGCGATCAAAATATGTGGAACTTAAACTTGTCTGTATTCTCAGTAGCTTTGCCTGTTCAGTAATGTAGAGGACATGAACTAAATAAACCATTGAGTGAATGCTTCTTTATTTTGTCAGTGTGATAGAGGTTGGAGGTAGGGAGATTTTTGTCCTTTCTCTTCACATTTAAGATATATTCAAAAGTAATATTTATTAATAGTATTCATATTTAATCTCCTAAACCCATTGTGCACTAAACACTCCATATTGCCTCTTAAAAAATAGAATTGTCAGTCTCGCAGAGAGCTTTTTTTTTCTTTTCTTTTTTTACCCTAATCATTCATTTTCTACCAAAATATCCAGTTTGGCTGCCAAAGGGTGTGTCAGTCCTTGCCATAGATACCTGTGTTGTGTTCCTTTTTTACTTTTTGGCATTTACATTTCCTTTTACTAGATTGTATTTTGGTAGATTAGGACAAGGATCTGCCAGTAGTGTAAAATACCCACAAAGTTTCCTTCCCCAGTGGGTTCCTGTGAAGATGGACAGAGAGCTAATTGAAAAGGAGAGGCGCACCGTTGGGTTCTCATTAGTCTATTTCAGTGCCATGGTCACGTGCACTAGTGTATTCTTTCATATGTGATTGATATGTGATGTTCTGGCAGCCCCCATCCTGACCAGATGCTCTACAAAGTAGGAATAACATAGGAAAACTTAGAATTTATACTTTTGTAGTTTGCTCTGCTTTTTATTTCAAAAAGGCTTTTAAAGTCCTATGAATGCTATTTAGATCACTTATATGTCTAGATGGAAATACTGATTCTTGATGCTTTGAATAAACCCCTAACCCCAAAGGCATATTGAGCTACTGGGTGCTAGCTTTGTTCTTGAATACAAGTTCCAAAAAGTTTTATTTACTTTTTGAACTCTTTGCTAGGATGAAAGTGCCATAGTGCTTTTGTGGTCTGCCACTTAAGTGGCTTCATCTTTTCTTGAGGGAGAAATGAAAGTAACAAGCAAAATATAGAGGAGGTTTTAGTATGTTCTCTGATCAAAAGGGTCATTTATTGATCTGGTGCTTGAAAGGAAAAGATCTGTTTGGGGGAATGTCATTGTACTATCTAGAGTCTGAACTCTTCTTTTCTTATTATCTATTAGGGCATGATAAGTCTACAATTTTCTTTCTGCTGAAGCAAAACTCATAATTAAAATAAGAGCTCCGTCACCATTATGACCATATGACTGTTGTAGTAAACTTGCAAAGCTGAAAATAAACATCCATGCTAATTGAAATGCTGATATTTTAATTAGTCTTAAATGTAGATGATTTCTTCCAAGTGATAGTTCACACTATAATATTTTCGTGGTTTCCTCTTACCCAAAAGAGGAAATTAGGAAGCATCGTCCTTTGAAATTAAATATTATCTACTTTCTTTTCTCCCTCCTTACTTTTCAGACCTCACAAATTAACTTGAATAAACTACTGAAGGATTGTCCAGTGACTGGAAGAATACACTTAAGGTAGAAATTGCAGTCTCATTTCAACTGTAGACCTACTACATCAAATTGAGCAAGTTAGTAAATCCTTCCCACATTTATTTTCTTCTTGGAAAATTCCAATATGGACAATAAGGAGCTAGAGTTTAATATGGGCTTCCCTAGAGTTTAATATATATTGAGAAATTGAGGTATATAGGGCATTATACAAAAAAGACATTTGACCCCTTCTAAGAATCAAGCCTTAAGATTGTTGGACGTATGTAATATATATCTAGATAGATAGATAGAGGTATATATGTGTATGTGTTGTAGGTATAAATCATTGTAGTAAGTGATGGATTTGGATATATTAATATCATATAAATATTAAATACATGTAGTTGTGCTGATACAACTTTCCCAAACTTTGTTCTTTGGGATACCAGTGTTTTATAAGATGTCATATTCTTTGGGGGGGGGGGGAAGGGGATCCCTGTTGAAATAAATGTAGACTTTTTTTAATATATTTGTAACATAAATTGGAAAATTAGAGACTCTGGGAAAGAATGCAGAACTAGAGCCAATGATTCTAAAACCTATTTTGTCTCATTATAATGATTAATGTAAAACTTTTATGAAAAATTTCATCACTGTCCCAAATATACATTTGGGAAAGAAAGATTTATAGCAACAAAAATGTACATTAAAACCTTGCAACACTTGTATCGGAATACTGGCTCAACTATTTAACTATAATACTAAAGAGAAAATATTTAGCTTTCTTAGCTGTCAGTTCTTATTTGCAAAGTAGGGGAGATACTATTTATGCCATGCTTGTTGTGTTTATAATGTGTGGCTTATGTGATGTATCAACTTACTGCCCATTCCACTTCTGCTCTGCTATTTTAGTTGAGGTTTCTTTAAAAAAAAAATATTTTCCTGTTTTTATAAGATTGAAGTCAATGTCTTTGTTAGATAAGTTCCACACGTGAAATCATGAATTTCAAGAGTTGTCACTCAATATACAGAATTAAGAATCTGTATCAGTTAATAATGCATTTGGCTAGATGTCTTAGGGAATCTAAAAAGAGTTTAAACAGTTTTTGTTTGCTTTTCTTTTTCTTCTTTCCTACATGGCAGGAAGTCCAGATCAACAGTTCTCTCTCTCTATTCCATCGTCATCATTTGCATATTGTATCATATAGCTCCTTTGCATGCCAACCACTTTGGGTGCAGGCCGTTGTGTGCCAGACCCCATGTCCAGAGATGAGGGATTTTATTCAAATTTGAAAGTATAGGGAAGGGCTAAAAACTCCAGGCATGCTTGGTCTGTCTGCCTGGCATGTGGCAGCTGCCAAGAGAGGATACCTCCATGTTCATAGAAGATGATGAGTTGAGCTTAGTGGCAGCAGTATGATCCAGAATGTGTGAGGACTATGAATATGAAAAAGGAGCATTTTTTTTTTGGTCCGATTCTTTTTTGTTCTACCCACCAAATTACAATTTGGTGTTGGTAGTCAGGGCATGGGGCATGGGTGGAGAAGATGGTTCCCTCACACAGCCAGTAAGCAACTCTCTGGATACTGATTAGGCGTCCTACAAGTCAGATCAATTCTGACACTACCTACCTGGTGGCTCAGATGCTAAAGAATCGGCCCACAATGCAAGACACACAGGTTTGATCCCTGGGTTGGGAAGATCCTCTGGAGGAGGGAATAGGGAATAGCTACCCACTCCAGTATTCTTGCCTGGAGAAGTCCATGGGCAGAGGAGACTGGCAGGCTACAGTCCATGGGGTCGCAAAGAGTGGGACAAGACTGAGTGACTTTCTCTTTCCACAGGGGAAAAGGGCTCAGTCCTAGGAGACCACGTCCTACCCCCACCCCCACGACATAGGTGTGACCTGTGCTTCTGACCCACTGGCTACAAATTGTAGGTTCCTTTAAAACCCTCCGGCTCAAGATGTCAACTTATGTTGTTACCGATATTTCTGACTGACCGGCTATAAATGAGAGGTTCCCACGACTTCCATCTTGGGTTTGACTAATTTGCTAGAGAGGCTCACAGAACTCAGAAAAACACTTTACTTCTTAGATCACTAGTTTATTATAAAGGGCATATCCCAGAAACGGCCAGATGGAAGAGATGCATAGGGCAAGACAGGGGAAAGGGTGCAGAGCTTCTGGGTTTTCTCCAGGCACCTCCCTCTCCTAGCGCCTCCAGAGGTTCTCCCACCTGTCCTTTGGGTTTTTATGGGGGCTTCATTACACAGGCATAATTGATTAAATTATTGACCATTGGAGATTAAATTCCACCTTCAGCTCCTCTCCCTTCCCTAGATGTGGGGGTGGGGCCAAAAGTTCCAACTTTCTAATCACAGGATTGGCTCCACTGGCAACCAGACCCCATTCTTCATTGGTTTCCAAAAGGCATTATTTAACATAATAAAAGATACCCTCCTTGCTCTTTGAAAGAAAGAAAGTAAAAGTGAAATCGCTCAGTCGTGTCCAACTCTTTGCAACCCCAACCATCCATGGGATTTTCCAGGCGAGAGTACTGGAGTGGGTTGCCATTTTCTCCTCCAGGGGATCTTCCCAACCCAGGGATTGAACCTGGGTCTCCTGCATTGCAGGCAGACGCTTTACCCTCTGAGCCACCTCGGAGGTTTTACCCTTTACCCTTAGGCAATTTCAAGGGTTTTGGGAGTGTGATTCAGGAACCAAAGATAAGGCCAGATACAGATTTATTATTATAAATCACAATATCACACTGATAGACTGAATTGAAGAGTTGATGACTTTAGATGTTAATTTATCTCTGGAACCTAGGCTAACTCTGGGTCCAAAAGAACCTCATTTTGGTGGCCCTGCAATTTCTACCAAAGTTCTAAAGCTTCTTGATTATTAACTGTAATACTGATAGATAGCATACCACATTGCTTAAGAACAGGACTTTGGTTTCATACACAATTGGGACTTGAATCTGACCAGTGCTGTTGTTTATGTTTGTCACCTTGGGGAAGTCATTTTGCACTCAGCTTTGATTATTTTTTCATCTAAAAAAGTGAAAATATTGTCACTCTTTCCCTTTAGGGTCTTTTGGGAGGATAGCATCTGAAAATCTATTTAACAGACTTGGTACAAAATAGGGCTTCCCTGGTGGCCCAGCTGGGAAAAGAATTCGCCTGCAATGTGGAAGATCTGGGTTTGATCCCTGGGTCGGGAAGATCCCCTGGAGAGGGAAACAGCTCCCCACTCCAGTATTCTGGCCTGGAGAATTCCATGGACTGCATAGTCTAGGGGGTTGCAAAAATTTGGACACGACTGAACGACTTTCTTTTCTGCTCCTCATGTATAACTTTCCACTGACTTCCTTCTCCCTTGATCATGTCTAAATTTTCAGGGATCTCTGCTTCTCAGATGGATTCACACTTGAGCAGTCCTAATGGTCAAAATGAGGTGGGAATTTCTGTTTCATCCCATCTGCTAGTCCAGACAGGCCAGAATAGGCCACAGAGCTCCCTAACCAATTCCATTTTCAGAAATGCACACTGCTGAGCACATTTTGCTTTCCTTGGGGAAAAGACTCAGGTAACAGATGAGGATGTTGAAATAACACCACACCCACCACTTTCCAGAGAAGCTAATTTAAAATCACTTGCAATCTGGGAGAATCTGTCTCAATATCTTCTTGCAAGAACCTACAGCTAACTGTTTACTGAAAGGTTTCCTGAGAATAGGATTTTATCCAAGACTTGTGACAGTGGTAACATAGAATGAGGCTACAGAGATCTAATTAAAAAGGTGATTTCCTAACATATGGAGCTGCTCTGTGAAATCCAGAGGATGTGCTGTGCTGGGGGAGATGTTGACCCTGTAAATTCTTATGACATTAGACTTAAATCTTAACTGCTAAACACCTTTCAAATACTTAACTCTCCCCAAGTCAATGCACTTCCTGCAAAGCTCTATTTGTTGACTTTTATCCCAGTTGGATCGACTTTGGGGACTGTCTCACTGAGACCTGTGCATTAAGTGGTACATATGTTGAATAAACAGCCAGACAGCTACCAACTGTCAAGTTGCTTTACTAGAGTATAAAAAAAAGCACATATGCCATGTTGAAAGCAAAGGAAAAACAAAAGTTTATAATAGAACTAGGAAGTGATTCAGGTAAAATTCAACCACAGGCTTATATGCATGATTATTGTAAATAGCATTAGGATTATTTTGGAGAAGAAATCATAATCTGGAAGTGATTTCAGATATAGCACTAAATATGATAGCTCCTCTGGTGGCTCATAATTCATTTCTGTGCTAATAAAATGAGGGAGGGGTCAGGACATATTAATATAAGCAAAGGCTGGGAATGTGCTCAGTTGAGGAAACACAGGTTTGATTTTCTCACAAGCAACAGATGGAAATAAAGGCACAGGTTGTTCTTTGCAGGTATGGAAGAAACAACGGAACACACCAGCTTTTCTGGCAAAGAGACTGGGAGTATTTATAGATAGTTTTCACTCTTGTTACCACCAATGTGCTCTCCTGTGATGCTCTGGTGGAACAACATTGACTATGCATCCAGGTGGCCACCTGCTGAACAGAAAATCCTGGTTACCAGCAATTGATTTGCATAGGAGGCATAGTAGCCATGTTATTTTAAAGCATGTTTTAGTTTCTTTTGGTATCTTCCCAACTGAGGGATCGAACCCAGGTCTCCTGCATTGCAGGAGGATTCTTACTGGCTGAGCCACCCACAGGTGTTAGGGAAATGTTCTCCCAAACTTCCTGTAGTCATTGGAGTGTCTGTTTAGGGGCAGTGGAAGCTGGGACCAAGACTGAGTCACAAGTGCAGAAGATGTATTGGACGTAGGATGCATTGAAGCTAAGAGAAGAGGAAGGAGGAGAAGGGAAAGACTTCAGACTATGATGCAGGTCTGACATCTGTGAAATGAAGGAGACAGGATGGAGAATTCGGTGGAAAGAGTCTCAGATGGCTGCCCACTCTTCACAATAGCCAAGGCATGAAACAACATAAATGTCCATTCACAGGTGAATGGGTAAAGAAGGCAGGGTTCATACATATACATGATGGAATATTATTCAGCCACAAGAAAGAGTGAAATAATTCCATTTGCAGCAACATGGATGGACCTAGAGATGATTATACTAAGTGAAGTAACTCAAAGAGAGACAGGTACCATATGACATGATTTAAATGTGGAGTCTAAAATGTGACACAGGTGAACTTATCTATGAAAGAGAAACAGACTCACAGACAGAGAACAGATTTGTGGTTGCCAAGGACATGGGGAGGTGTGGATTGAAAGGTTGGTGTTAGCTGTGCTATGTGCTTAGTCACTCAGTTGTGTCCGACTCTTTGAGACCCCATGGACTGTAGCCTGCCAGGCTCCTCTGTCCATGGGGATTCTCCAGGTAAGAATACTGAAGTGGATTGTCACGCCCTCTTCCAGGGGATCTGCCCAACTCAGGGATCGAGCCCCGGTCTCCCACATTGCAGGAGGATTCTTACTGACTAATCCACCAGGAGGTGTTCGCAGATATAGATTGCCGGGAGAAATATCAATAACCTCAGCTATGCGGATGACACCACCCTTATGGCAGAAAGTGAAGAGGAACTAAAAAGCCTCTTGATGAAAGTGAAAGAGGAGAGTGAAAAAGTTGGCTTAAAGCTCAACATTCATAAAACTAAGATCATGGCATCTGGTCCCATCACTTCATGGGAAATAGATGGGGAAACAGTGGAAACAGTGTCAGACTTTATTTTTCTGGCTCCAAAATCACTGCAGATGGTGACTGCAGCCATGAAATTAAAAGATGCTTACTCCTTGGAAGGAAAGTTATGACCAACCTAGATAGCATATTAAAAAGCAGAGATATCACTTTGCCAACAAAGGTCCATCTGGTCAAGGCTATGGTTTTTCCAGTGGTCATGTATGGATGTGAGAGTTGGACTGTGAAGAAAGCTGAGCATCAAAGAATTGATGCTTTTGAACTGTGGTGTTGGAGAAGACTCTTGAGAGTCCCTTGGACAGCAAGGAGATCCAACCAGTCCATCCTAAAGGAGATCAGTCCTGGGTGTTCATTGGAAGGACTGATGCTGAAGCTGAAACTCTTAATACTTTGGCCACCTCATGCAAAGAGTTGACTCACTGGAAAAGACGCTGATGCTGGGAGGGATTGGGGGCAGGAGGAGAAGGGGATGACAGAAGATGAGATGGTTGGATGGCATCACCGACTCGATGGACATGAGTTTGGGTAAACTCTGGGAGTTGATGGACAGGGAGGCCTGCTGTGCTTTGATTCATGGGGTCACACAGAGTTGGACATGACTGAGCGACTGAACTGAACTGAACTGAACATATAAGATGGATATACAACAAGGTCCTACTGTATAGCTTGCTGCTGCTAAGTCACTTCAGTCATGTCTGACTCTGTGTGACCCCACAGACGGCAGGCCACCAGGCTCCCCCATCCATGGGATTCTCCAGGCAAGAACACTTGAATGGGTTGCCATTTCCTTCTCCAATGCATGAAAGTGAAAAGTGAAAGTGAAGTCGCTCAGTCGTGTCCAACTCTTAGTGACCCCATGGACTGCAGCCTACCAGGCTCCATCCATGGGATTTTCCAGGCAAGAGTACTGGAGTGGGGTGCCATTGCCTTCTCCGTACTGTATAGCTTAGGCAACTGTCTTTGATATCCTGCGACAAACCATAATGGAAAAGAATTTTACAAAGAATGTATGTATACGTATAACTGAATCACTTTGCTGTATAGCATAAATTAATGCAACATTGTAAATCAACTATACTTCAATAAAGTAAATTTTAGAAGAAGAAGAAAAGAGAACAGTGTTTTCCAGACAAGGTGTCCACTGGCCCAGTGATAAGCTCCAGAGGAGAAGTGTCTAGAAGAAGGGCCTGTGATGGGCAAAAACGGCCAGATCCTAGAACTTGTCCCTTCTGCTGTCACTGGGTGGAGCTGCCCGTGGAAAGTGTGCTCTTACGGTAAAGACCAGGGTGGACGCCAAAAGTGCTGTGACTAGAGGTTCTTGGTTGACAGCACTCCTGTGGCAAGTCCTCCTTGGAAGGAGGTCTGAGGGCAGCTCTGTGGCTGGCACAGTAAGCTTTCTGAAGATAGCACGGAAGTAGAGTTGTGAGAAGGAATGACTTTATACATTCATTTGTAACAAAGGGCAAAGATGACTTGACCTCTGTGGCTTCTCTTCTGAGTTTACATTGATATAAATCCTCCAGACTTGCAAAACTTTCTGTGTTGGCTCCTCTTCACTTTCCCATCCTTTCTTTTCTGCAATGACTTGGGAATAAAATGTATTAGACAGTCAGGGGATGATTTTCCTAGGGTGGAGGTACGCTATCCAAATCTAAGAAAACAAATGCACTTTGCTGGTTCAGATCTCGGATTTGCCACTCACCAACTTTAACATTTTAAGTAGCTTACTTTCTTTGTATCTTGTTTTCCTTATAATAAAAAAAAGCAAATCAGTATTAAATATGTTTTATTTGAAGACTGATTTGCTGAAAGATTTTCTTGTTCTAGAAATTTTATTTTTGCGAGGTTGGTTCTATCTTTTATGATAATATTATATATACCTTTATGATATTTTCACTACAAATATATGAAAGACTTCAGAATAATCACAGTTCAGAATCAATGAAAATAAATATACAATTATTTATCGGGCTCTTACTCAACTCGTAACACTGGGCGTGGCAAACATTGTTGAACAGGAGAGCAGGAATTTGTAGGTAATATTCACTCATCTCAGCACTTTGCTTGTTGTTGTTTGGTCACTAAGTCCTTTGAGACTCACTGAAACCCCACAGACTGCAGCTAACCAGGCTGTTCCATATATGGGGTTTCCCAGGCAAGGATACTGAAGCGAGTTGCCATTTCCTGCTCCCCAGGACCTTCCCGACCCAGGGATTGAACCCATGTCTCCTGAATCACAGGTGGATTCTTTACCACTGAACTACCAGGGAAGCTCCATTTCAGTACTTAGGTATGCTTATCCTTTTCTTTGGTTAAAAACAACACAGATTTGTTATATTCCATTTTTGTAGATCAGAAATCTGGCATGTGTCTCTCTGGGCTGCAGTCCAGTTAATAGACTGGGCTGCTGTTCTTTTGGAATGCTCTAGGGAGCAGTCCCCCTAGAGATGGGAATGACAACCCACTCCAGTACCCTTGCCTGGAAAAATCCCATGGACAGAGAAGGAGCCTGGTAGGCTACAGTCCATGGAGTCCAAGAGTTGGATGCAACTGAGCAACTTCACTTTCACTTTCAGGGGGCAGTCCATTTACTTGCCTTTCCAGGACAGAAAAACTGCTCACATTCCTTGGATCTTGGCTCCCTTCCTTTAACCTCACAGCCAAATATATTTCATTTATCTGACCATTTTCCTATGGTCATATCTCCTTTTGAACATAACTAGAAAAATTTCCTAAAGGAAATCAGTCCTAAATATTCATTGGAAGGACTGATGCTGAAGCTGAAACTCCAATACTTTGGCCACCTGATGCGAAGAACTGACTCATTTGAAAAGACCCTGATGCTGGGAAAGATTGAAGGCAGAAGGAGAAGGGGATGACAGAGGATGAGATGGTTGGATGGCATCACCAACTCGACGGACATGAATTTGAGTAAACTCTGGGAGTTAGTGATGGACAGGGAGGCCTGGCGTGCTGCAGTCCGTGGGGTCACAAAGAGTTGGACACAACTGAGCAACTGAACTGAACCGAACAGAGGGAAATTTCACTGATTTTAAGGACCCTTGTGATAAGATTGGACCTGGCTGACTAATCTGGAATAATATTTTTATATCAAGGTTCCAAACTTACTTCTCACAGTCCCATTTGCCATGTAGGTAACCTAGTCCCAGGTTCCAAGGATTACATCATAGGCATCTTCAGTGGGCTAAAGAGCTAGGGCAGCATCTAGAAGCTGAAAAATGTAAGGAAAAGGATTATTCCTGTGGCCTCCAGAAAGGAAACAGCAATAGAAGATGAACATTCCACCCTACTTACCTGAATTTATTTTTCACTGCACTGTGGTACACTTTCCTCACAGATATAGCCCTTGTCTGCTTTATCCCATGGGGTGAATCTGCTGATCTGGCTGTCTAGCAGATGTCTCATTCAATTAGTCCAACCTCCAAAGTGTCTCTTGTCCCCTTGCACAAGCTATTTTATTTCCTATATCAGTCCTTTTCTTTATGCTCTTTCCAGCTTAAAAAAATTTTTTTTTGATGTGTACCATTTTTAAAGTCTTTATTGAATTTGTTACAATATTGCTTCTGCTTTATGATTTGGTTTTTTTTGTCTGTGAAGCATACTGGCTTTTAGCTTCCTGACCAGGGATCGAACATGTAACCCTTGCTTTGGAACGTGAAGTCTTAACCACTGAACCACCAGGGAAGTCCCAATGCTCTTTCCAGCTTTGAAAATAACCTCAATCAAAGGCTCTGGCTTTTCAGATCTGAGTATTCATCAAGGTTCTGTTAAAGACTCAGATCCTTCCTGAAGATTTTTCTACCTACTTCATCCCACCCCGAATGTTTCTAACTGAAAATCCCGCTGGTATTGGAATCAGAGGGTGACAACTTAGCTCAAAGTGTTTCATATTAGCAATATCTCCACCAACCCAAGCAGTGTTAAACTCCTTAAGAGCAAGAACAATCTGTTATGAGCCAATGCTACATAGCCAGTGCCAAGGCACTGTTAAATTAATACTTTGTTTATTGAGAAATAGTCAACATTTAAAATATAAATATTTCTAGGAGTTGATTTCATTCTTGCAGTTATTAACATTTCACTGTAGTTTGCGTGATGATTTAAACTGCATTCTGTATAGATTGAGATCCGATTAGTGGGTTCAATAAGAAGACTGTCTAGAAAGAGAAATAAATACAAGCAACTAGGGGGTGTTAGCCTAGAAGAGGAATGCACATGGACTTTCTGTGAAGCCATACGAAGCCTAAAGCCTCGACAATCGGGATGAGGTGGAAGTGACAGGCAGGCTGAGATAAGGAGACAGAAAGAGAAGGGCCTGTTCTACCCGTTCCATAATTTTGGCCTGACCAGACACATGTTTAACATTTCCCTGCACTCAAAGAGGCTGTGATGTAAGAAATGAAATATTTAGTATGTTTGAAAGTAGGATAAAATGTATATTTCATCATGGAACAGATGGATTTTAGAAATTTTGTAAAGAAAAAAATGGTAGAATTTGGCTCTTTGAATGTAGAAGGGAATGTTGCATTTTGGAATTTCCCATTTCTTTTTCCATTTGCAATTACAGTGAATTTATAGTCATACCTCTCTCTCTCTGTGTCTTTAAATACACATATGTACATATAAATATACACATTATCACACAATATACATTATATATATAAATACACTATATATTATCTATATATTTGTCATTAGTTTTGTTGGTTGCATTGCTAAAAAGTGTGATGGACAGTTTAATTCTTGTTAAATTTGCTACTATAAAATGGATAGCTGCATAAAAATGAAATTAAATATACAGTCACAGGCTTATGTTTATATTTTGAAAGAATATATGTGCTTAACATTTATTCAACCACCAAATAATCTGACAATTCTTCTGACTCTAAATCATTAATTTAGATTATATAAGACTGAGTTACAAGATGATTTATTAGTGAAATAAAATTTCCATTTCATTATCCCTTTAATAGTTCTGTGGACAAAATTATATTAATATTACTTTCAATGGATAACTAGAGAGTAGTATTTACATTTTTTTTTGTACAAAATTTCCTGAGCAAATTAGGGTGTGAGTTATGCTTTCCATTTTCATATACATTCTTGAATAAGATTTGTTTTAGTTAACTCTCATATTCTTACAACTAAATAACTAAAAAAAAATGTATTACTCAGCATTACCAAGAGTCTTTTACATTCTGTATGTTCTTAAATGAAGCACTTTTTTAAAAAGAATTTATTTTCTCATGCTTTGTGATTCAGTATATTATGCTACACTCTGATTATACGGAGATGCATAAATAGCTTTTACCTTAATGAACCAACCACAATTTCTGGCTTTTAACATGTAAGACAAGTGTTATGAGTTTGATATGAAAATGAGTGGCAATTCCTGCGGACTCCAACTGAGAGGTTCATAGTACAGGAAATAGAATGTATGCTCCACCCAGTGTTAGTTTTCATAGCCTATACTCTCTTGATATTTGTCAACTAACAAGAACTTATATGATTTTTTCTTAACTCTGTGTGTGCGTGTCTGCTTGTCGTCTATATTTCAAACTGGGAATGTGTTTCGTGTCTCTTTGTTCCCCAGTGACAAAGGCTTTGAGCCCTTAGGAGACTCTTAGGAGCCCTTAGATTCTGAGCCCTTAGATTCTTAGGCGATAACTGATTGACTGCAATAGGTGAGTCCATTGTGAGACCACACTCCCCCAGCTTGTCTGGACATCTGTACTAAACCAAAGCATTTGGAAAAACCTGATCCTTCTGTGCTTCTTGAGTATGTCAGGAAGAAGAGTCATATACTATAATAGCCCATTGAATTTCATTTTAGGTAGGTATACTTTGTATAAATATAAAATTTAAGAAGTCAAACTTTCCATCATATTTTAGAAATGTCATTACCCAAAGGAAAAGAATGTTGAGCTGGTTATCTAGTTAACTAAGAGGTCTATGATTTTCAGAAATAATCCAGTGCAATATGAGTTCATTACATCTGAATTGACCAACATTTGAAATGAATTCTTATTTCTACAGATTCAGTTTTTTATATGTATTTATTTTTCTTTTTCTTACAGATCCACTTTAATCTATACTTTCCCTCTCCTGTGGTGAATACAATGTTATACCTGGCATCTAGCACAATGCTGATTACTTATAAGAATATTTAGTATAATAAATGTTATAAATATTAGTTGAAATAGGAAATAAATAATGTTTTGATGTCAATCCAAAGTTACACCTATCCCAAAGATTAACTGGCATTTTCCAGGGCAGTCTTTGAGGATATCCTCTAGTTATTTCAGGGAAGAGAAAAATGCCCCCAAATATCTTATCTCAGAAGTTGCCTGCCACAGGGAGCCACTCGTTTGAATTCATTCTGGGCAATATATTCAAGATGTTTGTATTTGTCATGCCATGATCTGTGCCTTGGCCACAGAGTCCTTGACTCTCTTCTGTCATTCTAGAAGTGTGTGACCTCTCTAAAGTGTATGGGCTTAAAAAATATAGACTTCCCAGAAGTCTTTGTACTATAAAAGAAAACCTCCAGTAGAATCTAATGTGTTTCTAATAATGGGATTTCAGTATAAATATGGGATATTTAAGGCTATGAATTTCATGGAAATATGTTTCTTTGTCTCCAAAGGCAAGGGATTGTGGCACAAAAATAGAAGTGAATTAGTCCCAATGTCCTTACTGTGAGAGGGCTTCTGCCAGAGTAAAAAGTTTTTGAGGCGATAGTGGGAACTAGAATCAAGTTACAGCTGGAATTGGGGGGTGTATTTTGGTTTGAAGTAGAAGCATATGTGCAGGAGACATGGGTTTGATTCCTGGGTCAGGAAGATCCTCTGGAGCAGGAAATGGCAACCCACAGCAGTGTGCTTGCCTGGGATATCCCCTGGACAGATGAGCCTGATGGGCTGCAAGCTGTGGGGTTGCAAAGAGCTGGGCATGACTGAGCACACACAGAAGAATGTGTACGGATTACTCGGTGTGTGGTGGTGTTACACTGATTTGTCAAGTTACGCGTTAGAGTACTCTAAGTTGACAATGATGAGACTATCTGGGCCCTTTTCAGTGACTTCTCTGATTCACAGGGATTTCTCAGGTTTATGCAAGGTTGTGTGGAGGGTGAGGGGTGTGAAATATTGCAATGAATAGCATGTCTGTGATGGTGACAGTAATAGGAGCCCTTGAGATCAAGCTGCTGTGTCCTTTCCCTAGGCTCTGGCCACAGGCGGAAAGAGGATGAGAGTGTATATAAATATATGTGTATATATATATATACACACACACATATATATATTCAGTTATGATATTGCTTATGTCTTTGTCCGCTGTTTTCAAAATTTCAAGGATTAACTTTAATATTTTTTCATTCTCCCACTTTACTTCCCTGGTGGCTCAGATATTAAAGCGTCTACCTGCATTGCGGGAGACCCGGGTTTGATCCCTGGGTTGGGAAGATCCCCTGGAGCAGGAAATGGCAACCCACTCCCATACTCTTGCCTGGAGGATCCCACGGACAGAGGAGCCTGGTAGGCTGCAGTCCGTGGGGTTGCAAAGAGTCGGACACGACTGAGTGACTTCACTTTCCTTTTCCTTTCCTTTCCTGCTTTACTTGGAAATCTTTGAATTTCAATAATTTTTACCTACAAAATATGAGATTTAGAACAAAGAGCTAGCTATGGAAATGATCTTGGGCATTTTTACTCCCTGCATTTACTTTTGAAATTAAACAAGTACACCAAAATAACAAGTCTGCACCAGGGAATGAAGACAGCTTACTGTCTCCCAGGCCACCCTAGTACCCCTTCCAGTTCTTTGAATTACTCTTCCAGTATGTATAATTAAGAGGATGGCCTCATAAAATTCTCCAAAATCATGGTTTGGGCTGTGGCTCTTTGCCTTGTAGTTTTCTACCGAGCAGCAGGTTTTGCGCATCCTGAATCTCTGTCTAGTTATGCAGTGGTGCTCACTGACCACATTTCCAGGCACATGCTGGTGGGAAGACCAGACTCAGTGCTCTGGTGGTTCAAGAACATGCACCGCTGCAGTAACATATCTAAGAACACAGGGACCTTCCTGCAGATAGTAAGATCCTTTGAAAATCTTTGTACCATTGTTCTATGGGTACATCTTCCGTGTTTTGCCAAAATCAGGCCAGGATATTTCCATTCCTATTTCCTCTCTTTTCACTACCCCCTGGGTTCCCTTTGCTCCTCAGAAATGTATCAACACTGAACATGATGTCCCAGTATAAGACAGGAAGGGTTGATCCATCTGGGAGTCTAAGCTTCCTCCATTCATTTTCAAATGAATAGTTTCAAAAACTGCTATTCCTGTTTGTTCCACACAAGGACTGGGTTTCCTAGTTCTTAGATAGTTTTACAGACCATTTCCTTACATATTGAGCTGTCAGCCATTGTTACTTTTTACAATCCGGAAGAATATGCTAATTGTACTGACATATAATGCAATATGCTTAAGAACATGCCACTCAAAAGTGTAGGTCTCAGGAGACTTCTACCTGCAAGAAACCTCATCTATAAGGAAATATCCCCTTTGAGATAAAGGCAATTCTTTTGTAATAACATTGGGGAAGGCTAAAATGTGATTTGTAGCATACCACAACACACTATAGTGTGATTTGACTGTTGTATAAAAACATATAGATTTAGGTTGAATTTAAATAGATGGTAGAGAGGGAGGGAGAGAGAAAAAATGAAAGAGAGGGAAAGATGAAAATACCAGATGACTTTTAACTATAAAAAGTTCTCTAAGAAATGACAGAATAGTTAATGCATAGATTTCAAAGAAAATTACTGTTTCAGAGTGTTGGGTATTAAACCTCTAATTTCTATAGAAATCTCTAATTTTTCCACATATTATGTCAAGGAACTAAAAATGTCTTCTGTGGATATTTTTATAATAATATTTTCTGTTATATAAAAGGCATTGCCAGACACTACCATCTGCCGTGTAGACTGACAGTGTACGAATCTGATGTCTTTCTGTGACTTCCTATCTTATATAATTGGAGGTTTCAGCCCAGAATGATGCTTCATTTCCACCTAAGGACAACCAAGTTTAAATTTGCCTGCAATATTTTAATCATCTCCCTGCTATGCACTGATAAGACCAGCGCTCTGTGTAGTTAAAAGCTATAAATGTGTCTATTGAGAGGGTGTTAAAAATTCTCTTCTGGGCTTCTGGCCATCATCCAGAATTCCGTAATACCTTTTGAAATGAGACAGAAAACATAATACATTACAATTGATAAATGTTTCATTTGTACTTTATTTGGGGAATTTTAAGCATTCAGAATGTCTTGGCTACATCAACATTGGGACCTTTTTTTTTTTTTTTGCTTTTTTGTTGGAATGAGAAAGATGTCTTTGTGAACTGTCCATGTAAAGATTAGAATATTTAAAATATATGTCTACCATGCTTTAAGAAGGATTCAAGGACAGTGCAAGTAGTCTATTGACTCAGATGAGTTTGTGCATGTGTTTGTGTGTGTTTGTATGGGAAAGTTTATAGGAGTAAATGTCATCATCCAAGTCAATGAGACAAGATGACTGAAAAAAACTTCTGTAGTTATTTATTTAAAAAATAACACCCTTTTCAATAAAAGAGAAATCCTTGTAGTTAAAGCCTGTTAATTGGAGATAATGTCTGTGTAACTGAACATTGTCAAAGGGTAATGACCTCCTGCTGCTAAGCCCTGCAAATGTTGACTGGAAGCCAGCATGTTTGTTTTGAAAGCAGGAGACTGGGTCCTTTGACATGATTATTTTAAAATGGCTTCATTTTTGTTACATGCCATAATAGAAACTTTATCATTCTAGGCCGTATTAGAATGTGCTTCCACTTTTACTGCCTCTAAATATCTTTGCAGATAGTGTTTTCACTGCTCTTAAATGTACCAATTGGCCCCTCTGCTCTGCCGAGTGGTTTTTCTTAGAACGATAGAAGTTAGTTCAGTTCATCCTGGGCTTTGCCAAAAGTCTTGAAATGAGTTAGTATTCATTAAGGTATGACACTGAATATAGTAAATGATCAGTGCTCTATAATTCACTGTAGCTGAGAAAGTAGGTTGCATAATTAAAGTGATACAGTGGAAAGTGTCCCCGACTCTCTGTCCCCTTATGCACTCCATTTGGCCAGTGTCTGAAATTTCATTTGGCTGATGTATAAAATTTCACTTAAAATGTTCTTCTGGGTTGATTGAGATTTCTATCAGTGGGAATGAAATATCTAAGAACTGGTTTCCGTATGGGATCAGATGCACATGAGGAAGTGTTACCCTGGGATGAGAAGATCTGAGAGTATTAAAGTATAATATCTATAATATGATTGTGTGTGTGTGAGCAGTTGTGTCTGACTCTTTGACAGTCCATGAACTGAAGTCCGCCAGTCTCCTCTGTCCTTGGGATTTTCCAAGCAAGGATACTGGAGTGGGTTGTCATTTCCTACTCCGAGGGATGTAGTGTGAGGACTCGAGATGCTTAAAAGCCAATTCCACTTCCATCTTCATGCTTTTCAGAGGCATCTTTGGTGATGGCCTTGGAGCCAGTTACATCAGGATTGTATAGATTAAATTGCAGTGATTCTCTTTTTTGGCTAAGGAGGGGGAGGTTTTTGTTACTTTTTAAAAGTATCTATGTTTCTGTTCTGTCTCATCCTCAGTTGTTTGATTCAGTTGTTTCAGGATGGGGCTCTGACATCAATATAGAGCTATATTTTAATTTCCACGAGTGCTTCTAATTTGCAGTCAGTGTTCTCCAACTTAACCAGGCCTCAGAGTCTCTTGGAGGGTTGTTGAAACACAGCACGCTGTCTCTGCCCTGCGCCCTGTGGACACCGCAGATCTGATCCAGTGAGTCTCGGAGATGCCTGAGAATGTACATTTCCAACAGGTTCCTGGGTGATGCTGCTCTAGAAAGTATGGTAAACAATTTGAATGATGTCACTTTACTAATTTCTTTTTTCTTGATGACATTGAAAAGAGGAAAAGGGACAATGAAATACAAGAACAGACTAGGGCAAAATTAGGTTGAGTTTTCCCATTATTAACTACCACTTTGTTGTAGCTGAAACACTGTTTTTTGATTTCTTTCAGTTTTCCTATCCCTTTAGTTTACCTAGAATTTTTTTTATTCCTCAACTCATAAAATTTTTAAAACAATAGTCCTGTGACTGGTACTTACTGAACATTTAGTAACCACCAGGACTCAGTTTAAATGTTTCATACATGTTATCTCATTTAATCTTCACCATTAAATGAATATTTTCTTATCATAATCTGTAACTATGTTCTTAAAGTCGCAGAGCTAATAAGTAGCAGATTTGGAATTGGAAATCAAGCAAACTATCTCCTGAGCCTGAACTCTTAGCAATTCCTCTAGACTACTTCAGCATGGCAGAGGCGTTAATCGCTCAGTCATGTCTGACTTTTGCGACTCCATGGACTGTAGCCTGCCAGGCTCCTTCTGTCCATGGGACATCCCAGACAAGTATATTGGGGTTGCCATTCCCTTCTCCAGGGGATCTTCCTGACCCAGGGATTGAACCCAGGTCTCTCGCATTGCAGGCAGACTCTTTTGAACCACAAGGGAAGCCTCCTACTTCTGCACGCATGCACAGTCACTTCAGTTGTGTACAACTCTTTGCAACTCTATAGACCGTAGCCCACCAGGCTTCTCTGTCCATGGAATTCTCCAGGCAAGAATACTGGAGTGGGTTGCCATGCCCTCCTCCAGGGGATTTTCCTGGCCTGGGGATTGAGCTCACATCTGCCTGCATCTCCTGCCTTGCAGGTGGACTCTTTACCCACTGAGCCACCTGGGAAGCCCCTACTTTGGCATACCTAATGGATTTTCAAATATATTATCACAGTTCTGTGAAGGAAATATATCACTGGTTGTTATTGAATTATTCCCAATGATAAAAAATCATGATAAAACAGCTTCCATTTATTGAATGCCTACTTTGGGTCACAAACTATTAGCAAATCAACTTAAGTGATGAGACAATTAAATGGAAAAATTAGGGTTTAATTTAGCCCTTCTCATGGGTTTTGGAGTGTCTACCTCCAAAAGGAGTTGTTCATGTTCCTAAACACATGGTAGTTTCTGGTCCAACATTCTGGAGAAATGCAGCTACATTTCCAACAAGCTTGTATAACTCTGGTAATCTTACCTTTTGCCTAAGCAAGTCTGATATAGGCTTCTGTTACAATAATAGAAAAAAAATGGTTAAAATTGTGGTCATTCTGATGTGAATAGTGAATATGAGGTCCCCAGGCTTGGAGAGTTGCAATGACTTAACTGAGATCGCCCAGCTTATAAACACCATAGTCATGAACCAAGAACAGCACCAAATGGACTCGTGACATTTTGGCTTGTCTTCCCTCTGCTATGATAATCTACTCCCTGTGTTTGGTTTGGCACCTTTTGTTGGATCACCTGTGGGAGGACGTGTGAGATCACTGTGCGGATGGTAAATTGTGAGTTTGTTTCCGGACAGCATTTCTGAGAGCTGGCCCAATGAGTCTCCTGAGCAGACAGAGGGAAGGGTTGCAGCTAGTGGGTTTCAGGAGCGATGGATAGTCCTCCGAGGGCCATGGGTTGGACCTTGCAAGGTTGTGGTTGGAAATAAACGAGATAACAGATGCAGAGTGCCTGCCAGCTGGGAGACACGTGGCTCAACAACCAGTAGTGGTTACTGATATTCTCCTGAAGTGGCAAGAGCAGGAAGAGAGTGGGTGGGGACAACAGGTCTCTGGGCTAGTGACTCAGATGACTCCCAGGCTTCCAGGATATCACATGAGTCCTAAGAAACGCTTGGTTTGTATGTAGAGGGAAATGCATATTTTAGAAAACCAGTATCAGCCATTTTCATACTCTTCTTTATGAGGTTTGTCCAGTCGTATCAACAGGTTCAGTGCAGTTTGACTTTTATAATCTGAGAAATTATCGAGACCTGGACTCTGTGCAGGTTTGTTATTGCATGAGAGTTTTTTCTGGTCATTTAGTGCCGAGAGGCATTAAAAACATGTGGAGAGGTGGGGCTATGTACAAAATGCTCAGATACTTTAGAGATACATATTTTTCTATTTGCCATTCTGTCTGCCTGCTTGCTTATATATATCCTCTCCCTACCTCACCCCCAGCTCAACTGACTTTCCAATTTATTTATTGAAAAGCACCCATTTTGCAAAGTTGCAGGCACTACCCTACCAAACACTAGGTGATATAAATTTAGCATAAGTCTTTGATATTACCTGGTTTTTACTGCTTGCATCTCAGTGTTCTGTTTAGTGTCACTTGCCCTGATAGTGATGTTTTCTGAGTTTTAAAGGTTAGACCTAACTATATTCTCTATCTTAGATAATTCCATCACTCACCCCGTACATGTCCTACTGGCATCAACAAGTGTATGTGAATCCCACTGGAGAAAGGCAATACTTAACAAAACATTTATTATTGACTTTTATTGTCTGTCCCTGTCAGTTTTGATCATGCTGTTCCTTATCTCAGGATTTAGGATTTTTTCCTAACGGTTTTCATATGTAACTTCTTTTAAAAACATAAATGTAGAGAACCCATCTTAAAGAAAATGTGAAAAATAGGACAAATGTAAATAATGCATCTCTGAATCAAACTATTAGAATTTTAATATATTCCACTCAGTTTCTTAGAAAGCATTTACAAGTGTACTTATGATAATTAACTATGATAATTATAATAATAAACAATTAAAAAGTGTACTTATAATAATAACCAGGGCCATGTAATTTTGCTTCAGGCAATGCTTATTTTAAATACTAGCATTTATTCTTGAACAGTCTTTAGTAGTAATATTCTAAAAATAGCCAGATATCTCATCCAGTGGCTCTGTGATAATATCCTAAAACATTCTCCTACTGTTAGATGGTAAGTTGCTTCTAATTGTCCTTAGTGTAAAGCTGGGCCTTACTAAATTTAACTTTGCATATGTTTTGGCTGATTTCCTTAGGCTAGCTTCATTGGTCTATGAATAATGAGTGCAACTTTGACAAGGTGTTTGCCAAATTGCTTTCTAGAAGAATTGCACTAATTTATATTGTCATCAGGAATGAATGGGATGGTGAATTCATTGCACTTTTACCAGCACTTTGGGCATTTAGTTACTTATTTATTTTTTCCATTTTACATGTCAAATGGTATTTGTCTTAACTTACACTTTCTGGCCACTAGGAAGTTTAAATATTTTCAAGACTATATTTGATACTGTTTTTCTTTTTAATGTTAATTGCCTAAGTTATTGCCAATGTATCTGTTATATTCTTAGTGCTTTTCTTTTGGAAATTTGAATATTCTGTGTTTTACACACATAAAAATGATCAAGTTTTTAAGCCACTGCCACATTGGTTGAAAAATTTCCAAAAGTTTTTTTTTTTTTTTAATAGTAACATTTCTAATGTTATGATGACATTTGCTATTTTCCTTGATGTATTCTTTGTAAATTCAAAGCATAGAAACTGATTCTTTGTCATTTGGTTTGATAAGTATTCAATATTATTTTCATTTTCTTTGGCTTGATTTTCAAAACACTAATCTTTTTAATACTACATCTGGAACTTGTTTCAGCATATGGTGTGAGGTGAGCATATTTGACTTTTAAATAATTTACTATGCTATGACCCAGATGCCTGATTTCCCTTACAAGTTGCCAAATGCCCAGTGAAAGAAGAATGCTCTTATATTTTGTGTTCATTGAGATAGCATCTGTTACTTTATTAAGTATGCCAGAAATTTTTTACTGAGGAAACTATGCCTTAGCTGAGAGTTACATTCGAAATGTTGAATTAATTCTTTCAGATAGTAGGGATATAGCTTATTGTTTGGTATTTTTTTATAGTACTCTATTTATTAAAAGAGTACACCTTAGCAAAATAATGTAGATACTTTCTGGTTTTTTCAAAAGTACTTTAGCCTGTAAAATGTTAATGTATATTTTTAATCTTATAGATGGACTTGGATATCAAATTTGAGTTTGAATTATATCTCAATAAACTAATCGTTTAAATGGTTTCTGCAAAGTTTTCAAACTTCTGAGCCCCTGTTTTCTCTGTAGAAAATGTGGATAATAACACCTACCTTACAGGACAATAGTAGCTATTAAAGTGAGGAAATATATAAAATGCCTGATTCAGTTTAGTTCAGTTTAGTCTTTCAATTGTGTCAGACTCTTTGTGACCCCATGGACTGCAGCACACCAGGCATTAAAAAAAAAAAAAAAAAATGCCTGGTAGGTGACCTAATAGAGAAATAACAGACTCATTGTTTTCCTTTTTATATGGTACAAACTATTGACTATTTGAATTGGTAGAAAAGAACAAATACTCCTGGAAAAGCTCACATAGCCACTATTTGACTGTGGAATATGTCTCATTTAAATTTGAATATAGTTATTTCTGATCTACACTAAATACCAAAGCAAATCTTATCCTTGGCTAGAGAGTTTATTTGACAATCTTCTGATGTTATAGACACATTCAGCCCTCTAGACTCACAGAAGCTGGGCTTTTCAAATAAGACTACTACTTTTCCTTGCATGCATGCTCAGGAGCTCAGGCTTATCCAACTCTTTGCCACCTCATGGTCTGTACCCCACCAGACTCCTCTGTCCATGGAATTTCCCAGGCAAGAATACTGGAGTGGGTTACCATTTCCTACTCCAGGGGATCTTCCTGACCCAGGGATTGAACCCATGTCTCCTGCATTGGCAGGAGGATTCTTTACCACTGAGCCACCTGGGAAGTCCAGAACTTTTTTTCCTTAGTTAGACTTGCAACCCTTGAAAGGCAGTACAGTTTAGCAGACTGCATATTGACTGTGCTGTAGCCTAAGACTTTTCAGTCAATGCATTCTTTGATTATTTCATCCCCACCTTTTATGCCAGTAAAAAGACAACTTACTGGATTTCACCAAAAGAATTATTATTCTTACCCCATCATGAGTACCTGTAAAGATTAGCTGGAAAATTGTGCTGATTTGATTAATAATGTTCTCTTTAATTTCTCTGTTAACAGAATCCTGATCCACAGCTGCCTACAAACCAATTGCCAAGTCTGGGATTGAATGATTAATTGAAATAGCCACAAGTAAAGGTACTTTTGTCATAAAAAGTATGAAAATAGCAAATATATTTACTGTGAGGATACAAAGACTTGACTTAAAAGCTAGTTAGTATTATAAAAGTCCTGGAGTGTGAATCGCAAACAGTTATCAAGTTGTCTTTTTGAATCAAAATGAAGATCATTGAATTCAAGGGGGCTGGTTATAACATGAATGAAATGGAAAAGAGGAAGCCACAGCTGTCACTCAGAGAGAATCAGCAAGATGGCTACTCGATGTTCTAGATACCATAGCGCTTGGCACTGCTTCTCAAAAAGAAGCTTCGTGGTATTTGCAAAATACCATGTGCTGATGTGTCTCATGTTAAAATCTGTCCTAGTGTAGGTATATATTAGGGAGTGGAGTACAAATGCAGTGGTTTCCAAAAGTCTTGAATTTATCTTGCTTGTGTCTTTATCAGTTAGGAAAAATACTTCCAATAATTGCATCTTAATTTCTTCATCTATAAAATGGAAATATCATCACATACTTCATAATCATATTACAGGAAATCAGATAGCATGCATGATAGTGCACAGTATAGCTATTTTGCCTTATAAGTACTGAAATGGCATTTGGGGTTTGATTTTGTTGATTCTGATTGAAACTCTTGTTCAGTCAGTTCAGTTGCTCAGTCATGTTTGACTCTTTGCGACCCCATGCGTCCCTGTCCTTCACAAACTCCTGGAGCTTGCTCATACTCAGGTCCATTGAGTCAGTGATGCCATCCAACCATCTCATCCTCTGTCGTCCCCTTCTCCTCCTTCCCCCAATCCCTCCCAGCATCAGGATCTTTTCCAGTGAGTCAACTCTTCGCATGAGGTGGCCAAAGTATTGGAGTTTCAGCTTCAGCATCAGTCCTTCCAATGAATATTCAGGACTGGTCCCCTTTAGGATGGACTGGTTGGATCCCCTTGCAGTCCAAGGGACTCTCAAGAGCCTTCTCCAACACCACAGTTCGAAAGCATCAATGCTTTTGTGCTCAGCTTTCTTTAGTCCAACTCTCCAATGGTCCAACTCTCTTGTTAACACTATTTAAAATTCTGCATTTATTATATCTAGCCTTCCCTAAGGGTTGGTTTCAGGGATATTTTATTTATTCTTGACCTTAATACACAAAAAGAACATCTTATTCTATTTTTGCTCTTGGTAATTGTAAACTCAGGCCCTCTGATGGACATATACCATGTCTTTGAAGATGTTCCCATCTCTGAATGATTTCTTCACTAGCTGTGACCGTGTTTTATAGCCTGATCTCCATTTGATCTTGGCTTCATGTGGCTGCTAAATTCTAAAATTTCTAGTGTAGCTCATTATGAAAATCTTCCAACCCTTTTCTGAATCTGGCAGGGAATTTGAAAATAACTTTCTTCAAAAAAGTGAGAGCATAAATAATAATGAAGCTAAAATGAAAATGAGAGGATGTAATCCACTTGTGAGCTAGAGAAGAGCAAGGTTACTACTCATTTGGGTTGTTGGTGGCTCACCTGATTTTGTCAGCCTATAAAGACTGCTTTTTTAAATCACTTTGCAATTAGTATTCTAGTTTTTTTTTTTTTCTTGTGAGGAAAAAAGCAAAAAAATAACTGTGTGCTATGATTTCTTGAGGACTTAGAAAGTAAAAATAGAGTTCTTCTTATTCCTTCTTTTCTAGATTCTAATTCTTCTCACATTGAGCTAATGACTATGAGTTAGATTCAGTCCTTTGACCTCCACCTAAATGTGGATGAGAAGTGAAAAAAGAGCACCATCATGGGAGCTCCAGACTTGGGCCCTGTAATCAGTGGTGTATCTTTACCAAACCCTAAAAGCTCTGTGTTTCTCAGTTTTCTTACTTATTAAGCAGGGTAAGCAATGGCTTCCTTACATCATGGGGTTATTTTGAGAATCAGTTAAAATGATGAATGTCAAAATCTTTTGCAAAACCAAAATGTCATTTTTAGACACATGTAAAATATCTCAAATAAGTGATGCTTCCCCCTTCTCTTTTATTCTCACTCTAACACATTCAATTATAAATATCAATGTAACTTAACCACATAAAACTGAATATAGGTAATAGTCTTATAGAACACACACATATATATTACTTTTTCTCATTTGCCGTCATCAATGGCGCTTGTCAAATTATCTTCTTGGCACAGCATTAACTTAGGGCCCAGGTATGTCATAATTCCTCATTGATGTGCTTGCTCTGGAAATTTACTTAAAGTAATTTGATGAAAAGCTTTGTTAATTCAATTATTGAATTCCATGCCTTCTATTTAAAGTCTAAATAAAAATTACAGAAAAGTACTTAAGTTATTGCATTATTTTAATACTGTGATTGAATAGCTTTTGTATTTGAGATTGGTAGGCCACATATTTAAGTGATGTGTTCATGAAAGTGAAATATTAAAAACAGCTTATGAAAATCTCCCAGCTGGCAGTTACAATTGATCAGAAATCTACTCTTCAGCATTATTTTGAAAATAGCATGAGTTTTTAATTAAAACTGTTCATTCGATTTATTAATGTAAGTAAAACCTCCCATTTGAACAGGTTTAACTTGAGAAAGTGGTTTTCTAAAGCCCCTTTATGGATTGAATGATACAATTTTCAATAAAGAATAGTTATAAAAGATGTCAGACATTTATTCTCCATCAATCTTTTTTGTGTTCTCTTTAATTTCGAAATTGAACTGTGAACATAATTCTGCTTGCGTAAAAATATTTGATGAATTCATGATCTTAATTCTATTATTTTAAATCTAAGCTAACTAAAAGGATCTATAGAGAAAACTCTTTCATAAACTGTGTGAAGGTATTCTTTATATCAGGTAGTTTAAGTAACACTGGCATGGATAAGAAATAAGCACATTATTTAGCTTAAAATATCTCACTTGGAAACAACATGCAAAGCATTTTTATTTAGATGATATCCAATGCTTATTCAGTTGCCGTGTTCATTACACACATCATCTCATTTAATCCTTCCAATAATCCTGTTCCTCAGCATTTGTACTATCTACATTTTACCTGGAAATAAATTGAAGTTTAGGAGCTATGTAACTTGTGAATAAACTTCAGGAGAAGAATTCCAGATCAGGCAATGGGCCCTCAAGCCACAGGCTCTTCCTCACTGCCCTGAACTGGAGTCCAGCCCTTGCTTGTCCTGTGACAGGGTTATAAAGTCAGTGCTACTAACTTCTCTCAGAACCCCAGCACCTGAATTACAGGCTGTGGTGTTTCCCAACCATAGTTATTGATCAGAAATGGATTTTCACAACTGTGAACTGAGAAACTGTAAAATGGGAAATCCCTTTTTTGATGTGTCTGTTCCCTGGGGAAATGTTTGTTTCCCTCATGTTTTACACTGGTTAAACATCACGCTGATGTGTTAGATCACAAATGGGTAATTTCTCCGTGTGTTCATTGCACAGTGTTATTGCTAATGTGTTCATGATAATTCCTCTCCTTTCCAGGTGAAAATTTAACAGACAGACAGTTTATTTGTAGTTGAGCCCTCTAAGTTTGAGAACAGGAGTGAATGGGGAAAGATGTGCACATCTGACTCTCCTGCCCTGGTGATGTCTTTATTTTCATGACACCCGCATGTGAGAGGTTTCTGCAACCCATTTAGTAGCTAAGTGCAGCATACCCATTCACCAGGAATTGAAAGTCAATGTGCTTGATTATTGACAGTCTTGACTGTATGTGTATATACAGACATATATACACATATGTCTGTATGCATATATGTGCATTGTGTATGTGTATGTATATATGTGTGTGTGTGTGTATATATACATATAATGAACATGGGCTTCCCTGGTGGCTCAGATGGTAAAGGATCTATTTGCAATGTAGGAACCACCAGTTCTCCCTGGTTCAAAGAGATCCCCTGGAGAAGGAAATGGCAACCCACTCCAGCGTTCTTACCTGGAGAAGCTCATGAACAGAGGAGCCTGGTGGGCTACAGTCCATAGGGTCACATAGAGTTGGACTGGACAGAGTGACTAAGCATGCACACATACATGATGAACATGATTGCTCATGAACTTAAGAGTTCAAAGCCATGAACTTTATGTAATGCTATTGTTATGGGACTCTTAGTCTATTTTGTAAGACTTGGAATAAATAGGCTCAGAGGATCTTAAACCTTATCTTATGAATAAGTAGGACTTCCCTGATAGCTCAGTTGGGAAAGAATCTGCCTTCAATTCAGGATACCCTGGCTCGCTTTTTAGGTCAGGAAGATCCCCTGGAGAAGGGATAGGCTACCCACTCCAGTAATCTTGGGCTTCTCTTGTGGTTTAGCTGATTGAGAATACGCCTGCAATGTGGGAGACCTGGGTTTGATCCCTGGGTTGGGAAGATACCCTGGAGAAGGGAATGGCTACCCACTCTAGTATTCTGGCCTGGAGAAATCCATGGACTATATAGTCTATGGGGTCACAAAGAGTAGGACATGACTGAGTGACTTTCACTTCACTATGAATAAGTATATGGTCATGAGACCACCAGTGTCTGTATCTGCCATTGAAACCATGTATAGGTATAGATATGCTTTCTTGTTCAAATTTTCCAGTGTTTGCCTTTAATTTATTACTAATAGTCATGTGCCTTGGCATGGGAGCAACAGAGGCTGGAAACTGGTTCTAGCCGCAACTCAGCTTCTCTTACAAACCCAGGAAATTTCACTGTGCTGTTTTTCAGTCTGTGCCTTTAATTCATACTCTGCTTGTAACTCTGAATTGCAGCTTTATTATTTTATCAACATTACTCAAAAAAGTAATTTCCCAAAGCTTGGAAGTTTGTATTTCTACTGCTATTTCCTACCTTTTCAACAAATAAGTTCCATGAGCTCTGGAACATGTTCCCTTGCAAATGAATTCCAGAGTGTTTAGTTTTTAGTTTATTTACCAGTACTCTGTGTTATAACAATAATTATTTATCAGAACTTATAAATACTCATTCAGAATTAAATTAATTTTAAATGTGTGAAAAAGCCAAGATTAAGGGAAAATACACATAAAAAACTGAACTAGGGGTGAGGTTGGTAAGTAATATATTTGCCCTCAAGTTCTATACATTTGTTAGAGATAGATCACAAATTTGACTCCAAGGTTTCTAGAAACCAATCAGAAAATAGAAATGTGATCTCTGTCTCTAGTGTAAAAGGAAATGAATTGCTTTGAAGAAGCATATTTACTATTCATGGAACCAAGATCAAGTAGCAAAATTTTATATATTTGTATATTGTAAGGAAGAAAAATTGAAAACCTATTTATCACAGAGTAAGGTGTATCATAGGCCTGTTTTGTGTAAAATCCCTAAATATTGGGAGGTGTGACCTTGTCAGGGCCTTCCCTAGTGGCTCAGATGGTAAAGAATCTAGCTGGAATGTGGGAGACCAGGTTTTGATTCCTGGGTTGGGAAGATCCTTACCGATTCCAGTATTCTTGCCTGGAAAATTTTATGGACAGAGGGACCTGGCAGACTACATTTTGCAAAAAGTCAGATACAACTGAACGACTAACACTTTCACTTTGGGCTTCCCTGGTAGCTCAGCTGGTAAAGAATCTGCCTGCAATGCAGGAGACCCTGGTTCAATCCCTGGGTTGGGAGGATCCCCTAGAAGAGGGATGGCAACTCACTCTAGTATTCTTGCCTGGAGAATCCCCATGGGCAGAGGAGCCTGGCAGGTTGCAGTCCATGGGTTGCAAAGAGTCAGACACAACTGAGCGATTAAGCACAGCACGTCACCTTGTCATGGTATAATACAATAAAAAATCATTTTGATGGCAGAGGAGTAGCTATATTGTATGATCCGGTCACGCCACCCTTTGATGAGCCAGCTGGCGCAAAGAGAGATTTTAGAATGTTAGAAGTGAGGTGCAATGTCAGGTCTATAAATGGCTCTAAAACTTCAACTTAAACCATTTTATAATAAAACATCAGTTCAGTTCACATGCCCCTGATCCTTCTTGGAAACGGATGGCACTTGTTGCTTCTGAGTAAAAGGTTCCTAGTTACCATACCAGCTTTAGCAAAGAAGTCTTAGAGCCAGGAGTAATAAAGGCCCAGGTTGGGGTTGGGGGTGGAAGAGAGAGAGACCATTTCTCACTCATCTCCACCACCCCAGGACCTGCTAGTGGAATTCCTGGCACATGAAAGGAGCTAGGTACTTATTGCTTTATATTGAGGTTATTCCTGACCCAAGCTTAAAAATTAATTCACTATTTTAATGGAGGCACATAACTTTGTTTTTGAAAGGAGAGAATGATACTGATCTCAATGGGATGTTTCTAGGACAAGATAAATTAAGATACAGTAACACACTGACCAATAAAAAATGCTTGGTAAATATTTGCTGATTCAACTACTGAACTCTGAACAGTATATAATGTAAGAGGTGAGAAATGAGTGGATTATCTCAGTATTTCCATGATAAATATTTTAGTGGCAAAATACCCATGCTAGTATTCTGACTGATGTTACTTTTTTAGTAAATAATCTCAGTTATAAGAATGCATTTTTCCCCATGAGGCTTGATTTATTTTGAATGGATATTTAAAAAAAATAATTTGCAGAGGTGTGTTATTTTGCTTTTCCCTATTTATGTTAGCCTTCTTTCAAGAAAATTGCTAACCATTGATCTAGATTCTAAAATGAGTGGACTGCATAACCTTGGTGATCCTCTCTGAATATTTATTTCTCTCTATATTTATATTTTGACTGGTATTATGCAGTAGTAAGTTCAGATCATATTACGTGATTTAGTAGAGTCTAAGTTTTGTCAATTAAGTGACAATAAGTTGAATGATGAACAAACCCTTGGTTTCTAAATATACTTAAATTTTTCCTCCTCCACATATTATCCTTCAATAAAATAATACATTTTTATCTATTCAAATGATGGCATTTTCTTCAATACTGCCTTGGAAATCCAGTCTCCAATATTTATTCTTAGATTCTCTTATATTATATATTGTACTGTTAAGGTATAGATTTCCAAACTGGCCACAGTTTGGTTTGAAATAACATTTTATTTCAAAGGCCTGTTTGTTGGCAACACTTTCTTGAGCATTACAAGGCATTAATCATAGATGTTCTGAAAACTGCTTTTGACTAGAAATTCTTTCTTTACTTCACTGTTTTATTTATTTGGACATAAAAGTTGTGTAGAATTGAAGAAACAAAAATCAGTGCCATTCTGGAAATAATTTTAATCTCATATTTATGCAGGTATATGTATATGTTTAGTCTTATCACATTGTGTATTTGGGTAAACTTTCACCCATGCAGAAGTCCAAGTTTTTTCTGCTATTTTTCTTTTCCTTTATCTACCTCCTGAAGGATTTTTGAAAGTTTTGGTTTTATCCTTCAGAAATGTATACCTTTTCTTCTAGATCCTCTGTGCTCTTCTTATTCCTGTTAATATAGAGTTTTGTCCAGATATTTAAAATTTTAATTTTATTATCTAAAGTTCTATAATACATTTAAATACGATTTCTAATCTGTTACTTTCCAATTCTATTGCTTTAGGCTAACAGAATTTAACTCATTATAATAAAGAAATTATTTGGTCATTTTGAGCCACCTGTGTCTTTCCTGACTTGGTGATTTCAAATTTTATAATTTTACTTAATTATAGCCTTACCTTGTTTAAAATTGATGGTTTAGATATTGACTTCATTGGGCACTGTGGTGGTTATTAATTTGCCAACTGTTTTCAGTTTTCACCTTTTAGACATATGATAGTATATAGCTTTCAGGCCTGTTGTCATTGTGAGGAAGGGTCCATAGGACTAGTTCTGTCTACTGAATTCTGAGCAAGAGTAATGTACATTACTTCTGGATCAAACTATTTCCTTATCAGTACAGGCTCTTCTGCAGTTATCTTACTGCCAGGGATAGTGGCTGACATCATTTAAGATGTTGGCTGACCTGTCAAAACCTAGGTCCTTGAGTCAAGTCAATGATCAGAGCCGACTGCTGGCCTACAATTGACATTTATCATGAGCAGAAATAAACTTTTTTCATTTTAAGGTGCTGAGATTTGGGGAGTGTTTGAAACAGTACCATGGGGGCTTCCCTAGTGTCTCAGGGGTAAAGAATCTGCACGCAGTGCAGGGGACCCAGGTTCAATCCTTGGCTCAGGAAGATCCCCTGGAGAAGGGAATGGCTACCCACTCCAGTATTCTTGCCTGGAGGATTCCATGGACAGAGGAGCCTGGTGGGCTGTAGGCCATAAGGTCGCAAAGAGTCAGACACAACTGGGTGGCCCACACACTTTGATCGACTGGAACAGGTTGTATTTGGTTTGACCTTTTCTGGATGGTGCTAATGAAATTTGAAATTGCAGTGCTCCACTCAGAATCCTGCAGATCCCCCTAACAATTTACACTCTTTGCCCACCTTCTGTGAGCTTTTACATTGCATAGCATGCACTTGAAATTCTCACCAGTGGCCCGTCCTCAAGTTACTGGCGCCACTTACTCTTGGGAGCCTACAAACCAGTGATTGACAGGTACATGAAATCCTAACTTCCTTACCTGCAGAGAGGACAAGTTGGAGATAAACATCCCCTCCCAAATTCCCTGTCAGGGTCAGTTTGATGCTACCTCTGTGGGAGCTGACCTGAAATCCACCCTTGCTTACTGCTTCCCCTTTCTATGTCTTGCTTTCTTGGCTCCCTTATAAGTTTCTGCTGGGAATTCTTTCTTGATAAGTCTCTTGTGCCTCAAGTTAAAACCTGTTCTGTGAAACTCTACCTAAGATTCGGAATGAAATATACAATATGTAGTTTCATAACAGTGCTTAAGGACATATGCTTGGTTGGACTTTAATCACTGCAGATGGTGACTGCAGCCATGAAATTAAAAGATACTTCTTCCTTGGAAGAAAAGCAATGACCAACCTAGACAGCATATTAAAAAGCAGAGACATTACTTTGCCAACAAAGGTCCATCTAATTAAAGCTATGGTTTTTCCAGTAGTCATGTATGGATGCGAGAGTTGGGCCATAAAGAAAGCTGAATGCTGAAGAATTGATGTTTTTGAACTGTTTTCCAACTTTGTTGGAGAAGAGAAGACTCTTGAGAGTCCCTTGAAATGCGAGGAGATCAAACCAGCCAATCCTAAAGGAAATCAGTCCTGACTATTCACTGGAAGGACTGATGCTGAAACTCTGATACTTTGGCCACCTGATGGGAAGAACTGACTCATTGGAAAAGACCCTGATGCTGGGAAAGATTGAAGGCAGGAGGAGAAGGGGACGACAGAGGACAAGATGGTTGGATGGCATCATCGACTTGATGGACAAAAGTTTTACCAAAATCTGGGAGCATGTGATAGCCAGGGAAGCCTGATGTGCTGCAGTCCATGGGGTCACAAAGACTGAAACATGACTGAGCAACTAGACTGAATTGAGACTTTAACTTACCATGGTATATTAGAAAATCCCAAAGTTTAGAAGTTTCCTTTTTAGCTTCAAACCATTTAAGCCAGGAATTTTGTCATGTTTAATGTTCTAATATTTATCAGATTGAAACAATATTGCTGCTTTATTTTTTTTAGTTAGGCTTGGTTTTTATACCATCATTACATCATTTCTTTGCTTTGGGTGGTAGACTTGTAATCATTCTATCTGTTTATAGTCCTCAAACATCTTCAGAGCTCAGATCACATTATAAGATACATTTGGAGTTGGGGCAAAGCTTGTGATCACATAAAAAAGGAGAGCTTACTGGCCACACACAGGGGAAATTTACCCATAACCTCTCATTATTGTAGTGCTTTCATAAACTGTGGCAACTGGCCATTGATCATGATTGCCTATAAAAGTAAATGGGGAAACCCCCACTTCTTTCTTCTATTGCTGCTTTTATGTGTAGACTGTTAAATAGTATTAATAAAATTTGTCCTTTTAACATGCTATCTACTTTGGTGTGCAATTCTGAGTGATTTTCTCCTTGCTTTAGTTAGTTTCTGAAGTTATATTAATATTTATATGTTTGTTTAAAAAGATACAATGCTTTAGCAATTTTCAAATGTGGAATTTATTTTGAAGTATTCTTACATATTTTTAGGTCACATGCGGAACAGCCAAGTAGAAAGCAGATCATCCAGACCAACCTACTGAAATGGTGAGTATCCTCTACTGCATCACCTTAGAGGTTAACAGGACTCATACTGACAAGTGAACTAAAAACAGAGCACCACTGTGTTTTTTGTTTGGATGTATATCAGACTTTGAAGAAATAATGCATTTCCCTTCTCGGAAAATGTCTCTTGTGAGGTTAAGGGTCCTTGAACTTTATTTTTTTGGTCAAGGGTAGAAGAAGTGGTGGAGAACTAATATATATTATGGTTAATGTAATTAACCTATTAATTTAATTGCTGTTTATATTTTTATCAGCCGTTCTAGTTTTTCCTTCTTACATAATTTCTTGAGATAACTTTTATTTACATCTGGTTAATAAGACCAAAAGTTACCAGAAACTCTGTAGGTGCCATGCATTTTATATGGATGCAGGTGAAACCCAGCTATCTTTTCTCTGTGCCTCTGGATAGAGGTGGGCTAAACAATAAATGATGTACCAGCTCACAGTAAACATTTGGAAAATAATATGCCACATTTTAACATATGCACGTTATCTTTCGACTTAGCTTATGCATTTCAGGAATGTAGTATATAAAAATAAAGTGATAATATATAAAACAAAGGTTTATTTTACCCTTGCTTATCATTTCGAAGACCTGGAATTACTCTGAATATCTAAAAATAAGTGAATGGTTGTATAAGTGAAGGTACAATTTTAATAGAGAATGTTTTGCAGCTATTAATATAAATGAGTTAAAGTAATACATCCTAGTGTGAATAGATGTTCTTGATTTGTAAAATTTGTATAGAAAAACAGGTATTGTATGAACCAATTTCTCTTAAGAGAAAAAGCTCTCTGTATTGGTATGAGCATAGAGTCAAGCCTCAAAGAATATATACTAAAAATTTAACATTTAACCCAGGGGCAGCATAGCTGGGAAAGAATCTAAGCTAATAACATTTTAATGCTTCTGTATTATTCAGCATGACATAGCAGCTACACATTTCTTTTGTAATTTTGAAAATGATAAAGTTTACAAAGTTTTCTGAAGAATAATTCAGAGATAAAGATAAAGGTGTCTACCTCTGTTATTTAGGAAACACTTTCATTATCATTAAAATTATTTTCTTCTAGGTTAGCATATCTATTTTTCTCTAAGGATTTCTACTTTTGGCTTTTGACAGAGGATTTCTTTTGGAGTATATAAGCAGGAAGACTCATTTCAGACCTTATTTATATGTTGTATCTGTAACTGTTGTATATGATGTAGAAAGAGAGAAGTAACTATGCAAAGATGACCAAATAGATTCTTCATTATACCATGTCACTAGGCAGAGATAGCTCTTCTCCTTTATAAATTCACCTTCAAAGAAGCAAAGAGATCAGACATCAAGTGATGATTTCATAGACATCACTAACACTCACCAGACCTCTGGGTCTTTGCTGCTTCTGGCCATACAAAAGACCAGTTTTCCATTCCCTTAAGTTTAGGCATGGGCATGAGACTTCCCCAGCCAATGACATGTGCACCAGAAAGAGTGTGCTTTTTTATTTCCAGTGAGAACATTACACCTTTTGTTGTTGTCATTGTTTATTACTGCAACATAAACTATCATGCCCAATTGATAACAGTTACTGAAAGAGTTCAGATGTCTGTGTAATACTTGGATCTTATGCTCTAGGTGTTGTCAGAATTTTGTATGCAAGAGACAACAACCTTTTAGAATTATCTATGAGATAAAAGTTTTTTAATTATATGAAATTTAATCTCTTACCTAGTGGGCTATGTCATCAGACAGATAGAGGTTCTTATCTTGACTCATTCATTTACTTGGTAATATTATACAAGCTACTCTACTCATCGGGGTGTCAATTTACATAAGTGAAATCAAAGTATGCATCCTCGTATCAGGTGGTTCTATGAATTAACCAAAGTCAGGTATGTGACCCAATGTTCTATTTGTAGTGTATGCTCAATAACTGTTAGCCATCTGTTTGGTAGTTCTTGTGAAAATATTCTAAGTGCACTTGAGAAAGTAGAGAGAGAGAGCATTAAGATAAAAGGAAGAAAGCTGTTGGGATTCCCAGTCCCATCAATTTGATTAGCTGTATCCTTTGAGATTATGGAGTAATGTTGAAAGAGTATGTGTCCTTCAGCCTCTTTAGTGTTTAATTGGGTTTGTGATATTTATTCCATCACAGAAGAAAAAGCTAGAGATTTCTCTCACCTAGCTCTAATATATATATATTGACTAAGTCCTAGTTTGTTTTCTGTTTTAAATTTATTAGAATACATTATAATTGAAATGCATTATAACTACATTAT
Organism: Odocoileus virginianus; assembly: GCF_023699985.2. Lineage (NCBI taxonomy): Eukaryota > Metazoa > Chordata > Mammalia > Artiodactyla > Cervidae > Odocoileus > Odocoileus virginianus. The sequence goes on from NC_069676.1 coordinate 85,793,889, forward strand.
AGTTCAGAGTCCTTTTCCCATCATCTTTTACCTCACAGGTAGAAGGCTTTCATGCAGACAAAATATTGTTCCCCTGTCTCCCAACTCTTATTCTGAGACAGCAAATACCAGGAGATAAATGAGCAAATAGCAGGAGAATTGGAATTGGAAAACACTAGTAGTTATGCTTTCTGGAAATTGAAGTCGTTCACAGACATCATTTATTCATATACCAGACAATGGAACAATGGGATAGGAGAGCTCCATCCTGATACGTTGAACTGTTTATTTAAATACATCCATGCTGGTTCTGACAGTTGGGACGGAAGCGACTTAACTTCCAGTTACAGTTTTGGAAAGTATGACCCATTTTGACAGACTGGGCCAATTCAAACTTGCCAGGTTGTGACATGGTAGTTAACACTTGAGACATCTCCCTTACCAAGGATTTGTTTAGGGATGGCTAACTCTGGCCATTGATACATTAGAGATAGTCTAGAAGGCAATTCTGGCAAAGGTTCTCTCACTCCCTCAAGTCTTAAAGAGAGATTCACAAATACTAACAGTGTCTTTCTTCCTCTAAATATTGTCATGTTTGGACCTGATGTCCGGAGTGACTGCAGTTACTTTGTGACCATGAGGGTACCGTTTTGAGGACAAACCTGACACTGAGATCTTTGATGATGGGGTTAAAACTCTGATTATTTCCATCCTGAAATTATGTTGCTACAGACTTCATGTTGTGTAAGATGATAATATTTTTAAATGAAGAAATTTAGGTTGGATATTTTGTTTTTGTGGCCTTAAAGACTTTTAAATTGATATATGGTTAAAGAGTTAAATTGGGAATATGGTTTGTAATTAATCAAGACTTTGGAAATATTTATTAGGTTTGTGATGTAGACTTTGCAAGAGAGAGCACATGATGAGGAACACAGATGTAATCTCTATCTTCGTATTTTGCAATTGAATTGGTAATGAGACAATTCTACATTACAACATACTGTTAATATAAAAGTATATCATGTGACATCACATGATAGGTGCCTAATTCATCACATGAGAAGGGTGCCTAACTCAGTCTTGAGATGTTGGAGAAGGGTTTCCAGAGGGTTTTCTAGTCTGGGATCAAAATGATGATGAGATATATAGCTAGCATATGATAGTCAAGACAGTTGTTTTCCTGGCAAATGAAAGTAATTATTGGTTGCTGTAACCAGGAAGTGTGAGTGGTAATTTCATTCCCAGGTATATCCAGAGGCTCAAACAGTATTATCATAAACAACTTAGAGTGTGGAGGGATGGAGTTGCCATGAAAAAAGGTGAGTTGGGTCAGTAAGTTTCAGAGAGAATTTCAGGAACTCAGTTTTGGGCATATTCATTTTGAGATGCCAGTGGTATTGTCAAATAGGTACATCAATAGGACAGTTCAGTTCAGTCGCTCCATTGAGTCTGGCTGTTTGTGACCCCATGGACACCAGCATACCAGGCTTCCCTGTCCATTACCAACTCCTGGTGTTTACTCAAACTGATGTCCATTGAGTCAGAGATGCCATCCAACCATCTCATCCTCTGTCATCCCCTTCTCCTCCCTCATTCAATCTTTCCCAGCATCAGGGTCTTTTCAAATGAGTCATTTCTTCACATCAGGTGGCCAAAATTGGAGTTACAGCTTCAGCGTCAGTCCTTCCAATAAATATTCAAGACTTATTTCCTTTAGGATGGACTGGTTGCTGTCTAAGGGACGCTTGAGTCTTCTCCAACACCACAATTCAAAAGCACCAATTCTTCAGCACTCAGTTTTCTTTATAGTCCAACTCTCACATCCATACATGACCACTGGAAAAACCATAGCTTTGACTAGACAGACCTTTGTCGGCAAAGTAATGTCTCTGTTTTTTTAATATGCTGTCTAGGTTGGTCGTAATTTTTCTTAGGAGCAAGCATCTTTTAATTTCATGGCTGCAGTTACCAACTGCAGTGATTTTGGAGCCCCCCAAAATAAAGTCTGTCACTGTTTCCATTGTTTTCCCATTTATTTGTCATGAAGTGACGGGACTGGATGCCATGATCTTAGTTTTCTGAATGTCGAGTTTTAAGCCAGCTTTTTCACTCTCCTCTTTCACTTTCATCAAGAGGCTCTTTAGTTCTTCTCCGCTTTCTGCCTTAATGGTGGTGTCATCTGCGGTCTTATTGATATTTCTCCTGCAGTCTTGATTCTAGCTTGTGCTTCATTTAGTCCAGCATTTCTCATGATATACTCTGCATATAAGTTAAACAAGCAGGGTGACAATACACAGCCTTGACGTACTCCTTTTCATATTTGGAACCAGTCTGTTGTTCCATGTCCAGTTCTAACTGTTGCTTCTTGACCTGTATACAGATTTCTCAAGAGGCAGGTCAGGTGGTCTGTATACCCGTCTCTTGAAGAATTTTCAGCTGTTTGTTGTTATCTACACAGTCAAAGGCTTTGGAATAGTCAATAAAGCAGAAGTAGATGTTTTTTTGAAGTCTCTTGCCTTTTTGATGATCCAGCAGATGTTGGCAATTTGATCTCTGGTTCCTCTGCCTTTTTTAAATCCAGCTTGAACATCTGGAAGTTCATGGTCCACATACTATTTAAGCCTAGCTTGGAGAATTTTGAGCATTACTTTACTAGCATATGAGATGAGTGCAATTGTGTGGTAGTTTGAACATTCTTTGGCATTGCCTTTCTTTGGGGTTGGAATGAGAACTGGCCTTTTCCAGTCCTGTGACCACTGCTGAGTTTTCCAAATTTGCTGGCATATTGAGTGCAGCACTTTCACAGCATCATCTTTTAGGATTTGAAATAACTCAAATGGAAATCCATCACCTCCACTAGCTTTGTTCATAGTGATGCTTCCTAAGGCCCACTTGACTTCACATTCCAGGATGTCTGGCTCTAGGTGAGTGATCATACCATCATGATTATCTGGGTCATGAAAATCTTTTTAATATAGTTCTGTGTTTTCTTGCCACCTCTTCTGAATATCTTCTGCTTCTGTGAGGTCCATACCATTTCAGTCCTTTATTGTGCCCATCTTTGCATGAAATGTTCCCTTGGTATCTCTAATTTTCTTGAAGAGATCTCTAGTCTTTCCCATTCTATTGTTTTCCTCTATTTCTTTGCGTTGATTGCTGAGGAAGGCTTTCTTATCTCTCCGGGCTATTCTTTGGAACTCTGCATTCAAATGGGAATATCTTTCCTTTTCTTCTTTGACTTTCTGTTCTCTTCTTTTCACAGCTATTTGTAAGGCCTCCTCAGACAGCCATTTTGCTTTTTTGCATTTCTTTTTCTTAGAGATGGTCTTGATCACTGCCTCCTATACAATGTAAGACAGTTGGCTATATAAATTAGGAAAATGGCTGTAAATACACATTTGTGAGTTGTTAGTGTGTATATAGACAGTATTCAAAGCTGTGAAGTGGGATAAGATTATTGTAGGTTTGAGAATAGATAGAAAAGATACCAGGGATCATTCCCTGAGCTTCCAACATGTAAGAGTGGGAGAGATAAGAGACAATCAGTAAAGAATATCAAAGTGAGCACCCATAGATATAGGATAAAAATCAAGAAATTGTGGTCTTGGAAGCAGAGATATATATAAAATGTGGAAAGGATAAAAGAGAAAGACATTCACAGGCCCCCTCCAGACACCTGTGCCTATGCCTTAATAATCAGCCTTCTATTCAGTGTTAGGGATGGAACTCACATATTCCAAGAAAAGGTCATCCTTTTTCTGTATTTCCCCATTCTCTCTAATGGGCAAAGAACAGTTTGAGCTAACTATAGAGGTATTGATTTATTTAATAGGTAAAAGTCGGGAAGGAAATAAACAATACTACAGAAGAATCAGCAAGTAATTACTGCCTTTATTTTCTGTCTCTAGAATCCTTCAAATCCAAGTTCCAAGGGGCAGCTGGGGAACTAAAATCCCAGTATTAGAGGTATTATGGGTTCCAGACCACTGCAACAAAGTGAATATCACAATGAAGTCACATGTATTGTTTGGTTTCCCAATGCATATAAAAGTTATTTATATACTCTTGAGTCTATTAAATGTACAATAGCATTATGTCAAAAAACACCAGTGTATATATTTCAATTTAAAAATATCTGGTTCCTAAAACTTCTGACCATCATCTGAGCCTTCAGTAACTTTAGTGTACTTAGCTGCTCAGTCGTGTCCGACTCTTTGTGACCCCATGGACTGAAATCCACCAGGCTTCTCTGTCCATGGGGATTTTCCTGGCAAGAATATTGGAGTGGGTTGCCATGCCCTCCTCCAGGAGGTTGTAGTGGGAACATCCATGTTCACTGATCACCATAAAAATTTGATAATATTGAAAAAGTTGAAATATTGCAAGAGTCACTAAAATGTGACATACATACAGGCCAGGAAGTAAGCAAATGCTGTTGGAAAAATAGTGCCAATAGATTTGCTCAGCACAGAGTTGCCACAAACCTTCAATTTGTAAAACTTCAGTATCAGAGAAGCACAGTAAAACAAGGGTTGCCTGTAGTAAGTTGTTCTGCCTCACCTTCCTTGACCACAGGTGTCTACCACCAAATAGTTCTAAATCTACTTGTCGATGTTAATATTCCTATAAAGTTCAAGAGTCAGAATGTTTAAATAAAGGTGATTTTTTTTAGTTTAATGCTTTCACCATAATGTAGCTGTGTAACGGAATTTAATGGACAAAAAGATGGGAGATAACAGGCAGTGAACTATAAAACCTCGTAATCGGGAGAACTGAATCCTCTGCTTGGATGAGTCATGAACAAAATTTCAAATACAGAAGTAGATAAGCTTTACATACAGACAGTCTGACTCTAGAGCCCATACTCCCAACCAGAGCTTGAACTCTGTTTTAGACCCTTGTGAAGATAATACATGTGAAAGTGATTGGGCAACTTTAAAAGCATTCTGCACATATAGATACTATTATCCTTTTTTTTTTTTCTCCCCCTATTTCAGAGATCAGTCAGAAACATCTGGACACCACTTACTCTCTGGACACCCTGGTAAAGATTCTTTTCTAAAGAATCTCTGTGTGTGTGCGTGTGCGCCCCCATATATGTGTGTTAAATACTGGTTGCTTTAGCTGGATTTGTTGAGCCTGTTTAGAAAATGTTTTTCTTTTCTAAGCACCCATTGGCCTTATTGTCACTAGATGGCAGAAACAGATCCTACTTCTGTGGGAAAATGAGAGTTCGTTTTGCATTCGAGGAGGGCACAAAAAAGCTTCCCACAGACAATGTTTACAGGCTTTCTTTATTTTGACATTTCTTCTGAATACATTAATGTTTTGGAAATTCCCTGTTAGGTCCCCTGCAGGGGTATGCTGCAAAGTGATTTTGGCTTACACAGAAGAAGGATGGTTTGTATTATGCACTCTGTGTTTCAGTTTATAATTTTAGAATTGAATACTACTTTATTTAAGGTGGGGGGGTGCAGAGTGGGAAGGGGGTGGAGTTACAGACTAAGAGAAATCAAGATGCTGTCTTACAATACTAAAGCACTGCTACCAGAATATTTTCTCTGAGCCAGAGATGCCTTCATTATAATTCATTCTCTTTAGAATAAGGGAATTGACAGTCGAGGTGTCAAATATAAATATATTTTAAAATTCTCTATGTGAATTTCTATACAAGTGAGAGAATGATTTTTTGCTTTCCCTTTTCTACAAAGTAGTTAGTGCTTCAGAGTGCTGTTAGTTTCTTATAAAATTAAATGATTGAGGCAGTATTTATTTTAAAAGCCAAGCTGATGCTCTAGAGACTATACAAACAATGTTTTACTATCCAACCATTGATCTCTAATTGCTCACATACCAATTATGACCTTCCTTTAAAACTCCCAGATAAAATTGTCTTAATTCAAAGAAAACCATCACAGCATCTTGAGGCTGAAATTATGGATTAAAAGTTATGCCCTATACATTTGTTGTCATGTATCTTTGAAAACACTTTAAAACGTAATCTTATATTAAAAATAGTTTTGTTCCTCTTGGAAAAAAAAATTTAATTCCCTTAGGATTAAAGGACAGTTTTAGTCTTATATTTACTTGCTTAAAATTCAACTTTAAAATATACGTGTCATTGTAGTTGTGGCTGTGGGAATTCCAAAACCATAGGAAGAAATGCTTGGTGAATTCATTTGCATACCAATACCCAGAATGCTTTTCCAGCTCACTGCTGTTTAATCGAAGTCAGCTGGTGTCAGAGCTCTGGGAACAAACTGAACCGTTTTGACATGCTTCTCTGTGCATGTACTGAGTTCTTTTTCTTCACTCAGTACACAATGAAAACTCCAAATTTGATCACTGCTGTGAATTTTTTATAGACTTGACTTTTTTTTATCTGCATTTTCTTTACAACTTTCTTTTAACCCTTCCTATGAAACATTATTATTGCGATAAAATTCTGATAAGCGGGTCCAGGACGAATTACCTGGAATGTAAGTTAACTTGAATAACTTGTGACTCAGAACACAAGTAGGAGGCTTGGGAGAACATATTCTTCAATTAAAAAAAAAGCCAACTCGGAGAGAGTGGTGTGAGACTGGGAATCTCTACAGGCTTGGTGCCGGAAGTTGATGAGGTCTCATGCAAGTCAGGGATACAGTGGATCTATTTTAAGTCGTGTTTAAATGGTACTGATCAGAGTTAAGTGCTAGGGAGGTGGAAGGTGTGAGGTTTCTGGAGAGTGTATCAGAAAGGAAATCAATTATGGCTCTTTGGTGATATTAAGAATTATGTATTATGGCATGGCAATAACATTGTGGATATGGTTTTTAAGCATCATATTTTAGAGATCCATATAAAAATATTTGCAGACTAAATGATATGATATCCAAGATTTGCTTTAAAATAACATGGGAGAAATGAGTAGGGTTACAGATGAAATAAAAATGCCATTTGTTGATAATTTTTGGGTGTGGGCAATGGATATATGGGGGTTTATAATAATTGCTCTGTTTACCCTTTGTCCATTGAAAATGTTCTGCAATAAAATATTTTTAAAAGGAAAGATAAAGAAATAAGTCACATATGACTTGAGCATTTGAATTTACTCTAAATTTTCTTTCAAAAAACAGTGATTTGTGTCCTTAGGTATTGTATCACATACATCTGTGTGAAAGGAAGTTATTTCCTCAATTGATAAATAAGAAAAATGAAGCTATGAAAACTTTCCTTCATTTTTGACCCCTCCCAGCTGTTCCAGAGCTTATTCTCTCTCTCCTGAATCTGTGTTTAAGTTCTCTCTTCTAGATGCTATTTCAGTTCAGTTCAGTCGCTCAGTCGTGTCTGGCTCTTTGCGACCCCATGAATCTCAGCACACCAGCCCTCCCTGTCCATCACCAACTCCCAGAGTTTACCCAAACTCATGTCCATCGAGTTGGTGATGCTATCCAGCCATCTCATCCTCTGTCGTCCCCTTCTTCTCCTGCCCCCAATCCCTCCCAGCATCAGGGTCTTTTCCAGTGAATCAACTCTTCACGTGAGGTGGCCAAAGTATTGGAGTTTCAGCTTCAGCATCAGTCCTTCCAATGAACACCCAGGACTGATCTCCTTTAGGATGGACTGGTTGGATCTCCTTGCAGTCCAAGGGACTCTCAAGAGTCTTCTCCAACACCACTATTTATTTAGATGCTATTTAGTGGTGGTAAAAGTCTCTTTTACCTTGTGAAGTTATCTTGGTCTTCACATCCCCTTCTTATCACTCTCTCTCTTGTTTTCATAAGACTTTGTCTACTTTCTTTATTCCTTTCTTGCCCTATCATTCTTTGAAAAAAAAATAGTGAAAAAAAAATGGATTCAAAGTGTCAATTACCTATGAATAAATGGAGTACTACCAGTAACTTAAATTTTTAATGTAGCTCTCCTTACTCATATCTCCTTTATATCACATTGTATATAATGCAATAAGATAGACATCATATTGAAATTTTTGTTTTTGCTGTGTTCTTGTTTATTGTTTTGCTACTATGTGAATAATGCTAAACACTATTTTTTTTACTTTAAACTGCTTTATAATATCTTACACAGTGGATCATTCTGTAGTATTCATCCATGTTATGCTTTTGAGATTCATCTATGTTGTGTGGAGTTCATTTAATTTTGCAAATCCATTATATTGTGCTCCATCATACTCTCATACCACTTATATTTATCTGTTTTATTGTTTGTAGGCATTTACTTCCAGTTTTTGTGCTCTTAAAAATAATACTGTGTATATGCACATTCTGGTGTATTTGCATATGCTGTACATGTGTATGGATTACTATAGGACATTTTTGGGTCATAGAACATGGGTATCTTTGATTTTTCTAGGTAAAGACTAGTTGTTTCCCAGGTGTGTAATGTAACCGGCAGGGTTTAAGTGTTCCTGTGGTTTCATGTTATTGTATTGGCAGTACTTGATATTATTAAAATGGAATATTTTTTGTTAATCTGGTGTACTGGTATGTGAAATAACATAGAATTTTCTTGATTACTAAGAAGGTTAAGCTGCTTTTCCTATGTTTGGTTGGCCAATCAAGTTTCCTACAATGTGAATTATCTCTTCAAGATATTTGACAATTTCTATTTAGTTTTCTATTTTTATAACATAGACTCTTAGGAATTGTGGTCACTCTCCAAAACATTCAATTATAGTTGCTACTAATGTCATCTCTAGTTGAGGTCTTTTCTGAACTCAGTGTTAACAATGCCAATAGACAATTTTAGGTCTTCATTTTACTTGATTTTTTTTTTCAGCTGTATTTTAAAACTCCTTTTTTCCATATTATACTCTCCTAATTTTTCAACTCTAACTTTCCTCAGTCTTTGCCTGCTTCTTTTCTATTTTTTTATTTTTTAAATCAATTTCTAGAAACCAGAATACTATTAACTAGTGTTCTTCAGATTACCATCCTGAACTCTCTTTTCTTTTCATTATTCACAGCATACCCAGGGCTTTTGTATAAGTGATGATTTCTGCATAAAACCTAAAATATATTCTCTTCCCTCCCCTCTGCAAACTCTCTCTTTGTATCTTTCTTTTTCTCTTTCACTTCTTCCCCTCTGTCTCTCTCATTCCCTTTCTTTCTCTCCTCCACCATCACCCAATCCTCACTGATTTTAACACTCATTTAACACTCTGTGTTTCGGATTCAGTGACAATTACCCTGGGAGATCTCCAACATCTCAGTCCAGATTTTATAATCTTTTCACACCCTATGCATTCCTTGTATGTCTAGTCATTTGTGTTATTGTTTCTTGACCACATGCCTCACTAGACACAAAGATTCTTGTGTTGAATGCACACCTGCTTCCCCTGGTCTCAATATCATTTCTGTTATATAGTAGGATCTTAATAAATATCCTTGAATAGAAGGGTAAGCAGTCTTAGGCCTATGGCTTTGCGTAAATGGGATGGTTATACCATTTAGCAATATAGGGAATTTAAGAGAGAAGAGAGTTTAAAAAAGAAGATGAAGAGTTTGATTTTGGATACATGATGTTCAAAACGCTTTTGAGTGGGACATTCTAGAAGAGGGACAGTAGGATGCTTGATATGAGGATCTGAAACTGAGGAGAGTAATATCGTTTGGGATTATTGACCCATTAAGTTATCACTATGTGGGGGATATGTGGGATAATGAGAAAAGAAATGATCTGTATATGTAGCCTGAAAAAGAGGACCATACAGACGTGTAACTGGCAGTGATCTAGTCGAATTCAGCACTTTTCTCATTATAGGCAGATTTTCTTAGCTCAGTCCATTAGACCTAAGAGTCACTGAGTTACAGAAGGAAAATATTTAATTCTGTAACATTTCTAAACACCTATTTCCTCATTTCTATGTAATTAATTCTGATCAGTCTAGCGTCTATACAATAGCAAGATGTATGTGTGTGGGTGTTTATTGTTTTTAAATAATTTCACATCTCACAGCCCTAGAATGGTCTCCTAAGACACTCAGAATAAAACCCGAGGTCTTTACATCATGGCCTACACTGTCTTCTGCCTCCCTGCAGCTCACCTTTGTTCTCATTATCTCTTTCTACTTTCTCATCTGCTTTGCCCACACTGGCCACCTCCGGAGATGCTCTGCCCCTGGCCACAGCTAGGATGGGTTCCCCTCACATAGTTGCATAGCTTCTTTCCTCTTTTGTTCATGTTTCTGGGCAAGTGTCACCTTAAAAGAATGGTTTCAGTTAACTTCTATCTAAAATAGCAATCTCAGCTGTTATACTCTGTTTTTTCTTCTGCATTTATTTACTTATTTTTTTATCTCTTCTTTATCAGTTTAATTTGTGTTCCTTCTCCATCCCTCTCCTGAATGTAATAAGGTTAAGGAGAACGTGAATTACTGTTCAGCTCACTCTAATAACCTCAGTTCTAGAACAGTGTGTAGCACTTAAAAGCCACTCAATAAATGCTTGTTAAATGGATGTAAGAAAACACAGAAGAGGCAGAAGAGCTATGGCTTGGTGGTTAGCTACAGGGATTCTGAATGCCATCATTCACTAGTTGGGGAAATTACTTCAACTCTTGGTACCTCATTTACCTTATATTTAAAATGAGGATCACCATTTCACTTTATACGGTTGCCATGAGGATTAAAAAAGATATTACACAGAAAACCATTGTTTCAAGGCCTGTTGCATAGTCAGCACTCAATAAATATTTAAATATTATTAATATTAGTAGCCCAAATCAATTCAGTTTGTGGAGTGTACCATTTATTTAGGAAATATTTGCTGCGTACCATTACATGTTAGATATTTTTCTTGAGATTAGGATCACAATGATTAATATAGATTAACCTTATCTATATTATATATACCATATATACCTTAAAAACTTTCTTGAGACCAAAATTTAAAGATATAGTTATCATTTAAATAACTTTGAATCCACTTGAAATTTATTATCAAGTATCCAACATTCAAAGATGCTTTTGAAGAGTAGCATATTTTTCTTTTTTACTTTTCACATACATAAATAATAATTCAAATTTCCGTCAGGGCTTAGCAAATTGATATTTACTAAAACTCTAACTCTGGGAAAATTCTCCCCTCAGCTCATATACTATTGATCCTCAGCTCAATGAAAAGAAACATAAAAATCTTCTAATAATTATACTTCTACTCCAAAATCTGGCTTACAAGCATAGAAAGTAGTCGATGATAAATTCAAGATACTGCCCCTTTCTCATTTGTCTTACTTTAAATGTTATTCATCTGTGCATTTCTTTCTTGTGAATTGAGGAAGCAGTGAGCAAGTGTGGTTTATGACTTAAAATAACTTGTATGAAAGTTTTCAAAACTATTCATGCTCCTCCAGCCCTACCTTTCACACTAAGCATGTGTCCAGGTAAATACCAGGTAATGCATCTTGGAGACCAAGTTTTCTTAAGAACGCTCCCTTTCTGGTTTTCTTTCTAAACTCCTTTACAGGGACTGTGATGGATCACCTAACCCCTTGCTGTCACCTCATGAGTTGTATTTGTTAGTTGGCTCCCGAATGATATTTTCTGGGCCCAGCAGCATATGATTGAATCCTAATTTCCTCAGTGCTTTAAAAAAAAATCAAATTAATTTTTAGAAAACAAGCTAAAGGCCTCTCTTTAGACCAGTTCTGATATGTTTTCCAGGAAATTAACAATACATCTGGTTTTGTGAGTAGTTGTTATAATTTAGGCGGCATTAAATAGTTTTCTCTTCTCACCCCATTCCCCCAGACAAAAACAGTTCCACAAATTGTTAGAGTCAAAAATGCGCACTTAATTCCTTTAAGTCCTGCAAATTTTTTGGTCTTTTCAAGTGCCATGTTTAAAGAAAAGTTGTCACGAAGGAGTAGAGCTTCAGTCTTTATTACAGTATCATTCTACTATCACACTTCAATCTTTATTACACTATCACTCTTCAGAAATATCATCTGGGTGTCTGGAGAGATGGGAGATAGTGTCTGGGTGCTTAGGAACGGGGCATTGTCAGAGAGGGGAGAGGCTTTGCAGTAGGGACTGTGAGAATGCCGAAGAGCAAGTCATGTATTTTATACTTTTTCCTTAACCTTCCACGAGAAGAAAGATTTAGATCTGTGAGTAGCCTAACAAAAAGTAGTTATAATCCTAAAATTTAAGAATAAAAAGTATTTTTGAATTAATTAGGCTTTCATTGCAACTTGTACTTTTCTTAATGGGAGGACAGAATATTTGAAAAAAAAAATGTATAGTCTTGCCAAGTTCTTCCTTTGACATAAAAACCCTTAATTTCAAAAAACATTTCCAATTTAATTTGTGAGTCAGTTACCAACTTTGTACTGAGCACATAGTGATATGAACATTTAGGGTTGCCAGTATCAGATTATAAGTGAGCTGTTCTAAATAGTGTCATGCATTTTCAATAACTTTAGCCCAAGACTCTACTGTCATCATTAGTTTATTTTTGCACCAACATGCTACAACTTGCCCCCAAAAGATTTTGCGAGCTAAGCCTCATGATTGTTTCTAAATGAAAAAGCTTAACATTGCCATTAGCAAACTAGTTATAAAGCTCATGACTAAAAGAATTATGAAACTCCTAGGGATGAGCTGGAGATTTTAATAGTGTGCTTAAATGAAGGCGAGAAATTGGATTCAATGCTGAGAGAAGAGAATACTGTTTAGCAGTGCACATCTGTTACATGCCTGCAACAAACCAGGTTCCATACCAGATGAAAACAGCCAATTCCTTCTAGTCAAGAAGCTTATAATGTGTTGAACAAAGCAAGCAAGCAATCCTTTAATAGGCACTGTAAAGAAACTAAAGAGGTATCTTAGAGAGAACCTTCACCTCTAGCTTGAATGTTGCTCAAGAATTTGCGAGAAAATGAAGTCTATTGCAGCAGAAGGGAAGCATGTGCCCAGGAGAAGGCATGCTGGCTGTGCTAAGGTTTCTAGTAAGGCAGGATGAGAAAGGTACCAAAGAGTGCTGAGAAGTATACAAGAGAGGAAGGGGTTTGGAAATGCATGGTTAGGAGCATGGACTTCGTCCTATAGAAACCATACCATTGTAGAAAACCATAGCTTTAGAAAGATCATCTAGGTGCATTTTGAAAGAGTTTGGAGTCAGAATGATATGGCTTTAATGAAGGCCATAATGATGAAATCAAAGGAGACTGGTTAAAGTGGTGCTTGTCAGGATCCAGAAGACAAGAAGAATTTGCAAGTTGGTTTAATTAACTGACTGACTGGAAAGTGAAAGGAAGGGAGAAGCAGTATCTGACTTGGACAGCTAATTCAAGGGTGGAGAAAGAAAACCTAAGAGTAAAAGGATTTGTAACTTGGGCACATTTAACCGAAGGTTAACAGGATCTATGGATAAAATGGGAAGTTAATAACAGATTTATTACTCATATCTGTCCCTGTACAGATTGTTTGAAGTTGTCAGGAATAGGAATGGGATTACACAGAGGGTGAGTCATGTGAGACAGGAATGAACTAAGAAGAGAGCACAAGACAAACATCAAAATTTAAGATGCTTACAGATAAGACAGCTTGACCTCCAGAAAGAGGATAAATAGTGTTGTGAGAAAATAAGTAGCCAAAGAAAAGAATGTTGCATTATCAAAGGGAGGAAAAACTTTCAAAGCTGAGGGACTGGTCAGTGGTTACAAAGGCTTATTTGGGATCAAAGAAAATGAGAATTTTAAATGTGACCCTTGACTTTGATGATTAAGGAGATAGTTACTGATCTTAACAAAAGTATATTTACTGAATAGGAATCAAATGCTAGTACTTAAGTGGGAATTATGGAAGTTGAACAGTGGATGTATATCATTTTAGAAGCTTAATTCTTTGTGTGTGTGTGTGTGTAATAAAGTTTTATTAAAGTATAAAGGAGATAGAGAAAGCTTCTGACACAGGCATCAGAAGGGGGCAGAAAGAGTACCCCCCTGCTAATCTTCAGGTGGATGTTATGTAGTCATTAGCAGTCTGTTATGGAAAAGAAAGGAAGGTCTTAAAATTCAGAATGGCACCAGATAATTCATCCCAGGCCATAAAACAATTGACTTGAATCTTGTAGAAAGGGCAGATTACCATTCAAATAGTTTCATTTACATAGATTAGGGGAACAAAGTCTGAGTATAACATACAGGTTTGCCAACTAGTTTGAGCCGTTTGGCGGAACCAACTTGAAGACAGAGTCTGGGGTACATTAACATAGTTTAAGACAAAACGTGTTCGCTAGGAGAACAAAGAACTAGAGCTCCACGCATCCTCACCTTGTCCTGAAGGATCCCGGACGAGCGCCCAAGATGAAAGGTTGTTGCTGAACGATAAGACACCAGGATTCTTGGCCTCCAGAGGAGACGAATTCAATCCGGGGCCAGAGACGAGGCTGGATCGCTCAGAGCTTTTGTGTAATAAAGTTTTATTAAAGTGTAAAGGAGATAGAGAAAGCTTCTGACATAGGCATCAGAAGGGGGCAGAAAGAGTACCCTAGAAGCTTAATTCTGAAAGAAAGAAGAAATAAAAAAATATGTGATCTAAAGAATGGGCAAGCAGGAAATATACGTATTTTTAATCTTACTTTTTCCCTTTCTTTTTCAAGGAAGATGAGTGAGGTAGAAATGGATCCCTCAGAATAAACATGGACATTGATATTAAACACTTCATAAAAAATTCCTGTTTCTTTTCTGCTATGATTTTGATCAGTAAAAACTCTATCACTTAGCAGTACCACTGATTTAGATAAGAGGCAAAGGTCTGTTCTTGAATATAAATAGGGCTGTTCCCCTCCATCCCCAGAAGCAGCATGGGATGAAGTTCTAATGTTTTAGGAGTAAATCATTTTGTTAAAATAAGAGGCAGGAAGTTGAGGAATAAATTCAAGATGACCTTGGTTTCCAGATAGATGCTGAGAATAAAGTAGGTAAAAGCTTAATATTCATTTCAAAAGAATAATAAAACTTTGGACAACTACTCTAGAAATGGAAAAGAGAACTAATTAAAGTCATTTAAAATTACTTATCAACCTAGAGGGCATTGTTAAATCAGAAGCCCTATATTTGTAAATGTATCAAGTGATATGCTTCTGTGATTTTTTTTCCTAACACAGCTCAGTATGTTTGTAGGAATGTAGAGAGTGGGTGACTGGGCTTATTGAGAACTAAATATTTGTAGGACAGGAACACAGGAGTTATGAGCCTAAAGGAGTTGAGATGCTAGCAAAAGAGAGACTTAAGACACTGTCCAAGGATTCTAGACTGGAAAAGGAGGAAGGTAAAGTCAGGAGAAAACCCATTTAGAGACCTGGAAAATAAGGGTGTTGTGTGGTATTCCTGGAAGCTTGGATACTTGGGGGAATAGTCAAGCACTTTTTTCAAAAGTATTGGGGACTGCATACTTCAGTTCTATTGTTAAGGACTGAGTCATTGAGAAAAGTAATGGTGAAAATGAAAATGGCCTTGAGGATATAGGAAAATGACCTAACAAAACAAATCAGAATGAGTTTCAATTGATATAAGTGCAAAGTTGACATCCTTTGGGGGCAGAACCTGAATGATACAAATACAGAGTAGAGAAGTAGACAAAGTCAAGTGAAAAAGAATAGATTGGGGTAATATCTAAACCGAGGTCTGTGCATTTAAGGCAGTTAATGGGAGAAACTGTGTTTCAGTCTCTGAGTTGTGTCTGAGTGTCTCCTGAGGAGGGACGGGTCAGCAGTGGCCTTCTGCAGGGACAGGGGCTCTGGGTGCAGCAGACCTGGGTGTGGCATAAGCCCTCTTGGAGGAGGTCACCATTAACCCACCACAGAGCTGCCAGAACTTACCCAGGACTGGGAAACAGACTCTTGGAGGGCACAAACAAAACCTTGTGTGCACCAGGACCCAGAAGAAAGGAGCAGTGACCCCACAGGAGACTGACCCTGACTTGCCTGGGAGTGTCCAGGAGTTGCTGGCAGAGGTGTGGGTTGGCAGTGGCTTGCTGCAGGGCTGGGGGCACCGAGTGCAGCAGTGTGTGCGTGGGACCTTTGGAAGGAGGTCACCATTACCTTCATTACCTCCACCATAGTTTGGTCTCAGGTCAAACAACAGGAAGGGAACATAGCCTTGTCCATCAACAGAAAATTGGATTAAAGATTTACTGAGCAAGGCCCTGCCCATCAGAACAAGACCCAGTTTCCCCCTCAGTCAGTCTCTCCCATCAGGAAGCTTCCATAAGTCTCTTATCTTTATCCATCAGAGGACAGACAGAATGAAAACAACAATCACAGAAAACTAACCAAACTGAATGGAATTCCAGTTGAGCAATTTCAAATCCTAAAAGATGATGCTGTCAAAGTGCTAAACTCAATATGCCAGCTAATTTGGAAAATTCATCAGTGGCCATAAGACTGGAAAACATCATTTTCATTCCAATCCCTAAGAAAGGCAATGCCAAAGAATGCTCAAACTACTGCACAATTGCACTCATCTCACAGGCTAGCAAAGTAATGCTCAAAATTCTCCAAGCCAGCCTTCAACAGTATGTGAACTGTGAACTTCCAGATGTTCAAGTTGGATTTAGAAAAGGCAGAAGAACCAGAGATAAAATTGCCAACATCTGTTGGATCATCGAAAAAGCAAGAGAGTTCAAGAAAAACATCGACTTCTGCTTTTTTGACTATGCCAAAGACTTTGACTGTGTGGATCACAACAAACTGTGGAAAATTCTTCAAGAGATGGGAATACCATACCACCTGACCTGCCTCTTGCGAAATCTGTATACAGGTCAAGAAGCAACAGTTAGAACTGGACACGGAACAACAGACTGTTTCCAAATCGGGGAAGGAGTACATCAAGGCTGTATATTGTCACCCTGCTTATTTAGCTTAAATGCAGATTACACCATGGGAAATGCTGGACTAGAGAAAACACAAGCTGGAATCAAGATTCCTGGGGGAAATATCAATATGCAGATGATACCATCCTTATGGCAGAAAGTGAAGAAGAACTAAAGAGCCTCTTGATGAAAGTGAAATAGTGGAGTGAAAAACTTGGCTTGAAAGTCAACATTCAGAAAACTAAGATCATGGCATCTGGTTCCATCACTTCATGGCAAATAGATGGGGAAACAATGGAAACAGTGAGAGACTTTATATTTGGGGGCTCCAAAATCACTGCAGATGGTGACTGCAGCCATGAAATTAAAAGATGCGTGCTCCCTGGATGAAAAGCTATGACCAACCTAGACAGCATATTAAGAAGCGGAGACATTACTTTGCCAACTAGATCCATCTAGTCAAAGCTATGGTTTTTCTAGTAGTTGTGTATGGACGCAAGAGTTGGACTATAAAGAAAGTTGAATGCTGAAGAATTGATGCTTTTGAACTGTGGCGTTGAAGAGATTCTTGAGTGTCCCTTGGACTGCAGGAGACCCAACCAGTCCATCCTAAAGGAAATCAGTCCTGAATATTCATTGGAATGACTGATGTTGAAGCTCACGCTCCAATACTTTGGCCACCTGAAGTGAAAAACTGACTCATTGCAAAAGACCCTGATGCTGGGAAAGATTGAAGGTGGGAGGAGAAGGGGACGACAGAGGGTGATATGGTTGGATGGCCTCACCAACTTGGTGGACGTGAGTTTGAGTAAGCTCCAGGAGTTGGTGATGGACAGGGAAACTTGGCGTGCTGCAGTCCATGTGGTCACAAAGAATCAGACACGGATAAACTGAACTGAAAGGGAAGAAACAACCTAAATAGGTTCTTTTCTTTTAAGCAGTTTCAGAAATTTGAGGTTTTAGGGAAATTTGGAGAATTTTTTTTTTTTTTGAAAAAGCAGTTGGATGTGATAGGCAAGAAGTGAAAGTGGCATTTTCTAATTATCAGAAAATAATTAAATCTCTGAAGCTTTCTCTCATCTCTACCCATAGAACAAACAACAACCTTTCAGGAGTAATGTGCCAAGAGATTATTTGTGGTATAGGCAGATATATTTATTTCAGGCACCTATATTTTATTTCAGATATATATATTTCAGGCACCAGGAATCTATATAATGTTCTTAATATAGCTTAGATTATGACTTTTATTTTGTTAAGAGTACTAAGTAGAGTAAGATTTCTCCATAAATAGATGATTATGTACAAAGCAAGTGTTAGCTAGTTTATTTTTTTAATATAGTAGAGTAGAATTTACAATCATGCAATACATTGAATGGAGTAATAATGATGACTCATGGATGGATCAGATGACAGTTCTCATGTTTGATGTTTATGCAGTCTTATTCTAGGCCACCAAGCCAGACTTTTAGATGGGTCCTTACTTTTCACTCTTCTCCTGGGCCAGAGTTGTCATCAAGCAGTGCTCCCTGGTCTGCTGGATCTGCCGTGAACCATCTGTTTTTCCTCCTCCTTCGTGATGCCCATTACATAAAAGTTTCAAGTCCTCAACTTCACCTTTAGGGAATCTATATATCATTTAATGAAACATCCAATGGCACATTTGTAGGATGATATTGGCCATAACAAAAAGTGTTTGGGGGAGTTCTAGCAGTTTTATTTTTAAAGAAATTACAATTGTATCAAAGTTATTGGCATTAGAAGTCCATGTTTCCAAGGAGCAAACAGTTAACACAAACTGAGCAATTACTGTGTGCCAGGTAATGTGCTAAGTAATTTAAATGCATTATTTCACCACCTTGGGAAATAATTATAATTTACAAATTATGAATCTGAGTTTATATAGGTTAACTGACTTCTCCAATAAATGGAACGCAGGATTATAAACTCAAAACCATTTGAGTATATAGATTTCTTCAAAATTCACTTATTGAGGACCTGCTGGGTTTAGGATATCATTTTGGGTATAGGAATAAGAAGATGTATAAGCCATTTTTCTTCCAATCAAGCAATTCAGATAAATATGTAAACCACTTTCCATAAGATAATGTGACAAGTTCTAAAGTAGAATCATGTATACAGTTCCTTGGGGGGAAGATAGGAAAACAAACATTTTTTCCCTGAGGAGAGAGAAATTTCACAGTACAGGTGAATTTTGAACTAGAATGTAATTGTATGATGGAATTCCACCAAAGGAACTTTTCATATGCTGAAAAGGTTTACCTTGAACTTTTGTTCTCCACAATTTGAGAAAATTTATAAAGTATTATTGCAAAACATTTCTACTGCTGCCTCATTTTTTTGTGGGGGGGAGTCAAGGACGAAGAGAGAAATTCAGAAGTAGGTTTATGTAAAATAAAGATAAAATCAAAAGGGTTATGACTGATTTTAGAAGTAACTAGAAAAAAAAGAAAGAAAAAGAAGAGGAAAGAAATATCAGAGGACTCTAGGAAGTAAAATACAGAGAGTCATAGTAAAGGAGATGAAGAGATTTAGATGAGATGGCAAGAAAATTTTAGAGTATCTGACTGCAATGTTATTTTAGGCTATTATACTGACCTATAATAATATGATTTTCATGAAAAATTTTCTCATAAAAAATTAAGAATGTTTGTTGAAAGTAGCAAAAATCAAGACTGCCCAGAATGTGTATTTGACAACCACATCTTCAAATATAGCATATAAAGTCAAAGAGAATGTTAAGCTGTAGCCTCCAAATATCTTATTTTCTTGCTATTCATCTGAACCTTATTTTGAAAACAAAAATCAATGACGCTGATTTTAGAGTCCATCTTCTGAAAATAAAATTTAACTTTTCATGGTGACTAAATGGCTTTGTTTTAGCATTTTCAAGAAGGTCGTCAATTCATATGTGCTCTTTTAGAGTATGATTTTTCTTTAAAAATCCTGATGTCCATGGCTGATTCATGTCAATGTATGGCAAAAATCACTACAATATTGTAAATTAATTAGCCTCCAACTAATAAAAATAAATGGAAAAAAAAAAGAAAAAAAATCCTGATGTTTTAATACTTACAAGTCTGTGGATTGATGGGCTTTCAGAAAACAGAAGACATCTCAAGGGATGGTTATACAGGACTTTGTTGCTTCATGAAAATTCCATTTCTACTTCTGTAGAAATGTTTGCATCTCAATTCCATTCCTACCCACTGGGTTTTTTTGTTTTTGTTGTGGATGTTGATGCTCTTCTGATGTCTTTCAGATCGTACATATGTTTGTGTGCATGTTTATGGCTTATGTTGTTATTGTTCTAATAGAAAGAATTTGAGGTGTGGCAGACTCTTCTCACTCCTCTGGCTATAAACTCTCGCAACACATAGCAAACAGCCGATCAGAGAAATGGTGAACATTGTCTGTATTCTCTGTGCACTTGGCAGGGATTTTTCATATTGTATATTATTGGCTCTGCTGTGTGATAGCACAACAGAGCCTTTGTAATGCTCTCAGCAGAGCTATTTATATACTGCGACTCTGCTAAGTATCCTTCCCTCTGCTGGGGTTCTTCCACAGACTCAAAGAGAAAGTGATTCGCCCAAATAAAAGAAATATGGATTGACAATGCTAAGAGCCCAGGCTGCCGCAAAGGCAAAATAAGTCTTTATATAGCTCACATTAAGTATTATTATTTTCAGTTGAGTGGCAAAATGGAGGTTAGCCCGAAATGAAGTAAAAAGATATTTCTTTCTAGCCGTCAAGATAATTAGAATCAGGTTGGCATGCACCTGTGTTTGATGCTCTAAATATGTTGTGTCAAAGGGTCCCAGACCCTGGGTCACCTAGCTTTCAGTGATTTCCTTCAACAACTGTTCAGATACAAATTTTAAAAGATGAGTGTCAAAAGGTTCCCTGTCATCTGTGGTCACTTTTTGAAATGGATTACTGAAAATCTAAATGACTTGGCTATACACAGTAGGGCTTCCCGGGTGGTGCTAGTGGTAGGTAAAGCATCCGCCTGCCAATGTGGAAGACATGGGTTCTATCCCTGGTTGGAAAGATCCCCTGGAGTAGGAAGTGGTTACCCATTCCAGTTTTCTTGCCTGAAAAATTCCATGGGCAGAGGAGCCTGATGGGCTCAAAGAGTTGGGGTCACAAAGAGTTGGACGTGACTGAACAACTGAGAGACCCTGTAAGGAGAATGAATGTAAATCACAACACCAAGAGGAACAAATGTTATTTTATTTTCAAGGTATCCCATTCAAACTAGTCACTAACAATCTGAAACTGATAGTTAAATTACCTGGGAATATCCAGGTAATTAAATTTAATTAGTTAAGCAAGTTAAAATTTTCCTTCATATCATATTGAGGTTGATATTGGGTCTTACAGGTTTGAAGCTTTACTTTCTTCTCAAAATTAACCTGAAACATTTATGCTTTCCTGAATTTATATCAAATGATGCTTATGGCATTTATGCTTCCACTTTTATAAGGATAAAATGCTAGCATTCTAGCATTACCTGGACATGGGGTCTGTTCTCTGTTATCAGATTCAACCAGGGAGGGCTTGCCCGCAATCTGACATTTGTATTCATGTTAAAAGTTCTGATATTTGGATTCACTTATATTCAGTCATGCCATGCTCAACGGCATGACTTTAAAAATAGCATAAAATGCATAAAAATAATAAGGGAAAGAGATACTAGCAGAATGTGATGCTTCAGTTAATGTCACACTAACCCGAGGATATGGGAAATGTCAATTTTCAGTGGTTAAGGCAGACCACAGATGTGTGTATAATTCTAGGAAAAAATGATTATGTAAAAAAATGATGATCTTTTATTTGCTATTTGTTCACTTCTTGGTTATCTGTATAAAAAAATCAGGGGACACAGGCAGAGTAACTTTCTGGTCTTTACCGGCATAATAAGGTAAATTCTTAGAAGAAATAACAGGAAAAAGTAACTTTCAATTTAAAAAAATAAGTTTTGTCATGTACTTGCGTAATGAATGACATTATTTTGATGAGAAAAGACAAAGTACTTGTATTCTTTTTCCAGTAGAGTTCTATAACTACTCTCTTTTTGGGAAATTTCTAAAAAATTTTCCTCTAACACAATATATCCAGGTAGTAGCTGACTTGTTTTTTTTTCTATGTAAGATATAATATAATTTGATTACAAACAGTTAGCTTATTTATTATCAAACAAAAAGGTTTAATTGATTATATTATATGAAAATTCACTGAGATAATAAAAAATCAAAATTATTAGGTGATTTATATTCCAACTTTCAAATTTTATGGGTGTGACAAAATACTTAAAGTAACAAAATTATATTTGAGTAAGAAGCCAACTGAACTTGAAATGCAGAGGATTTAGCTAAGGAAAAGAAGGCTATACTTAAAATTAGATTCCTAATTTGATTCCTCAAGAGGCTGTAGAATTTTTTTTCCCCTGAAAACTAGCTATGCTAGATCTTTAAAAGTATGGCATGGCCTTTTTAAAATGCCATTAGCTCTGCCAAGTAGAGTATAGAGGGCTTGACTATCCTTGAATGACTTTTCAGAGTAGAAATTCAGGCAGAGAAGTGTCTAAAAAATTTTCTCCCAATGGTACATCTGGTAAAATAGTAGACCATTTAAATATTTGGGGAAAATGGAATGGATTCTTTTGTTACATACCTATGGGATACTTTGCATGTTATAAAGAAAGTGAAGTCGCTCAGTCGTGTCTGACTCTTTGCGACCCCATGGACGGTAGCCTACCAGACTTCTATGTCCATGGGATTTTTCAGGCAAGATACTGGAGTGGGTTGCCATTTCTTTCTCCAGGAGGTCTTCCCGACCCAGGGGTTGAACCCGGGTCTTCCACATTATAGGCAGACACTTTACTGTCTGAACCACCAGGGAAGTCTGCTCTCTCAAATTTCACAAGTATATTAAATTATCAAATGCTCTGAGAAGTTCTATAATCAGGAAAACTGTTTACCACACAATTTTAAAAAGTATTTGACCATGGAATCGCTTTATTATAAGGTACTCAGAGAAACTAGCATTTTGGGTAAAACAAATTGGGTGTATCAACTGACAGTGCTAAAAAGTAACTACATTTAAAAGATAACCTTGTCTAAAAGGTATTAAGTACTTCCACAGGTCTTCATATGTATTAATGCATTTGTATATGTAGTATCTGTGTTCTACTTTCCCTTGATAATCGTGGAATAAGTTTTCCTTATTTCTGTAACCAACCACTTTCCTTTATAAGTTTCTGAAAGATTACATATGTATTTATCATCAGGAATTTTCCTTTCGAACTCTGTTGAACCCACTTCAGTCAGACTTTTGCTCCTATCAATTCACTGAAATAGCTGTCTTAGGCAATGGTGACCTCCATGGTACAAAATGTAGTGATCTCTTTTCAGCTTGACTTTACAGTAGCATTTTTGACATAATTGATCACCCTCTTTTTAAAATTTCTCCAGTTAGGTTTCAAGACACTAGGCTCTTGGCTGCCCTACCTAATGTCTACTTTTAGTCTCCTTGGTTGGTTTCAGAGAGCCATAAGATCACTGGACTGCTTCTTATTTATTCAGCTTTCATTGTCCAGGTAAGCTCATCCAATCTACTGGCTTTAAATACCATGTTTGTTGATGAGTCTCATATAAATCTTTTCTAGACCCCTTTTTCCCTAAGTCTCCACACTGATTTTTTCTATAATTTTATTACAGTAGTTGTTTTTATATTGATAAACATAGTCCAGTTATAATACACTTTATGACTTTAATATAGCTGTGACTTATCAAGGTTCATAGCTTTTCCACACTGATATTTAATAGACACTTCAAATTCGAAGTGTCAAAACAAATCCTGAAACTCTGTTATATTTCCTCATTCTGCAGTCTGTCCCATCTCAGTAAATAGCAACTCCATTTTCTCTTATATTATTTCTGGTTCAGAACAAACACTTCGTCACGTAGGACAAGTGATGCAATGGCTCACGGCATTGTCTGCCAGCTGACACCACTGCATTTGCTAGACCATCTTTCAGTTCTGTAAGTTCATCTATTTTGGTAACTGATATGGTAAGAACAATGAAATTTTAGGCATCGAGTTTCCTTAATTATAAAGTATATTTTTGCTTCCTTAATTTTAAAGTAGATTCCCTGATAATAAGTAAGTAACCAGATGATTTTGCTGGCAGAAACATGGTAGGTGTATAGGAAAAATCCAAATCCAGAAAAGTTTTTTTTTTTTTTAATTTCTGGTGAGCCAAGTCTCTGCTGAAAATTGTTTAGTGTAATGAGCAAATTATCAAGTAGATGACTAGATGATTGATTCTAGGCATATATTGATTTTATATTGATCTATCATGTTGGCAACCTAATATTTAACAGTGATAGTAGCCATATCAATTTGGGTAAAGGGGGATCTGTTTAGTTGGGCTCCTATCTAGCCTCTATCTTTGCCAGGTTAGCACTTTGTTAGCCCATTGTGAAAGCACTGGCTTAAGTGAGATACTGTGAAGAAGAGGCTACATGACATCCACAGGGTATACTATCTTGTCTGCCTGATTATTGAGAACTTTTGTGACAATGGATGTGAGCATTCAAGGATACAAACATCTTTCCACACTGAAACTATTTCAACAGATCTCCCCAGATACCTTCTCTTAAACCAGTTTGTTTTTAATCTTCAAATTTTTAAAAAATATAGTTTTTGGAGCACAGGTGCTTTGAAATGTTGCATTAATTCCTACTGTACATCAAAGTGAGTAAATTGTATGTATACCTATATATAAATATATTCCCTTTTTTTGGCTTTCCTTCCCATTTAGGTCACCAGAGTGCTGAGTAGAGTTCCCTGGCTCTACGGTGAAAAAGTGTTAGTTCCTCAGTCTTGTCTGACTCTTTGTGACTCTGTGGACTGTAACCCACCAGGTTCGTTACCATCTGTGCCACCAGGGGCTCGACACAGCTCACTTAAATCCTGTTGTGTCATGCGTGTGTGCGAAGTCGCTTCAGTCGTGCCCAGATCTGCAACCCCAAGGACTGTAGTCCACCAGGCTCCTCTGTCCGTGGGATTCTCCAGGCAAGAATACTGCAGTGGGTTGCCATTTCCTTCTCCAGGGGATCTTTCCAACCCAGGGATCAAACCTGGGTGTCTTGCCGAGTAGGCAGATTCTTTACCATCTGAGTCAGCAGGGAAGCCCTGGCGCTATGCAGTAGGTTCTCATTAGTCACCTGTTCTATCCATAGTACCAGGAGTGTATATATGTCAATCCCAATCTCCCAGTTCATTGAATTTCTCTTTCTAGGTAAAGAGGACAATGAAATGTGTCATGCAAAATTCTACCCTATAGAAGATTTTCTTTTCTGTTCTTCCTGGCTTGTCCTTAGAGTACACAAAAAAAAAAACAAATTCAGTTTTTTTCCTCCTCAGGTAACTAACCCCAGTTTTGGGTCCAAAAGTAAGTGTGGATTAGGTAATTGACAGAAACATGTCATGTGAGTGCATAAGCCAAGTTTTTGTGAAATCTGGACCTTCAGGCTCATTTGGCCTTTACAATAAGTAAGTCTTTCACTTGGCATTCAATGGATGTTGAGTACAGTAGAGTTTGTCTTTAAATAACGCTAAGCAGATTAGGGCATATGATTACCTGTGTTTAATAGTGAAAGGTAGAAAAAGTCAAGTCATGTCTCAAAAAGCAATCAGCCTTTTGTAGAAGACGACTTGATGTTGCTATAAACCCTAAGATATTGTGACTATTTTTTGTATGTAATAAACTCTAGATGGCAGCTCAAACCATCACAGGTATGGAGTACCAGTAAACCCACTGGTTCATAAGGACCCAATGACAGAAACATTTATGTTGAATCTAAAATATTTGAAGAACCTGTTCTTGGTCTGAGTTTTATACAGAGCTGGCAATGTTTGAGGTATTCAGAAATTGGGATAGAAATGCACGTATAAATGTGGTAGATGAATGCATTTCTGATATAACGTTTCCTCTGAAGGCACAAATTTCAGTGGATAGCTCAGGGCACAGATTGAGCCTAATGAAATGTCACGTTTCTTTAGTTATGATTGTGAGAAAGACCAGGTAAATGCAGAAAACTGCCCAGTTGACCAGAACCACTTAGGAATACCAAAACACACCTACCTACCCACCCATAAACAAACTTCAGAAGTCTACTAGATCCTCAAGTTCGTTGTGTGTATTATGAGTCATAGCCACCCACATCTGGAGTTAAAATGTCCTATCCAGCTTCAGATAACCCTCCTCCCACCACTTCACACTAACTCAGCCGCTATTTCACTACATCACTCACTCATGAGCAAATGTCACGTGTTTAGCAAGGTAAAATACCATATTTATTATAGTATTTATGAATTTCTTAATAATGACATAGATGAAACTGTGCTATTGTTTTTGTTAGGTTTAAAAATTTTTAAATGCGTCATTGATGAGTTGTGTCCCTAGCCCTACTTTCCCCTTAAGTCAGGTGATTTTATTGTATAATTTTGCATAGCATGATAATTCTTAGGAACACATATGCCATCTTAGAGCAGAACTCCAGTGCAATGTGGGAGAGAGATTCCCACAAACAGGAAGATAAGTTGGATATTTAGAGACCAAGAAATGGCAGTTTTCTACAGAAAACGAAGTTAATAAGGGTTGGGAATTGAAGCAAGAGAGAGGGTGCAGTGTCAATGTGTTGAGTATTTGTTGCATTCTAGACAGTGTGTTATTTTAAAATTCAGTATTTCATGGGAGAATGCTCATGGTAATGTCAGAATGATAGAATAAACATTGTATGTCATGGAAAGGAGTAGGGATGACTGCGTAGGAGACAGTTTTAATTATAAGGCACTTAGAGATACTACAGTCATCTGGTCCTTATAAGATAGCTGGACTCTGCCAATAGTATGGCTTCTTTGACACGGATGAAATAATAGGCAAATAAATGCCTAAGTATAAAATCCTCAGGCATTCTCCCTTCAAGCAGTTTAAAATTTATTGTGAGAGTTAAAATATGTTCATAAAACAGTACTGGTAGGTGATGTGTTATCAATGTCAAATGTGTCTACAAATTCTTTAGAGTCACAACCATGACAGGAGGCTTTTTGGAGCAAATGTTGATTTTGCTATGTCTTAAGAAAAGGCAGTTTGAATGGAGAAGACAGACAGACTTTAAAAGTATATGAGAATCTTAAATCAATATATATTTTTGACCTAAAGGATAAACTGTCCTTATGGGTCAAAGGTAATTCTTTTACTCTATTATCTTTGAACTATTTTTTGTTGCCTTTTCTATTTTTATTTATATAGACTTTTATTTCCTCTACTATCTCATTCATAAAGTAAAAGCTGTATTTTTACCACAAATCTATAACATTTCAATTCTAACTGAAAGTATGAATATTCTTATATTTTTCTACTTAAAATTATTTGTAAATATTCTTTCTACCCAAATCACCTTAATTTGGAAGCATTTTAATTAATTTTGACATATTCAATTTTGTTCCCCAGACTACAAACCCTGTTTTTGATATAGTAATCTAGAATATGTTTAATTAAGAAGAATATCTATCAATGAAGATGGCATTAGATGGTAATCTTTATGTATATCTGGTAAGAATTTGTCATTAACATTCTTGAGGAATATTTAATAACACATATCAAGAATCTTAAAAATAATCATATCAATTGATCTTAAAACTGAAGTTAAAATAAGTAGGAATATATTTATAATAAATTTCACTATAGCACCACTTATAGTCACAAAAAATTTTTAAAACTCCAAAGAGAAGAGTTCTTAAATAAGTCATAGTTAAGCAAGTCCAATGATGCAACGGGATATTAATTAGCAGTTTGAAAGTGTCTTCAAATCTATATAATTTAATTATATGAGTAATGCTTAAAGTTCAGAGTATAATATAGGGAGAAAAATAAACATAAATATATTTTAGTATGAATTCAATGTCTCAGCATTATATATATATACATTTATGTGTGTTATTTATACATATATATTTATATACATATATATGGATATATATTTGTATCCATATATTTATATATGGATATAAATTTGAGAAAAATAAACATATAAATATATTTTAGTATGAATTCAATGTCTCAGCATTATATATATATATTATTTATACATATATATTTATATTCATATATATGGATATTTATATATCCATATATATTTATATATGGATATAAATTTGAGAAAAATTTGTCAACATTAACTAGCTTTTGTTTTGTTTTTGGTAATGGTAGTAGCTTTAAAGATGATTTAAAATTTCTTCTTTGTATCTGTCTATTTTATAAATTACTTTAGGCGTAAATTACTTTTGTAATCAGAAAAAAATGTTTAAAAATATGTTAAAATGACAAACACACAGTAACATCAAAATTACAAGATAGCAAATTAACTCAACTCTAGCAAAGCTCATACAGGGACATGACAATGTGACATTTTCCACTATAACCACAACATGAGGAGAGTGGCTATGATTAGGACAAAAGAGCTAACTCAGTGTTGCCTTGGAAGATGCTGATGATACAAACAAAGGGGAAATTGGATTATTTTTTTTGCAAAGGGCATTAGTGCACAGTTGGTGGTCTGCTGAGTCTAGTCTGTCTGATGCTACATGTTGCATTCTTTGAGGAACTGTTACCTCAAGAAGAATCTTCATCTCTCAATGATGAGAGAATGTGGAATTGTTTCCTTCTTAGAATGCAACCTCTTGTTTTTTAACTATCAGGGGGATACCTTTGCTTCTGTTTGCAAAGTGGTATCCCAGAAATATTTTGCCAAGATCTCAGTTTTGATTTTAGAGAGAGAGAGAAAGAGAGAGAGGGAGATGCAAAGCAGTATATCTCAGAATGTTAAGATCTTAGCTTAGCTTTCATAGATAAATAGATAGGTAGATGAATGGTAGACAGGTAGATCTCTCTCTATGTGTCATAGCAATCATAGGCTTATTTTTCATCTTGTGTTTAAAAATTGCATTGATTTCAAGAGCCTGAACTAGTGCGGTGTGTGTTAAGGTATGAAGCAACAAGTGACTTCTCCATTCATCAAAAGTTTGTTGAAAGCATGGTTAACCAGTAGAACATAAGAACCTGTGGAGCAGACAAAGATTAATTATACCTGAACCCATGCAGCAATGTTTGTGTTCCAAACAAATTATATTTGCTTGTGTTTAAACGATGCATAAATCTGATGCGTGCAGATGAACGTGTGTTCAGGATGGGTGAGCACACTTGTTTGAATGTCATATTTATCCCTGTATTTTGTCAGAAAATTAACTTCTTTGGAGTTTGTGCTTGAGCTGAGCATATGGTTGTTGATCTCTGGAGATGACAGCCTATCTGAGCAATAGCTCCTTATGGCTCCAGCTCTCCTCAGCTGGCAGATGCTTTGGGCTTTTCTACAATTAAGTGGAGATCATCACTGTTTTCTTTGAGCACTGCTGTGCCTTGTACTCTGAAGTGTTTTGTTAATCACTGTCTGCCTTCGACAGAAGCTGCCAAAGCTCTCATTAAGTTTGAATTTTGAGATGTCATGCTCGAATGATGGAATTTTATCCTTTTTCTGCATGAATGGAATTGGCTATGGAAAGGTGCCAGAAAAAAAATCATGTCACTAAAGTATACTTGCTTTATATTTGGGGGATGAAACAAAAGGCAGTTGAAGGGGGGGGGTCCCCAGTAATTTGTCAGTTCTGGAACATATAGTTTCTTAGGTGATCCAGTTGTGGGGTGCTCCTGCTTACTAACAGGAATGGTTTCTTTACTGCATGTATCAAAAATCAGTCATTTCCTTGTTCACACAGTGAACTCTGAATCTTTCTTACTTGCCCCAAGACCTCTCATGACATTTGATATCGATGCTCAAATGTTGAAACAGAAACTAGTACGCAAGTTGCACAAGAGCAAAGTGATTTCTTTAATAACCTGTCTGTCTAACTGGGGCAGGAGAAGATATTTGATAGCAAAGGGGTAAAGAAAATAAGCTACTTTTGCCCTTCAAAATGATTATTTGAAGTTGTATAGACTGAAAACTCAATGCATCTGTTGACGATTTAATGATTTGCTGCAGGAAACGAAGTGTTATGGGAAATATGGTTTGAAAAGACATTACCCATTTCTCTTGGTGAATCTAATTGTTTCAGTTGAATGAGTCAAAGTAGGAAGTAAGCCTTGAAGAAAAAAATACTCAGAGTAATTAGCTCTAATGCCTAATCACTGGAGTCATAAAGCATTTAGAAATTTATTAAACTGATATATACAAGTCCTATACTTGCAAAGACTGGCATCTCCTGCTTGTTCACAAACTTCAGAAGCACCATTGCTTTTGTGTCTGCTTTGTCTGTGGCTCAGTTTATTTTACTCCACAACACATATGATGGATATTTCGTTGAAATGTCTTAATGGGCATACACAAAACAAAACTTGGACCTCTTACTTTGCAGCAGGAGGAAGGCTGGCTAGTCTGACTACAGTCACCTTAGTATCTTTACTTCTGTATGAATACAACATGCATTATTCATAAGGCCGGAAATAGATTTTGTAAAACACCCTTCGAGTAGAGTGCCTGCTCCTTTTAGATTATTTTCATGTATTTGCATGTTAGAAGTGCCTGAGTAAAATGTTGATTGAGATTTCTAAGGCAAAATATTAGTTAATATTTTCCTATGGCTGTATAAAGACAAGGAAACTATTGTTAGTTTCCACATCCTAGGAACAACTGAGAAACACACTATAGGCATCTTGCACTATAATAATGAGAACCATGTTATATGAAATAGGAACTAGAGGAAACAGACAAACATGTGCATATAAATTCCAGTTTTAATCTTTTATTCTGTATTTAGACAAAGAAAGTCACTCATGTTACATAACTTGACTCATGAAGAGAGATCCTATTGCCTAAATGCTTTCCCTTACCTGGTTTTAAAGAGCTGTCTTTAGAAAGAAAAAAGATGTTACATTTAGAAAATATAGGACTATAAGATTTGGCCTCTGTTCGTGGATTTGGTACCTTTTGGCTGAGAAAGCCAAAAAAACCCTCAAATTCATTAAGTATTTGGCCTGTATACCTCACAGTGGCATTGTAGGAATCTCTGAAAATATAATACACTATATAAAAGGTAAGGCAGCTTAACTCCCAATATTCAAGTTCAAAAATCTACTCCTTTCTTCATAGACCACCCCCTTCTCTGGACTCAAAGTTTAAGACATATCAAGTATCCAAAACTAGCCAAACATGTATTATTCTAATGAAATTTTCTGTAATGGTATAATAGAGCACTTAGTAATGCTGTCTCAGTATAGATATTACTTAAGAATTTTTGAACACTTTTAAGCCAACTCTTTCATTTAAAATAGCTATTTGAATATATTTTTATCATATTTATTTAGTCTTTAATATTGTCCTAAATTGTTTCTTATGTCTTGAATAAATTCAGTTATTAAAATTTATTTTCATTAAATGATTTTGAAATTTGTTAAAGTAGAATCTAAAATACAAAAGGACTTCCCTGGTGACTCAGATGGTAAAGAATCTGCCTGCAATGCAGGAGGTGCAAGAGACACAGGTTCCGTCCCTGGGTCAGGAAGACCCCCTGGAGAAGGGCATGGCAACCCACTCCAGTATTCTTGCCTGGAGAATTTCACGGACAGAGGAGCCTGGGGGTCTACAGTCCATGGGGTCTCAAAGAGTCAGACACGACTGAGCGACTATCACTTTCACAAAATGCAAAAGCATCTTTGACACTAGCAAGTAATTTGTGAGATAATTTTAGAAGATATAATCAACTTCAAAGTGAAAAATCTCTTTTAATTAAAAATCTAGTTTAATTAAGTATACACGGGATAGTAAGATAAGCTGTTTGTAACTTAAAATGCATTAGTTTTCAAAAATAAACATAATGAATCCTCATTGTAGAAAATGCAAAATAACTGAATAAAAACAGAACACAAGGGGAAGAATAAATAATCCAATTATTCAGAGATAACTACTCACAGATGTTGGTATTGGTCTCTTACCTTACTTTTTTTTTTATTTTATATAATAAAGACCATCTGAATTTTTACACAGTATTGAATCCTGTGCTTTCCTTCTAATATGATGCTATATGAATTTAAGACTTGGAAAGGTCTTTATGTATAATTTTCACATACATATTATTATTTTTTTCACATACATATTATTACCACATAGCACACACAAACAAATATAATTTTATATATATATATATATATATATATGGTTGCAATTATGAGCATTTAGCCTTTTGCCAGTATATAATTTTCACATACATATTATTCCCACATAGCACACACAAACAAATATAATTATATATATATATATATATATATATATATAGTTGCAATTATGAGCATTTAGCCTTTTTCCAGTGTTTCACTGTACACTAAATATTTTTTGTATTTAAAACTGTATGATATTGGTATCTTTGTAAAGAATTTTAGATTTTGAAAAATTTAATTACTGCCTGGAAGGGCATGAGGATCTTTGAGGTTTTGATATGTATCTGCTGCCTTCTGTTCAGTCACCCAGTTGTGTCCGACTCTTTGTGACCCCATGGCCTCCCTGTCCCTCACCATCTCTTGCAATATGCCCATGTTTATATATGGCCATGCACATATATATTTGAGATGTATGTATAAGGTTGCTTCCCTGGTGGCTCAGTCGGTAAAGAATCGTCCTGCAACGCTGGAGATCTGGATTCAATCCCTGGGTTGGGGAAACCCCCTGGAGAAGGGTATGGCAACCCACTCCAGAATCATTACCTGGAGAATCCCCAGGGACAGACGACCCTCGCGGGCTGCAGTCCATGGGGTCACAAAGAGTCGGACATGACAGCAACTAAGCTCACACTTATAAGGTCAAATTCCTTATTTGGACTTTGATTTAAATCAGAACAGAGATCCTGTTTTTCCATTAATTTTATTTTTATTTTATTTTTAATTTTTAAATTTTTTTCATTTATTTTTATTAGTTGGAGGCTAATTACTTTACAATATTGTAGTGGTTTTTGCCATACATTGACATGAATCAGCTATGGATTTACATGTGTTCCCCATCCTGAACCCCCCTCCCACCTCCCTCCCCATCCCATCCCTCTGGGTCATCCCAGTGCACCAGCCCCAAGCATTTGTCTCATGAATTGTATCCCTTTGAATTTCTGATAAGAGTGAAACCGTTGTGAAGTTTTTTACTTTCTTATTACACACACATACACACATATTACAAACTGGAGAAAGCGGTGTTTTGCATAAAAATACCTAATGCCTTTATAGAAGGAAAGCTAGACAATGATGTTGCGCTCCATCCGTATCTGTTGGTGATACAACGACCCAAGTGTCAGCAGAGAAGGCAGAAGTCTTTCTCACCAAGGCCACACTGATTTTAAGTGTCTCCTAATACTAGCTTCATTGTCTTCTTGGTGCTTTCTTTTTCTCTCCTCCCGCCATACCTGCTCTCACATTCCCACCCCTTCACCACTCTCATATTGACTTTTCAACATCATGAAGACATTTGGAAAGAATAAAATTCAAAATAGTGCATCGATTTGCTAGATCTGCAGTGACATAGCATTGGAGAAGGAAATGGCAACCCACTCCACTGTTCTTGCCTGGAGAAACCCCGGGAACAGAGGAACCTGGTGGGCTGCTGTCTGTGGGGTCGCACAGACTCGGACACGACTGAAGCGACTCAGCCGCAGCAGCAGCAGTGACATAATTAATCTGCCTATTTTTTTTGCTTACCTATCCCATAAGATCTTCATGAGGATTAGAGTATTGGGTTGGCCAAAAATTTTGCTCAGGTTTTTCTATAACATTCTACAGAGAAACCCAAACAAACTTTTTGGCCAACCCAGTAGATAAGTTATGTGAAGCAGTCATTGGTTTGTCTAGAATATAACAAATGCCCAGTGAAGCATGACTTTTGTCCTTTGTTATTAATAAATTGGCAGAGCAGTGATATGACCCTAAAAAACCTGTAAGAGTCTATAGTAAATTTTCATTACATATTAAGAATAGAATAGTAGGGAGAGAGAAAAAAATCCTAAAATTTAGGAGCCTTTTTCCTCACAGAGAACAAGTTCTGTCATTAAAGACATGACTATTTAGAGACCCACATCCATATACTTCCTGATAACATTCTGGAGAGTTTTTTCTGGGGTATACATCACTAAAATTAAGATATTGCAGTTTATGATAATTTTTTTCTTATTTGGAAACAAGCAAAAAATAAGTTTTAAGATTGATTGCTGCCTTGTCCTTAAGTTTTGGTCTCTTTTTTAAGAGAGCAGTTTTTATCTGAAATTCAATGTCATCAGTATGAACTAGGTGCCAAAAAATTTGAAGTGTTAAAAATAACTTTGAAAAATACTTGGATTTAAAATGTAAAACTGATTTAAATGGTATTCATATTTTAGTACCATGGGTATTTTTGAGTATTTCAAAACAATCCATTTTAAAAAAGACGATGTGCTTCTTACTTGAGGGAAAATCTTTCACCAGCCAGTATATCACAGGCACTATGAGATGGCCTGCGGTCTGGAAATAGTGCTATTTCCTCGTTTCTGAAAAGAGAGTATAGGATGGCAAATCATGAAGAAAACACAATTCTCTGTTGTGAAATCGGTAATATTTATACCTAATTCACAATACGTCCTTCTGTATTAATCCTATCAAAAGATAATTATTTATCAAGAGGCATTTTTGAGCTTAATTATTAGCAAAATGCTACCAGCATCACATATTATGCATAGTATACACATTATACCCTAACCTGCAATGGAAATGTAAATGAAAATAGATTGAGCTAAAGTACCAATATGCCGAATAAAACTAAGTACTAGTCATTAAAAGGTGACATAATGAAATATTTTGGTTATTCTTGCAGGTGTGTTTTAAAAATATTCTTCCCCTAACAAAATTACTTGTACTGCACTCATACATATTATTATAAACCAGATCATGCTGTTCTCTCTTGGTGCAGCTTCCCAGAATTACGCTTTTTATAACCAGAGAAATTGGGTGTGCTCTCTAAAGATCACTACATAATTATCTCCCTTCAAAACAAGCCCCAAATTTTGAATGTTGAAGAATACAAAGCAGAACCTATCATTTATAGATCCTTAGACTAATGGGTAAGGCTGATTTTTTTTTTTTTTTGGAACTTTGTTTTAAGGACAAATCTCTCTTTCTCTCTCTTTCTCTTTCTCAAGACTATTTTCTTTTTTAGAACGAAGTGATGCATTTATTACAAAGGACAACAAACCTACATTGACATATACAATATCTATAGTTTACATTAGGGTTCTCTCTAGGCTATACAGAGTATGGTTTAGACAAATGGATAATAACATGTATTCACTGTCAAAAGGTATGTTTTCACCATGCTATCGCTTTTTAATATATGTGAGTTCACAGGCACAAATATGGATTAAGGTGTTTTATTTTATTTTTATTTATTCACTTTTAAAAACATGTCTCCTCTGAGCACACTGATTCTGTTCTTTCCTCCGTATTGCCTTAGCTGAGCTCCTAGAATCATTGCTCCATCCTCCTTATCCTTCCTCCCTGCGCACATCCTATTCTCAAATGAGGGTGCAACTGTGATTTCAATCGGTATTTCTTTGCTAGGAATCAGACTCCCAAGACAACAATTCTTATTGCATTGCTTATGTCATATATTTATTTTTCCCTAATTGTTATTCTAATTATTTCCAAGGGAAAAAACTACATACAACATATTCTACTGTCAAGGAGTTGACACTTGAAAAAGAAAAGGAAGATATAAGCTTGTATACATAATGGCAGTACAAAAAAACTTAATGTGCTTTTATCTCTAGCTTTCTAGAAACATAAGCTTCTCCCTAGCCGTCAAAGTCTAAAAGGAAATAGGTGTGTGTGTTATAAGGAAATATAATGGGACAGACTTAGTTGATATTCAGCTTCTGATATTTGAAAGTAGAATTACAAATTTGGTACCCAACTTTTGCAAACAAAGTAATTGCCTTGAGGGAAAAATTTCCAGATTCCTTCTTTTTTTCCCACTTGTTTAGCCTTTGATCCTGAAGGATTTGCATCTTGGAATGCTAGTGATAAGTAAGAAAATATCCTTATTTACCATTTAGCATTCCCCAGTTAGTTGAAGTACCAAAGACAGAGGATATGATATGGTAGAAATTTCTTCTTTTTTAGTCTATGTAGTGTGTTAGTTGCTCAGTCGTGTCCCACTCTTTGTGACCCCGTAGATAGATTGTATCCTACCGGGTTCCTCTGTCTGTGGAATTCTCCAGGGAAGAATATTGGAGTGGGTTGCCATTTCCTTCTCCAGGGTATCTTTCCGACCCAGGGACTGAACCCCGGGTCTCCGGCATTGCAGGCAGAGCCTTTACCATCTATTGGAATAGACAGTCTTTTTGTCCTTTCCTTTTGTAAAAATATTCTTAGATTTTTCCTTAAAAATAACATATGTAAGACACACCTTCTAAAATACAAAATTACCACTCCAAAGCATTCAAATATGGCCAGTAATATAAGCTTACTGAAGCTCTTTCTGAATTTAGTTTTCCTTTGAAATACAAGTATACTGTAATTCTCTGGAATCGTTTCCAGATTTATTATATCAGTATTGTAAAACTCTCAATTCCTCTTAAAAGAATTGCTCTCCAGATGCACTGGTCAGCATGGATCTATTCGTTTTCATCCAACAGAGATACCATGGTAGTTTCATTTCTTGGGCTTTGGCTTCCACATGGAGAAACAGAACACCCCTCTCTGCAAAAGCTCAGTGAAGTAACCCTCTGAGGGAACACTGCTACTGGTGCTAAATGTAAGCAATGCTCATGTTTTGATGTTAATTTTTTTCAAAACATTATTAGATTATTTTCAAAATGTTTACCATACAGTGGCATCATTAACTTGATACCAAGTCAAAGTAAATATTGGAGAATTTTCAAAAAGCATGTTAGATTTTGCCAAGTTTTTACAGCACTAGGTAAAGTGTCTTTGGTTAACTTATAAAAGGCTGATACAAGTTAGCTACTGTAGGATCACTTCATCATTTATGCCACTGCTAGTTAAATATTCAAAACAAATTTGTGTTGTCATAGGATTTCAGCACTCTTAGGTAAAGTGAAAAAATACCGTTTGGGAACTGAAATGTTAAAGTGAAAGCAAAAGTGTTAGTCGCTCTTCTTGTCCAACTCTTTGTGACCCCATGGACTGTAGCCTCTGTCCACAGAATTCTCCAGGCAAGAATACTGGAGTGGGTTGCCATTCTCTTCTCTAGGGGATCTTCCCAATGCAGGATTGAACCTGGGTCTCCTGTATGGTAAGCAAAGTCTTTACCATTTGAGACACAATGTTAAAAAACAACAAAAATAAAACATGTAATTTTTAAGTAGACCAACATATCATCTACTAAGATTAGTATAACAAGTAAAAAACTTAAAGTGTTAGTTTTACAATTAAGCTCCAGATTTTGACATAGTTTCCTTTGAACTCATAAATCATGCTCACTTTCAGTAATATTACTCTTTAGTTCCATTTCCATAGTATAATGTTTTACTCTGTGGAGTTTCCCAGAAGTAACTACCTTTCAACTCCTCTAGAAATAATATGCAAAGGCAAGTGAATGTATGTGAAAACACATACTCACTCACTCATAGGTAGTAAAGGAAACTTTTGAAATTCTGTCAGATGTCACAGGTTTGTTCCGGGAAAAAAGGCGTGGGAGTCACTGAGAGTGCCTTGACATCTAGATGCTATTCCTCTCACTCATCTTTGGTCTAGATGCACTATCATTATTTAACATATTTCCTTTACATGTTCATATGAAGCCTTTTAAATGGCATTTTTCTGTTATGTCTTTCACATACCTTAAGCATTTCAAAAGCTGTATGGACATCATCTTTCAAAGTTTCCTTTCTTATGCTTTCTGATAGAGGCGTTTTCATTATTGCACATATCTCAATGAATTTAGCAAGTTTAACGGCCTTGAGAGTCAGTGTTTGTGTGTGTGTGCATGTGCACATGTGTGTGAGCACATGTATAAATACACAAACAGACCTTCCGATGAAACATAATACTGAGTGGGTTCGAGCTGTTTAGAAATCTCATACATAGATTACTGGTCAGATTGTAGAGATATCTGAAGCAGAAAAGACGTTAGCTCAGCATAATGACTATGTCTGCCAGCCATTTTTATAATGACTTGCTGCAGTTTTTATTGTCTGACAAACCGTATGCTGTTCTCTACTGTGAGCTTTCTTGTTCGACATAATAAAAAATGACGCAGTGTATCCCTCGAAGTCTAGCTGGGTGAAAGGCAGGCAGCAGAGTGCTGCTTCTGCCAACAGTTTGGTGGCGTATTCTGTTGAAATTATTCTGCAGGTGATAAATACACAATTATCATCCTTTATAATGCATTGTTCATGATCTGTGGTAGAGCTGTTATTCAGATATAGAGCATTTAAATCCATTCATACACTTAAAATTTCTTTACACATATTAAATAAGCCACCAGGTGCATCTGAACCTTTTGAGATGAAAATATTTACCTATTCTTAGAGAGCCACAGAATAACTTACTTTTGGTTTGTTAATTTATTGCTGTGTTTCACGTGTCACAGTTTTTTGAAAAATTTTCTCATCAAAGAAAACAATATTTCAAAAGATAAAAGGTTCCAGTTACTTTATGGTTAAGTACATCAATATTATATTAAAGATTTAGATTTAATATGAGTGATCATTTTCAAGTGAACGTTCCCCTACATATGAAAAGAGCTATGTGTGGTTTTAATAAAAGTGTATTAATATAAGGTCTATGAAGTACACTGGGCAGGAGTCTAATACAATAGAACGGCATGGTATGTATATTCACTTTGGTGATAAATGCTTCATTCTTTCTTTAGAGGATTATTAAAAGTGTTCTCTGGAGGAATAAAATGGTGGAAGTCACACATTTAATAGCTCAGGTACAAAGAGTCAGATTGTGCCAGTTGGCAAAAGTTAGCAGGAAGCTGTCACAATAAATGGCAGCAGCTGCTCATAGTTCTAAAGAGTATGTCCCAGTCAGAACTGAAAACTGATGGCATCTACATTAATACTACCTTAATGGCCCATCTGCTGCTCCATAGGGTCCCTAGCTGCTGTATGGAGTCATAGGCATTTGACAGGCAGTCTCTGTATGCCAGACGCACATGGTGCCAAATGTTTTAGCCTGCCTCATCTCGTTCTGATCTGTCAAATTCTCCCTACTCATTTATCAGGCAAGGAGTTAGGAGGGTTTTTCTTTTCTACACATCATTGCCTTTCAGCGTTGGGGCAGCTAAGAATTTGGAAGGCAAACTATTTTCGTTATTATTATTTTTTTTCCCTAATTGACAATGCAAGGCAAAGTTGTCTGATATACTGTACTGTACTGAGTAGGTTAACAAAGCGCTGTGACAAGCAAGCTCTGTGGAGAAATCAATTGAGAGCATTTTAAAATGCAATGCTGCATAAATATTTTCCTGTGGTTGTATTGGAGGGAAATAACATATATTTCTGTAGAGAATTATTAACTGGGCGAATATTATGAGAGCTTCCTTTCAGGTCGTTGAGCTAGAAAAATGCTAATATACACTGGAACACTGTTAAAAATACCTTGATAGGAAATGCAAAGTTCACATTTAAGAACATCTCTTAAACTTCTGTTTCCAGAGTGGAATAGGTTTTACACAGTAAGAGTCCAACGTAGGAACCAGTGTGTGTTTTGTAGCAGTTGGTTAAATTGTGCGGAAGTGATATTGGTCACTATTAAGGATAAACTATTATTTATTTTGAAGGTACTGAAGGATCAGGCAGTGCAATTCAAATATCAGTCAGTAAAGGGCTAAAGGAAAATATGTAATAAGATTTATAATGTTTTTTTATGTTGAAAACTGGAAAGCTTCATTTTTGAAAAAAAACGTTTCCAGACAGTGGGATCAGACTTTGCTTGGGTTAGAAGATGACTGACTTTCTCATTTAGGAGACCAATTATAAAATGACTGCCAATTCTTACACTTAAGAAGGTCTACCCTCTTTCTGATGATGGCAGATGTTTCCACTGGGATCACCATAGCTTGCCCCGTACTCTACATGTTTTCAAAACATCATTGTTCTGTATTCACTGGAGGTTTTCAGTCAGTGTGATGAACTATGTGGCCTGTACATTTTGGAGTGGTGATCCTCTTTCTTATTTTTTGACTTTCTTACTTTTTGTTGTCAGTTTCTAGAGTTACTGGGCTTTTTCAGTCTTAATTATTTTAAGAATTTATGATCAATCAAAAAACTGTGCACAAAACGAAATCTGTTAAATGGGTGTAAATAAGCCAGATGTCCCACATGTTATAATGTCCAAACCAGAAAGTGTAGGTGGAAGAGAGTTGTTTTATTCCGAGTTCCAGTAGGTTTCTCAGTCACAATTATTTACAACACTAATGTTACCAATAATTTAATAGCAACTGTTGAAAGATATTGCCATGTTTTCTTAGAAGCCTAATTAACCTTCCTTGAAGAATAGATCATGTGTATGTGATGGAAGTTAGTGCAAGTGTGGGTGTATGTTTATTTATGTTTATATGCACACATGTTGTAAAGGATGGAGACTGTTTTTAGTGGATTCACATATTTAATTATTATTGTTAACATTTTCCTTATTCCTGTGATTATGTACTCTTTCAATAGACTTTTTAAAAGACAATAGTCAATAGATAAGTTTAAATATACTGCTATACTTTAGGAGAAGGAAACGGCAACTCTCTCCAATATTCTTGCCTGGAGAATTGAATGGACAGAGGAGGCTGATGGGCTGCACTTCATGGGGTCACAAAGAGTCAGACACAACTAAACTAACACTTCCACTTTCACTTTCAAGGTTTATTTAAGGTTGGTTTCACTGGTGGCTCAGTGATGAAAAATCCACCTATCAATGCCAGAGACACAGGTTTGATCCTTGAGTTGGGAAGATCCCCTAGTGGAGAAAATGACAACCGGCTCTAATATTCTTGCCTGGGAGATCCATGGACAGCGAAGCCTGGCAGGGGTTGCAAAAGAGTCAGACACAACTTAGCAACTAAACAACAACCACAAAGGTTTATTATTTCTACTTTCAAATAGATCCAATACTACTGTGACTGTTTCCCAATCTGCCAGTAGAATTGAAAACTCAAATATTGAAACTGGTTTGTAACTTGTGCTATTTTGATATTATGACAGCATACTGGTGGTGGTTTAGTCACTAAGTCGTGTGCAACTCTCGCAACCCCATGGACTGTAGCCCACCAGGCTCCTCTGTCTATGGGATTCTCCAGGCAAGAATGCTGGAGTGGGCTGCCATTTCCTTCTACAGGGGATCTTCCCAACCCAGGAATTGAACCCTGGTCTCCTGCATTGCAGGCAGATCTTTACCGGCTGAGCTACAAGGGAAGCCATTATGATAGCATATCTCAGGCATATTGTCTGGGCAGATACATAGCTCCAAATTTTTTAATAAAAAGGATTAGAAGTAGCCTTGTTTTCTTCTTACACACTCATGCATCACTGATTTTCTTTTCCATCTGGGAAGCTTCTAGGATTAAAAAATGTAAAATTTGGTATGTAGAATATGCTATAGATGGTATTAGAAGCAGGATGCACTGCATTTGAACTTTGCAGCAATGCCATGAGAAAAATAATCCTCCTTATTCTCATAAACAGAAACTTAGGCTTCGGTATAGTAAATGATTTGCCCAGGGTTACAAATGAGATTGAATTGAATTTGAACCAAGTCTGTGAGAAGGCCATACCAGGTCACTGTTTACAATTATATTTCAAAAACGATAAAATGTCAGACACACTTGGGATCTCTTAGAAAAAGCGGGACTGAAAGAAGTGTAGTCCGTGAGAAAGGGCTCACCGTGAAAGGAGTCTGAGAGACA
Organism: Odocoileus virginianus; assembly: GCF_023699985.2. Classification (NCBI taxonomy): domain Eukaryota; kingdom Metazoa; phylum Chordata; class Mammalia; order Artiodactyla; family Cervidae; genus Odocoileus; species Odocoileus virginianus. The sequence continues at coordinate 85,835,712 of NC_069676.1, forward strand.
AAGCGCGCCCAGGGCCAAGGCCTACGCTTTAGAGCGGAGCGTGAGCTCTTATGCTGTTGGAGTCAGCAGAACTCATGCCTCAGCCATCTTTTTGACATTTGAAGGCTCTTGGGAATAGACTTTGCCTATGGATTAGAAGGGCTACAAAGCTTTGGTCTCTCGGCTGTTTTACTGGGGGACAGCCCTTAATGAAATGTAATACAAAAAGACAGAGTGCTACTTCTCACTCTAAGGTAGGTGGCCCCGATGATGAATGTCTAGTGCAAAGAACATCCAGTTGGCTTCAGCAATTCCTCGTGAACCACCACTGAGGTACCTGGCCCAGAGAAATACTCCTCACTTCTAGCTTCTCTCACTGGAGACAGCAGTGTCCAACGAACAGCTTGATTTGTGGAGGCAGGTTAGCAGACAAAGAATTGGAAAAATTGGAGAGGAAAAACTCGGAAAAGAGAAGGCCACCTGTGAGTCAAGTAAAAGAGGACCCTATAGATCTGAATATTTGGAGTATTAACATCTATTGCCTCCACTGGTTCATGAAAGCATATGAAGCCTAAGGCTGCAGGATTCATACTTTTGGCTCCTCATTGTCAGAATTCATTCTTCCACAGGTACTTGAGTACAACTTCAGTAGCGTACAGGTATAGACTGTGGATATCTTGTTTCCACGTGGCAATGCCTAGGAGGTCGGAAGGCATCCAAAGGAGTGGGTCGTTTTTCATCCTGTTGTTATTTGGAGTGGATTTTTTCCCCAGAATTTTATCTTTGAGTACATGTATTATTTTCCTGGAAAAATAAAATTAGCAAAAAAGAGAAGAAACAGCTAAAAAAAAAAAGCAAGAAATCTAAGGACAGAAAAGAAAGAAAAATCATTCTCTTAGCTGTTTATAGCTCTAATATGACCATGTACTACAGAGGTCTTAATGCACCATTTCCCAATTAGACATTCTTCTGCCTTTTTTTTTTTTTCATTACTAGAAAAGCTATATACATGTAAGATAATTTTTACAGATCTTTTACAATATTTCTTTCTTTGTGGTGTCCACGAGCTCATACCACACATATGATACAGCACAGTCTCAGAGAATAATAAAGAAGGTGAGAGCAAGATAACGGCTCACTGTTTCCACTGGATAAGTTGACAAGATCCCATTCTGACAGGTTCTGCTGAGTTAAAGAGTTTTCTGGGGAGTGCTGAATTTTTCTTAAAGCACAATCCTGAAAATAAAAGAATAAATGTGTAAGAGAAGCAACAGCATTGACCTTAACAAGAAAATTACCTTGAAAGAAAACGCCTTCAGATATATTTTTAAAGGAAACTGATGTTGCGAGTAGAATCATAATGGAGGCTTAGTTGTTCTCATGTGCTCTTCTAGTACTTCTAATGGGATCCTGCCTGCTGCTTGCTCCTGGAAATCCAGTTTCCTTATTTACTGAGCTCATCTAGAGCTCATCTGGCAGAATATGTCTTATAAATATGGCAAAATTTTGCAAGTCTCTGTTGTTTTTTTTGTTTGTTTGTTTAGGGCCATGTGTGTGTGAGTGTGTGTGTGTGTGAGTGTGTGAGTGTGCATGTATGCACATGCACATACTATTTTTTAATATATATTTTATTATTTATTTGTTTGACTAGGCCGGGTCTCAGTTGCAGCATGTGGTATCTAGCTCTATGACCAGGGGTGCAACCAGGGCCCCCTACATTGGGAGCTTGGAGATTTAGCCATTAGACCATCACAGGAGTCCCAGTATTTCTTTATAATAATTATAATAGGTTATATTGGGTTGGCCAAAAAGTTCTTTTGGATATTTCAATAACCTCTTATTGAAAAACCCAAATGAACTTTCTGTCCAATCCAAGTTTTACTCAGATAAACTTTGTCTTTTTGTGAAACTAATCAATATATTATCTCTTTTAGGTAGTCTATCCCTGATAGCTCAGCTGGTAAAGAATCCACCTGCAATGCGGGAGACCTGGGTTTGATCCCTGGGTTGGGAAGATCCCCTAGAGAAGGAAAAGGCTACCCACTCCAGTATTGTGGCTTGGAGAATTCCATGGACAGTCTATGGGGTCAAAAAGAGTTGGACACAACTGAGTGACTTTCACTTTCACTTTTCACTGCTTTAATAGTTAAGACCAATTGAACTTTTATAAATATTAATCAATCAATATATAACTGACACAGGAATTTCGGGGGTGATGTAGACTCTTAATGGTAAATTGATCTTAGCCTGTTTAACAGATATTCTTGTTAAGTGAGCCCTGACTTGTCTTCATAGTGTCTCTGTCTTTCAAAGGATCCTAGTATCTCCTCAACTGCAGTGGGCAAATTTTGGTTTTTTTACACTATTTAAAGTGACCTCACTCTTACCAAGTGATTGATTGAGAGATGGAAGCTTGTCATGGTTCGGTGAAGATTTTGATTAATATAGCAAGGAAGGTTTAGCAGAAAGTTGGAAATAACTTGTGTCTTTTATGTCATTGAGCTATTGAAAGAACAAAGTTGAAAGAAAAACACAATAATTTTTGTTATGTGAGATAATAAAACACTGGTAGAGGAAAAAGACGTAAAGTAGAGAAATAAATCAGGAGTCCAAGTATGAAGCAGTGAGGGCTCAAAGAGTGGTAATGATGAAAATGAAGGGTCCAGATGAGGGAAGCTTGAGAAACAATGGATGGATTTAGTGACTGATTAAATACAGGGAAGAAAACATGGATGGGACAATGGATGCCCTAAGCTCTCAAGCCTGAGTAAATAACAGAATGGACCCATTAATAGAAAACAGGTCAATCAGGAAATGACGCTATTTGAGAGAGAGAGAGAAATCAGGTTTTGTTTAAGATAATAGCAAAATATTCAACAGAAAATATTTACCATGCTGCTGGAAATTCAGAATCATTTTTAAGATGAGAGTTTCAGACTGATTTGAACTGTATTTTGGATACAAAAAGCAACTTTTTAATGCATCAACCACACCTTTTCTTCTGCATGTAGTGTAGGTCTCAGTAGAGGAGCTCTCATTTGGTTAGCAGTAATAGACATTTGAAACTCCTACATCTTAAATTTTAGTTCCCATTTATTATATAGTAGCTAATTTGTTCTCAAGTAGGTGATAATAGAGATTGAACTCTTAAAATAGAGACTGATTATTATATCATTAGAATGTGACTTTTTAAAAAGCTCCTGGAGACTGTAGAAATGAAGAAAAATATACTGGAGACAAAGGTGTTGGAAGATATGATTGTATATAAAATCACTGTGACCCAGCCATATGAGGGGAAAAAAACACCCATTTTTATTAACTCTGGTAAATCGAATAACTGTTTTTTGACGTGAAAAAAAAATGTTTGTTGTTGCTTTTGTTACTCCACTTGGAAATATCAATTGTAGTAAGGAAGGATAGAAGCAAAAACAAACATAAAAACACCCAGTAACTTACTTTTCTGCAAGGAGAAGCCATAGTAGATGAAGCTGCTGTAGGGCCTGGAAAAATGAAATGATAAAATTCCTGGTTGGAGCACTCATTTTTTTTTTTTTTAAAGGGACCTAAGAAAAACACTAAGAGCAGCATCAATATATTCGTATGATAACACAGGAAGGATCTTTGGAGATTGGACAGTCTGTGACTTTGTTCAATTGCTAGCACATTATATAAACTCAACATATGTTGACCAATTCAGTGCAGTGACTACGTGGTTTAAAGAGTGTTGGGGAGAACTCAACACAAGACTGCTAGAACTGGGTTTGTAATTGTGTAGCTGAGGAACCTAAGCAGGTCTCCCTCTATCATGTCAAGTTCCCCTATCTGCTCAATGGGAATAGCACATTCTCTGAATTACAGAATTGTAGGCACTATTTTAAAATATTTTGAAAAACAAAATTTTATAAATACACAGGAAGTTATGGTCATTTAATTTGAGTAATTTTTGACTATTTTTAACATAAAAGCAATGCAGCTAATTGAAAAACTAGGAAAAGAGAGGAACTAGGAAACAAGAAGTCTGCCATTTAGGAAATAATGCAAGCAAAAACAGGAAATTATTTTGCGTTGTAGTTTTACACATTTGCTCTATCCATCATTTTGTTTTACTCCTTCAGGGATTCAGGTGATAAGAATATTATTCCTTCTTTGCTGTTCTTTGATTTCTATTACTTCCTTTCTACACTTTTTAACTTCTTTCATTTTTTTTATTTGTATTTTCTTCATTGCTTTCCTGCCTATTTTCAGTGTCCTGTTCAATTTTTCCTTGATTATTATCTTCTTTGGGCACCTTGTGATTTATTCTTTATTTCTGAGTTAATTTTGCTTTCAGTATTTCCATTTCTTTTCTGAGTTCAATCAACTTCTTTTTATCATTTCTCTCTATTTAGGTTTGCTTCTGTTTATTATATTTGAATTTCTAGTCCAAATAGTTTTTTATTCCTCTATCCTTGCAGGCTAGATTGGATATATTTAATTATACTTTAAAAGTTGATTTAAAAAAATTTTTTTTTTCTGCTTCCTGCTTTCAGGAAGGAGGATTTTATTCAATTGGCCAATATGACATTTTCTGTCCTAATATTTTACAATAGCTTAATATGGACTTATTGAGCTTACTCTGCCCACTATTAAGGTATTTGGGTATTTTAAAAGATTCCTAGCTCAATGCCATTCTAATTTATTAGTAGAGCACAGTCTAGGTACTTCGTCTTTTTGTTTGTTTGTTTTATATTGGTGTGGTGAAACAGAGGTCATAAATCCTCTTATTTATGGTTCCTTTTTGTTATGACATAGCCTAGATTTCCTCCATGTACACATATACATCTAGGACTCTGAGGCAAGCTAAGGAAAACTAGAAAAACTTTCCTAAATGTCTGGTCTCCTTCCCGTTAATGGCTGCATTCACTTTTATGAGGGTATTAGGCAAAAATTATTGTCCTCTAGACTTTTTCTTTTCTCCACCCAATGAGTGATTTTCTCATTTTTCTTTGTTTTGTTGTCTTCCCCCAAAGATACACATTTTGAAAAGCACCCCTTTTAGATTGAAATTGTTCTCTTAAATCATATATACTTTGAAGTTCCTTCCTTATAGCCCATGCTCTGATCTGCTTAGACATTTAGTTAATTTTAGATTAAGGTGAGCTTAATGTTCCTGATACTTATTTTGATCCCTCTCAGGCCCCTTCATTGGTTCTCTCTTTTTTCCTCCTTGGGGTTTTTCTGGATATGCCTTTGCTTGTCTAAAAACCCTGCAACAGGGCAGGGGTCGAGTGAGAAAAGGAGAGATGGGCTGAAAGGATGTGGTCTTACATTTAGATCTTTAATCCATTTTTAGTTCATTTTTGTGTATGGTGTTAGAAAGTGTTATAGTTAAGATCAGAAACTATAAAACTCCTAGAGGAAAATGTAGGCAAAACACTCTCTGACATAAATCACAGGATCCTCTGTGACCCACCTACCAGAGTAATGGAAATAAAAGCAAAAATAAACAAATGGAACCTAATTAAGCTTAAAAGTTTTTGCACAAAAAGGAAACTATAAGCAAGGTGAAAAGACAGCCTTCAGAATGGGAGAGAAGAATAGCAAACGACGCCACTAACAAAGAATTAACCTCAAAAATATACAAGCAGCTCATGCAGCTCAATACCAGAAAAATAAACCCAATCAAAAAATGGGCCAAGGAACTAAACAGACATTTCTCCAAGAAGACACACAGATGGCTAACAAACACATGAAAAGATGCTCAACATCACTCATTATCAGAGAAATGCAAATCAAAACCACAATGAGGTACCATCTCATGCCCGTCAGAATGGCTGCTATCAAAATGTCTACAAGCAATAAGTGCTGGAGAGGGTGTGGAGAAAAGGGAACCCTCTTACACTGTTGGTGGGAATGCAAACTAGTACAGCCACTATGGAGAACAGTGTGGAGATTCCTTTAAAAATTGGAAATAAAACTGCCATGTGACCCAGCAATCCCACTTCTGGGCATACACACTGAGGAAACCAGAATCTGAAAGAGACACGTATACCCCAATGTTCATCGCAGCACTGTTTACAATAGCCAGGACATGGAAGCAATCTAGATGTCCACCTTCAGATGAATGGATAAAGAAGCTGTGGTACATATACATAATGGAATATTAGTCAGCTTTAAAAAGAATGCATTTGAAACAGTTCTAATGAGGTGGATGAAACTGGAGCCCATTATACAGAGTGAAGTAAGTCAGAAAGAAAAACACCAAGACAGTATATTAACACATATATTTGAAATTTAGAAAAATGGTAACAATGACCATATATGTGAGACAACAAAAGAGACAGAGATGTAAAGAACTGACTTTTGGACTCTGTGGGAGAAGGCGAGGGTGGGATGATCTGAAAGAGTAGCATTGAAACATGTATAATACCATATTGAAATAGATAGCCAGTCCAGGTTTGATACATGAGACAGGGTGCTCAGGGCTGGTGCACTGGGATGACCCTGAGGGGTGGGATGGGGAGGGAGACGGGAGGGGGGTTCAGGATGGGGGACACGTGTACACCTGTGGCTGATTCATGTCAATGTATGGCAAAAGCCACTATAATATTGTAAAGTAATTAGCCTCCAATTAAATAAATTAATTTTTTTAAAATAGAAAGGATGTGGTGATTTTTTTTTTCGCTTACAGTTATTTGGTGTTTTAGTATTGTCTATCTGCAGCTGATGTTGAAGACACAGTTTTATGTAGAGTTTGATTTTATCTTCTTGTTAATTGTTTGGGGCAATATTGGGTGATGGGAAGCTATGCAGCTGCCACCGCACTTAGCCTTGCAGAAGTACTGGAATTTGGTGTGTAACTGTTATGAACATCTGAGTACAAGTCTTTCTGTGCTGTATTTTTCATTTCTCTTGGGTAAGTATCTAGGCATCCAGTTGTTGGATCATAGGATATAGAGGCATCGTCAGAGGATGGGATGGTTGGATGGCATCACTGATTCAATGGACATGAACATGGGAGAACTCCAAGAGATGATGAGGGACAAGCTTGGTGTGCTCCAGTCCATGGGGCTGCAAAGAGTCAGACATGACTTGGTGGCTGAACAACAGAGGATATAGATGGATTTACCTTTTTTAAATAAATTGTCTGAGAGTTCTCTAAAGTGTTTGAATCAGTTGGCTCTCTTACTTGCAATAGAGAAAACTGTATATTCTTCCAATACAGACATTAGAGAGGATTGATAATATGCCATGTTTTGTCTCCCATTATTGCTGTTGAGAATTCAGCTGTCAGTTTTATTGCTTTCTTTTAGATTGAGTTTTTCTTTTATCTCTGGTTACATTTAATATCTTATATTTGTCTTTGATGCTCTACAATTCCACCCTGATTCCAGATATGATTATTTTTGTTTATAATGCTTGAATTTCATTTGACTTTCTTGGCTTCAGATTTAGTACTTTTTCATAAGCCTGAAAAATTATTTGCCATCATCTCTGGTAATTGCCTCAACTCTATCATATTCTTCTGAAATTCAAAGTTCTATGCATTAGAACATTTTAAACTATCTTTAAAATTTTTCCATTCATTGGTTTGTTTGAATGTTTCTTTTGCATCAGTTCTTTGGTTCTGTGTTTCAATTCAATAATTCTCACTTCATCAGATGAACATTATGTTCTTCAATATGTCAAATTTGTTTTACATTTTAATTATATTGTACATTTTAAGAGTTATGTTTTGCTATTTTTCAGTATGATCAGGTGTCTTTTAGGGACTTTTTCCTTGCTTGAGTTTTTGAGCTTCTCTTTTATTTATTTTTTCATATTAGCTATACTTATTTTGTATTTGATTGCTGATAATTATAATATATTAAGTTTAAGGATATGAATCTGCCTTCTGCCTTTTCTTTTAGATATCATCCATGATGCCTTTTCCCCCTGTGTGGTTTTGTGTTTTTTTCTCTTTTCATGTAAACTTCTTATTTACCTTTGAAGTTTCTGTATGGAAATTTATTCATTGTTGGGGTAAAATTATACTCTTCCAAGAGGATTCATGCTTGCTTCTGTTAATTCCCTCAAGTAATAGCACAGCAGAAAATTTAAATATTCCTCATGAGGCTTATCAGACAACAGTGACTATATATTATAGGACTCACATGCTTGCAACAAATTCATGGGGGAGAAATTTTGTCCATTCCTCTCTGCTTTCCAGGTGGCACAGTGGTAAAGAATCCACCTGCCAATGCAGGAGATGCGAGAGACCTGGGTTCATCCCTAGGTTGGGAAGATCCCCAGGAGTAGGAAATGGCAACCCATTCCAGTATTCTTGCCTGGAAAATTCTTTGGACAGAGGAGCCTGGCAAGCTGCAGTCCAGGAACTTGCATACATACAGAGTCAGACATACATACATCCTTTTGCTTCACGCCAAGTTTCAGACAGTCAGCGTCTCCTGTTCTTTTCTTCACTGTGGCACCTCCATTTTTACTTCATCATTACACTGGTAGTGTGTCCTTTGAGGTCTTACCTGGATACGGAGACTTTCCCATTACATTCTCTACCTTATCAAGTTCAAGGCTTTATATCCTGTTCCCTCTACCTTGCACTCATCAATGGAAAATCAAGGAAATCTGGACTTTGCAAAACACTTCATGAAAAGGTTTAGATTCTTGGGGTCCTCTTTTCTCTAACTTTTAGCCACGGTGAATTATTTCACTTCATTTTAATTTTTCCTTTTTTTTTATTATTCATTTCGATGGATTTTATCTGGTTAATTCTCCAGGTTCTCAGCTGTCTTTCTATTAGATCTGAAAATCTGCATGCAATTTTAAGGGACTATTGAAACACTAGAAGTCTAGGTAATTTGATGAAATTAGATACTTTTTTGATACTTCCTCGAGCTTTGAAAAAATAAATTAAATAGTTAAGTTTCAGAAATTAGGACACATTTCTTGTAGCAAAATATTTATATGAATAATTTGCACTCATTTGAAAGTATATTATAATGAATGTAAAACACCAGTCTCTCCCTGATACTCTCTTATCTGTTTCTATGAAAAAAAAATCAGGTACACAAAGAAATCAATTCCAATTTAATGTGTTAACCAAAATGATGTCAAAGTTGTGCAGTGCCAGTATTTTTCAGTCAGACTATTGATAATTGTAGAGAGGAGACACAAGCAGTAGAGAGTTTTCTAGGTAAACTATTAAAGTAACACTTTTAAAAATTGAAAGCTGTTTAAGGAGTTAATTTGTTTAGCAACTGAAAAAAACAAAGGCAAGGATATTTTTAAAAATGTAAATGAGTTGATTTCAGAAACTAGTAAAGTTGATAAATCTTACTGTAATAAAGCAATCAGCAAGTTAAAAAAAATTAACTTCGTTAAACCAGACTCATTTTGAATATGAAATTTAACTTTATTTTTAAGAGGATTAAATTTTAATTATAGTTATTTTTTTAAAATTTTGAGTGGGTCTAGTTCCAAGGTTTAACTAAAGTCAATTGGTATATACCTTTTATAAAATATGACAAAAATTTGGGCATATATTGAAAGCCATGTGGCATTAATTTAAGATTTTGAACAGACAATGCTGTTATCTCTAGTCCATCAGCAATAGAACATACATAATGTAAGCCTTCTGAATGTTGACAGTACCCCTTAAATTTTTATTTTCTTGTAAATTAAAAACAATCTAAAAACATTTTAACTTTTAAAATGTGCTCAGAGATTGTTATTTCTTCATAATGAGTGAAGTAAGTCAGAGAAGGAAAAATCTGATGTCAGATAGAAGAGGGATAAACTGGAAGATTAGAATTGACACATACAGGCTACTATATATAAAATGCATAACTAATGAGGACCTACTGTGCAACACAGGAAACTCTACTCAATACTATGTAATGGCCCATATGGGGTAAGTCATCTAGGAAAGAGCCGATGTCCACATGTATATAACTGACTCACTCTGTTGTATGCCTGAAACTAACACAACCTTCTAAATTGACTATCCTCAAATAAAAATTTAAAAAATAAATACATAAAAGTGCTCCATTTTAATATTCTGACACTAAGTGGTAAGAGCCAAGATTGGAGTCTTTTTCATATCGAATTTTGTGTTTTTTGCTTATGGGACTATTCTCTCCTATTGAGAGTCATTAATTATTTATTTTGGGTCTAGCTCAAGCTTTGCAACTTTTAGGTGCTCAACAATATTACTGAATCAACAGTGTAGGGAATTCCCTACACTGAATGCATTTTATGGAAATATGAATTTTATATTTCTGAATGTTTTTAATATACATATTGGCCAAATTTTCCCACATAGGCATGCCTCCATACTTTATATATGGTGGTGGTGATTTACTGGTTTAGTTGCTAAGTCCTGTCTGACTCTTGCAACCCCATGGACTGTAGCCTGCCAGGCTCCTCTGTCCATGGGATTTTCCAGGCAAGAATACTGGAGTAGATTGCCATTTCTTTCTCCAGGGGATCTTCCCAACCCAGGAATCGAACCCAGGTCTCCTGCATTGCAGGCAGATTCTTTACCGACTGAGTTGAGGGAAGACCCCACTCTGTATATGTGTGTATCTTTCATTATAGAAGTCTTTATGGAAATAGTGTATTTTCTAGTGTGAAAAATGAAGCCTTGAGAGATTAGGAAAAATAATTATTCTAGATCACTATATGAGCATGGGCCAACTGAGACTGCAGCTGAGCTTTCCTATGTCAGTTACATGTGCATTTATTTGGGACATAAGAGAATAAAATCACTTTGTAAGAAAAAATAATCACAGACTTCACACTTGCAGTCTCCTACCTATTCCTGTTTAGAAATACTCTGGAGCTTTGGCCAGTATCCAGAATACAATATGGACATTTAGAGGTTCTCTATTTCAAACTGCTGCTTATTAAAAGAAAACCTAGTTCTTCGGGGTTTTATTTAGGTTATCTTTCCTTATCTAACTCTATTCAGAGTTGAAAGCACTGCAGTCCTATTTAGCTCTTCTGCCTTTGTGGGCTTGTTCTGGTTTTCCTTTTGTTTGAACATGTCTATATATTATCCTATATTTATGTAGTTTTATATTTGACAGCACTTCTGCATCTATCATCTCATTTTATCTTTACAACAACCATCTGTGCTGCATAGGGAGTTATTATTATTACTATTCTCCAGCTGGAGAAAATGATACAAAGGAAGGTTAAGTGTTTTTTCCAGATCACATAATTATCAGTGGAGCCACAGGACTAAAACCTAAGGGTTTTAAGTCTTAGCCTATATAAGATCTTTCTCTTTAGGTCATACTACAGGCTTTACGCATCCACGTGAAAGTGTTAGTCGCTCAGTTGTGTCCGATTCTTTGCGACCCCATGGACTATGGCCCACCAGGCGCCTATGTCCTTGGGATTCTCCAGGCAAGCATCCTGGAGTGGGTTGCCATTTCCTTCTCCATTTCATATACATAGTGATATTAATTTATTATATATGTGAGAAATATAAACATTTTATCAAATTTTGATTAATGACCAAATATTTTTAGCTAAAAGTAACCATTTGATTAACGTTCTTTTTCATAAAAGTAAGCATGATACTTTGCTTTAATACTATGTATTCAACCAATGTCTTCAGTTTTTACTATACAGTAGGCATTCTTCTAGGCAATATTTTTACCCTGATGATTAAAAAAAACCAATATTTTAAAGAAAATTAGTGCATCTTTACTTGGCTAAAAGGAAATAGTATGTGAAAATTTAGAGTTAAGAAGAAAGAATTTGGACCTCCTCCAATTTATACTATATTCTTTTTTACATTCATGTGGAAATATATAGAAGTTGAGAAGTCCAAGTATCTATCATTTTGATATATATCCCAAATTATATTCTGTGGTCATAAAACTGTATGTATACAAAGTGATTTTGTAACAATGGAATAAAATAAATCAATGCTTTATCTTTCATCATAGGAATAAAATATTCATGTAAGTGAAATTTCTGGACTACTGACCGAGTGTTAACAATGTAAATGAAAACATTTCTGAAATTTCCTACACAATTGCATTTTTTCTCAGGATTAACTTTAGTTGGTGGGGACACAGTCTTGTTTTAATGCTTCTGTGTGTTTCGTGCACTATAGTGAAGAGCTCTATGCTTGGTGGTTTTCCTGGCTTTACTTTCTCTTCTTTTGAAAATATATTATCCTGTGAGCTGCGTAAACCACCTTGCTGAATGTTTGTTTGCTTTTATTTGCTGCATACTATAATTTAGAAATAAATAGTCTTTGAAAGGTAGACATGTATGTCGCTGTAGTTTAAAACTAGCTTACTTTTCATTAGAGACAAAATTATACAATTCAAAGTGAAATGAAGTGAATTCGCTCAGTCGTGCCCGACTCTTTGCAACCCCATGGACTGTAGCCCACCAGGCTTCTCCATCCATGGGATTTTCCAGGCAAGAGTACTGGAGTGGGTTGCTAGTTCTTTCTCCATACAATACAAAAGCTGAATATAAATGTATGGCTAATGCTTCATATCACTAACACACAAAAATGCCTATGAAAACAATAAAATACTGGGTTTCTCTCAGCAAATCAGTAAATTTTTATATTACTACTCAAAAATTTAAATGTGAATAAAATGGTCATTTTGTATACTGTTGCAATGTAGCAGTATGTATTTAGCAATATGCATTAGAATCCATGGGGATTCTCCAGGCAAGAATACTGGAGTGGGTTGCCATGCCTTCCTCTAGATTATCTTCCCAACTCAGGGATTGACCCCAGATCTCCAGTTTTTACCACCTGATCCACCAGGGAAACTCATATTAGGATCTACAAAACAGTGTATAACTTTAGCATAGAAATTATGCTTCTATGCATTTATACTAAAAATTGTAGGTAATTTCATGAATATATAAGTAGGTAAGCATATACATATATTATATATTATTCCTTTGTATTTTCTCTCAAAGAGATAGATAGATAGGGAGATAGATAGACAAAAAGATAAAGACAGAGAAAGACTGAGGACTGTGTATTTATATACAATAGGTTTACTAAATTATTAGACAAAAAATCAAGTTTAAGCATTCAATGTTTAATAAAACTTTTATATATTTGTGAATAAAATGGTCATTTTGTATACTGTTGCAATGTAGCAGTATGTATTTAGCAATATGCATTAGAATCCATGGGGATTCTAATAGAAATAGAAATAGAAGTTAGTCTTGAATGGTTGATACCAAAATGTCAATATTAGTTATCTCTAGGTGGTAACAGTATGAAGGGTTTTCTTTTCATATATCTTTGTAAGTTTTTTTAAAGAAAAATCGAGATATATTCTTATTAAAACATTCATCTTAATGGTATAGAAATTAGGGAGTAAGAGTGTTCATCCATTAGAATTAAGGGACAATGGTATGTAAGTAGCAGTGGTGGCAGCTTGTATTCTATTAGGAATTGACATCATTCTACTGAGTAAGCACTTGATCTTCCAGACACTATTGTATATGCCATTTTCTTTAATCCTTGCAATGTATTATTTTTCCATTTTATAGATATGAAGCGAGACTAAGGATACCTTATGTAAGGTGCTATTTTGCTTTCTTAGCAGTATATATTATTTCTTATCTTTCAAAGGTATTAAAATTTAGTATTATCACAGGGAAATATATGGTGAGTCCATAGAAATTACTATTTTTTTTCAATATACTTTATTACATGGCTATAAAGTACAAACAGTGGCTTAAGTTCTGTGTAGGATAAGGGAATGCAAAATTTAGTCTCTTTCACAAAGGAGCATTAGAGCATCTAAGTGACAAGTAGTAATAATTATCACAAAGTAGGTACAGATAGGTGCTTCCCTGGTGGCTCAGAAGGTAAAGCTGGAAATTTAGAGGAAGAAGATAATTGGATTAGCTGGGAAGAATCAGGAAATACTTACTAGTCAGCTTGTAAGCTGGAGCTTGAAGAGTGGATAAGATTTACCAATGCAAAGATGGGTACATGCACATTGTGTGGACATTCCAGTTTTAGGGGTTCATACATATAAAGCCAGACATATGAGAAAATATTGGATACATACTTGGAACTGAAAGTGGTTATGTAACTTTTACATGCAAGGACTGTGAGAACTGCAGAGGTTGTGTAGAAAAATATTGGGCTGATGGAGAGCGTGATGGTCTCGGGTTTTCAGCTGGATCACTAGACAGTCTTAAGTGAGTTTTTGACAAAAGAACACAGTGAACCTGGTGCTAAAGAGCAAGCATCTGGCAAAGCAGCCTGCATCAGCAAAGAGAGCAGCGTGAGGACTCCTGCCACAGAGTGAAGGAACCTAATCTCAAGAAGATGCAAGGAGCTTAGGGGAAATATTAAGCTCTGAGCCAAAGAACAATGATTGTATCACAAAGTTAAAATTGGAGAAGTTCAGCAAGAACATCCCCCAAAACACAGAAAAAAATTGTTATATTTAAGCATTTCCCTGGAAAGAGTTAGAGACCATTTTATAATTGGAGCAATCACTTGAGAAATTTTTGCCTCCTCTGACTGCCACGAATCCTTCCGCACCTCTCTAAACTTTGCTTGCTTTAATCTTGTTTGGAATTGGCAGAAACTCTAGGCAGTAACAGAAAGGATAGATATGTGTGTAGAACTACCACATGGAAAGAGGGAAGAAGGAACTTACACCCGACCTCCTTAAGAAGCTGTGGGGGTTTTCCCTTAACAAGTGCAGAAGTTGGAGAGATTAACTTGTACCAAGTTCAAGCTTTACATTATTAATTGAGTCGGGACTATTTCAACTTTGAATTGAGACAGTACTAGAACCAGTGAACTCATGGGACCTGCCTGAGCTTTTCTTTGGGTATGGAGATTGGGGAAGAAATGTACACAAGTCAACTTGACTTAAAAGGAGAGTGAGAATATGATGAAGTTCCTTTAATGTCTTCATTTCATGACTCCTGCTTGTTTAACTTAACCATATGATGTTGCAAAAATAAAAGTGAAATTGAAATTTATGAAAATGATGAAGTTTTTCCTGAAATCAATGAAAGTGATATTGGGATCTAATTAACAAACAAGTTGATAGACTTATGAATTTAACAATTAAGGAACAGAATGTTAAGTGTAATGATGTTCAGAGTACATCAGGGCATGAATGTCTTCTCCATAATGATGTACTAATGGTTAGAATAAGTACTATATGCAGAAGTCATGAAGCTGTCCACTTAATATTAGGGGATGTAATTATATATGAAGTATGCATCAGTCAAAAAAGACAGAATGAATGAAATTGAAGGATTAAATAAGATTCTTGGGAAAATGATGAAGCCTTTCAATATATTTTGCCAAAATAACTATTTGACCTGCTGAGAAAGTCCAACATGAAGTACAGAAGATCATTTCAGGTTACTATATAATTTTGTTAGAAGAAATTTGACAAATGAAAAATAGGATATTATTTTTATTTCATAATCATTTAAAATAACTTTAAATAAATGCTTACATTTTATTTGAAGCAAATAAGGCATGAATATTTCATAATTTTACTAAATAGTTGAAGATGAAGTCCAAAGAAACTTTTATATCATGTATTCTTAATTCATAATTATTTTGTAAATTTAGTATAACTCAATATACATATTTCTAAAAGAAAAATAATATTAAACTCACACATAAAACTTCTATCCTTTTACCTTCCAAATAGAGTTATATTAAAGTATTCATAACATATTATTTTTTCTATGTAATCATTTTCTCAGTTAAATCATAAAGTATATCATAATTATATTTCCTTTCTTATAAACATTTTGCTTAGAGCTAACCGATTTTTTAAAATTTTAAATGGTTTATACATGTCTAATTTCTAATATTACCCAAAGTTTCCAACAGAACTATAAACTTTTGTTAAATGTTTGAACATTTGAGATGGTTCTATCAGTATTTTTTTCATTGAATAATTGCCTCATAGAACATTTCATTTAAACATATGATCCACTTGAAGTTAATTTTTGTGTATGGTGTGAGTAAAGGATACAATTTTTTTTTGCATGTAGATATTCATTTGTTCCAGCACAGTTTATTGAAATACTACTCTTACCCCGTTTAATTGTCTTGGCACTATTATTGAAAATTAATAGACCATAAATATAAGGATTTATTTCTGGATGATCAATTGTATTCCATTGGTCTATATGTCTACCCTTATGCGAGTATCATTGATCTGCATATTGTGATATTGTAGTAAGTTTTGAAATTAGAAACCTTGTATTCTTGCACTTTATTCTCCTTTTTCAAGATTATTTTGGCTCTTCTATGTCCATTTCATTTCCATATGAATTTTAGGATTAGCTCGTCAATTGTGCAAAAATAACTTCTGGGATTTGGATAGGAATTGCTTGGAATTTGTGTATGAATTTAAGGCGTATACCACCTTAATAGTTTAAGTCCTCCAAACCATGAATGTGGAATGCCTTTCCATTTACCTGTCTGATAATTTCTTTCAGCAATATTTTTTAATTTTCAATAAAATTGCATGACTTTTATTAAATTTACTCCTCTGTAGCTTATTATTTTTTCATGTCCTTGAAAGTGGCTATTCATCATTCTCTTAATTTCATTTTTATGTATGCATTTTTGTTATACATATAGCTTGGATAGAATTATTGTAATAATAAGAATATATATGTTTCATGTGTGTATGTATAGGTATTCTAGTTTAGCAGATGCTACCAACTGCTTTTTTTCAGAGCAGTTGTACCAATTTGTTTTCCACAAGAAGTATATGAGAGTTTTCCTTGCTCCACATTCTTGCCAGCATTGTGCTTTCACTTTTTAAAATTTTAGATATTTCATGGGTGTATCTCAAATTTGACTTTAATTTGTAATCCTCTAGAGCGACTTCACTTTCACTTTCCACTTTCATGCATTGGAGAAGGAAATGGCAACCCACTCCAGTGTTCTTGCCTGGAGAATCCCAGGGATGGGGGAGCCTGGTGGGCTGCCGTCTATGGGGTCGCACAGAGTCGGACACGACTGAAGGGACTTAGCAGCAGCAGCAGTGGCTGACGAGGTGAAGTATATTTTCATATGTCTATTGGTCATCAGGCTATCCTCTTTGGTTAAATGTTTACTCAAGGGACATGGAGTAATACTTTTATTATGTTTTCTATAATTTTTTAGTTTATGTATACTCAGAGTATGCATATTTTGTCTTATATATGGATGTATTCCAAATATCTTCTAGATTGAGAAGTTCTCATATCTTAGTTTGCTGTTTTTAATCTAAAGTAAAAACTTTTTAGCAAACTACTCTTCTATGTCTATTAAGATGATTATATGAAATTTATCATTTATTCCTTATTTCATACATTTCTTTTCTAGTATGAAACCAATCTTGCATTCTTGAAATAAAGCTAACTTGGTCCAGATGTATAACAATTTAAAATTTTACTAGATTTGACTTTCTGTTATTTTGTTTAGTATTTTGAAATTAATTTCACAAGAGAAATTGGCCTGTAATTCCTTCTTAAAATATTTTTTCCAGGTTTGATTTCAGTCATGCTACTTACTTAGAATGACTTAGAGGATATTTTTACATTTTTCTCTTCTTTGGGAAAGTTTGTTTAAAATTGGCACATTCTTTTTATGTTTAGAAAATTTTCCAGTGAAATAATCTCGGCCTAATGTTTGCTTTCTGGGTAGGTTTTTCTTTATGAATTCGGTTTATTGATAGCTGTAAGGTATTCAGATTATTTTTCAGCCAGTTTTGGTGTTATATTTTCACATTTATTGACATATCATTGGTCCTAATTAACTGTTATTATCTTTTTAATGTTTCCAGATCTGTTTTGACTACTGTGATGCAAATAATTTGGAGGGTGATAATCCCAGATTACCAAGATGTGGCATAAAAAACTCCTCAATTTTAACTACTGTGGATGTTTGTGCCTCTCTTGGCTTTGCTTAGAGCAATATTTCTCAAGCTTAGCTGCATATCAGACTAAGGCAGAGAATTTTCAAAAATACTAATGACTGAACCTCACCTGCAAAAATTCTTTCATTGCTCTGAAATGTGGCTTGACTCCTGTAATGACTTAAACCCTCACAAGTGAACATCAGTGAAGGTGTCCATTCAAGGTTAGGAACTGTGGGCTTGTATGAATACAGTGTTTATATGTTAACTCTATTACTTTCTCATTAGACTTTAATTAATATTGAATTACTTGGAGCTAACAGTGGAGTAAACCAGATATAATATAGAACCAAATATTTAATGCCAGTACTGGTTATAGATATACTAGAAAGCATGCATTTATCAATTATTTCTTAAAAATTTGTCAACAAAAGAAGAACCCAAATCAAAATTTTTGAAAAGAAATTATTTTTGTCCCAGAATATATCTGGGGGCAAATACAAGTCTACAGATTTTCATCTGAACAGTGTCCCATAATTACCTAGCCTTGTATAAGCATGAAAAATAACATTTCATTAGTTCCCAACATACATTAAAATTATCTGATATATTTTTTTACTTAGGTGTAATTGGCATTGTTTTTTTTATTTTAAAACCTATCCCATATCCCACCTGAGAAGAACTCAATCCCTGGAAATAAGAATGCAATATCAATACCTTTTTAGGTTTCCAGGTGATTCTTATGTTCAGGCAGCAGAGAGTGGTGAGAATCATTGAAACAGATTATTATTTGCAAAATATATAAGCCAAATTGAACATTTTATGAAAAATGTAAATGCAGTTTTTTCTCTATATAATTTTAAAAAAGCATATTTGTAGATATATTATAAATAAAATCTAATTTTGTAATTTAAGGAAATATAAATGCACTTCCATATTTAATTGCTATTCTCATTTATTTTAAAGTAATTTTAAAAACCCTCGAAGTTGGTAACTATGTTTCACCTATCACTTACTGTCTTCTTAAACCATTAGCATCGGACAAACCTGACTTGAGCTCTTTAGAAGATTCTTCTTTTTTAGGAGGCAGAATGGGAGAAAGATTGACAAGTTAGAAAAGAAGATTTGTATAAAGTTAAAATGTGGTGCAATGAGGTGGAAATAAAATAACAATGTGCATTGTAAGGTTTTGAATAAAGTGATCTGCAAATTACTTAGAAAGTTTAGAAAAATAATACTAAGATAATTTTAATGACATTTCATTCAGTAACCATGTCCTGAAGTATTCTTAGTCACACTTCACACATACCATATATATATGATTGGCAGAAGATAATGTCAAAACATCTATAAATATGTGATGAATTCTGATTTAATTTTTATGAAGGCTTTTAGTAAAATTACATTGAAAAATTCCCCTATTCTTGTTTGAAGTTTAGAACATCTGGCATTGTATCTGAAATTTTTTGTACAAGGGATTTTTTTGTTTTGCAGGAAACATCATATATCTCTAATATTAAAATATTTCATTCAGTGACACTTATTTATTACCTACTATGAGTCAGGCACAGTGCTAAGAGCTAGGGAGTTACAAGTGTAAATTTATTATTCTTTATTTTTTGAGCCATGGATGAATCAGTCAGCACTTGCAATTTAATGTGTTATAAGTTATATTATTACTGTTAAAAGTAATAGCAACTAACTACAGAGAGCATTTACTATATGCCAGACTGAGTTCTAAGCATTTTTCAGGTATTAACTCAGTTAAGAATAGAACATAGGTGTTCCTGTTATGCAGTGAATGCATAGCTATCTCACTCCTACGACACCAGTGATACCTTGCTGGAGAAGCTGGTGACTGAGCTGAGTCTTAAAGCAAAAATGAGACCCAATCAAACAAAGAAAAACTAGACAAGTAGTCTAAATAGGATAGCATTTGGAAATGTATGGCTACATAAGACAGCCTCACTTGTTTATTGAACAGCAAATAACTTAGTGTACTTGGAGTACTGGGTTTGTGGAAGAGTGATGGGAAGCAAGAATGGAATAAATTCAAATATCTGATCATGAGTGACTTATATATCATCCTTATGAGGAAGGAGTCTCCAGAAAGTGAAGGAAAGATATGTAGTAATTTTAAGTATGCTGTTAACATAATCAGAATTTAGTACTTTAAAATGACAACTATGCTGGTCATTCCTCAGTATAGAGAATGGACTGGGAGGGAAAAGGTTGTAGTCAGAGATTTGAGACACTCTTGCTATACTCAAGGCAGGAGATGATAGCCTGGGCTTCCAGAAGAAGGGAGTGGATGGAGCCAGTTGATAAAGTTGATGGATACAAATAGGTAAAATAGGTAGGAATTTTGTGATGAGGGAATGTGATGGTTAATTTTATGTGTCAATTTGGCTAGACCCCCTTATCTAGATCTTTGGTCAGATATTATTCTAGATGTTTCTGTGAAGGCATTTTTAGATGAGGTTAACACTTAAATCAACAGACTTTGAGGAAAGCAGAGTATCCTCCGTAATATGGCCAGGTTTCATGCAATCAACTGAAGGTCTTAATAGAAAAAAAGACTGACCTCCCCAGAAGAGGGAATTCTGCCAACAGACTGCTTTTGGACTTGAATTGCCACTATTGCCTGGGTCTCCAGCCTGCTAGCTTACCCTGCAGAGTTTGAATTTGCCAAGATTCTGCAATCATGTGAGCCAATTCCTTAAAATGCATCTTTCTCCATATTATACATCTGTTGGGTTCTATTTCTCTGGAGAACCCTGATTAGTATAGTGGGAAGATGAGAAAGGGAACCTAGGATTCTTCTTGCATTGGGTGGCTGGTGGAGCCATTCCGAGATACTGAAAATAAGAAGAGACAACTTCATGGGATATGAATAATTGAGTTCAGACATATTTCATATGAAGTATCTGCAGGCACATATAAGAGGGTCAGTAGATACTTTTATGAGGCTGAAAATCAGGCAAGAAATTTGCGCTAGTTATTGCACTCTAGGGAAAGGGCTAGTAGTAGTAGAAGAAAACTCATTCAGGAAATAAAAACAGCAAAAATCATAGAGACATAAAGCAAGAATAGGCACTGAGGATAAGAGGACAAGGAGACTGAGAAGAATCTTTTAGGGTTGAAAATAAAAACTAGGACAGAGTGATCTCATGGACGTCAAAAGAAGAGAGAATTTTAAGAAATGATGAGTCAAATGCTATTAAACCATATAAATTTGAATCTTAGGAGGACATCAGTGACCTTAGAAAGAAGGATCATCTAGAGCTATAAACTAAGATGATAAAAAGTCAAATAGCACTTATTACAGTTTATTTGAAAAGCAAATCATATTTTTAGCCATCACCCAACTGTATTTGTCATAAAATAGGAGGGAACATTTCATTAGCATCCATATATTGATTTGATCTGCAGAATGGCTTTGAGGCTGAGAGAGTTCAGGAAACTTGCCAGCTTTCCCCTAGGCAAGCGTCAGATCCAGAATTTGAGCCTGGATGTCCAGTGCTGCATTGGGGCTCATAATAATACAGTGAGTCCCAGAGCTGAAAAAGCAACATAAGAACCTACATATAGCAACAAGTGAAACAGAGGGGAGCAGGGGAGGAATGCTAGATAAAAATTTTACTTGTTTATAAGGGAAGAAAAGATCTGGAGGATATTAGATTGGAGGAGAAAGAGGTTTATAGCTGACACTGGCTGAAGAACAAGATGTAAGGACTCCATAGTGATCCATATTAAAGAAAGAGTTCAAACATTTTTCAAAATTTAACACCATAGAAAACATATCAATGAATCATTCTTTTAAGATACTACATACATCACTTATTTGATTGAATGAATGCTTTTTTGCTTATTAATATTCAGAATATATAGGGATAAATCAAAAAAGATCTTAGTGCACACATTTTGAAATAAAAGTATAAAACAATCAGTGCCTAAAACAACTTCTAATTCTATTTTTTGCACAAAAAGGTATTATTTGTGTGCTAGCTATAGTGGGGGAAAAAAAAGGTGTATTTTCAGTATTTGAAGTATCACTCCAGAATTACTGACTTATTTTTATGCTTACTTATAATACTATCTAATTTGAAATGTCATCACATTTTTAAAAATAGCTGTATCAATGAGAATTTCAGGGACATATAGCAACAACTCTTACCCTACCCTCCAACATACACAGTTCTAGATAATCTTGTTGTCTTTATTGTCTTTTGTTTCCAGAAGTGGAAATAAATTTTGATTTTCAAATAAATGATTTTTATCTTGACTGGCTGGTAAAATTTATTGTCTCGTTCACATAAAATGATTGCATTAGGCAGTTTCACCTCATAAGTCTTATTGTTTAAAGAATAATTTTGGAAGAGCATAGAATATCTTGATGGAAGTATGTTATTCAATATCCCTTCAAGAAACCTTTGGGATATATGCAGGATGAACACACAGATCTTCTGATCTGCACTTTCCCACTGTCTCCTTGGTGTCAGGCACCCTCAGAGTTGTTTGAGTAGAGCCACATATTAACAGTGTCCACCAATCCCAGTTCATTTTGTCATCATAATCTCTCAGCGGTTGTATGTATCATGTCACTATACTTCTAGAAAATAAATGTTTTCCATTTTTAAAAAAGTTATTAGCCTACATCCTAATATTGACCTACTTAAATATAATTTAAAAATTTTTGATCCTTTGCCACTCATGTTGCTTTTATTTATAACTTTGTTATTTTGCTTTACTATGTAAATAATATGGGTATGTTTAATTCTAACCTCCCTAAGTAATTTTAATGTTATGTTTATTGAAACTTCATTAGACCTTTCCATATTGATTGAGTGGTTAATTAAGACAATCCAGAAAGGAGAGAGGGAAAACATGAATGCCTGAATTTGAAGCTTCTGTTTATTTATTTACTTAGTTGTGGCTGAGGGTGGTCTTCATTGCTGTGGTTGTGGTGCGTAGGGGCTACTCTCAAGTTGCGATGCATGGGCTTCTCACTGCGGCGGCTTCCTTGTTGCGGAGCACAGGCTCTAGGTCCGGGCCTCCGTAGTTGCTGCTTCCTGGCTCTAGAGCTCAATAGGTGTGGCTCATGGACTTGGTCGTTCAGAGGCACGTGGATCTTCCCGGACCAGGGATAGAACCCATGTCCCCTGCATTGGCAGGCAGATACTTTACCACTGAGCCACCAGGGAAGTCCCAAACTTTAAACTTTTAAAACTGTTATTTGTATTACCTGGGTGTTTTCCTATAAAACTAAATATTTTAGCCAAAATCTAAAATTTATATTCTAGCAAATCTATTTTTCCAAAGTTGCCACATATTCAGTCTAATAATTTAGTCCTTTTAAGTACAAAGCTATTTTTTTCCTTTCTGAAAGTCATTTAAATCAAGTGTGCATGTATGTGTGAATGTGAAAGTTGCTCAGTCATGTCCGACTCTTTGCAACCCCATGGACTAGACAGTCCAGGGAATTCTCCAGGCCAGAATACTGGAGTGGCTAGCCTTTTCCTTCTCCAGGGGATCTTCCCAACCCAGGATTCGAACCCAGCTCTCCCGCATTGCAGGCGGATTCTTTACCAGCCGAGTCACAAGAGAAGCCCATGTATGTGTGAATGTAATTTAAATTATAAGTTATATAGATTTTGCTAGAGTGGGACCATATGATTAAAAACATATTTTCAAATGTAAACTTTCCTCAACATATACCTGTATTTAGCACAAGTGGCTTAACTTTGAAAAAATTAAGCTCTGAATATTTGCTTTTGTAATTATACTTCAATCTGTGCATGACATTTCTTGATAAACAAAATGAAAGGCTTATATGTTATGGGAGTGATCATGGCAAACAACAGGATGGGAAAATGAGTGGAAGTAATTTATTTTACAGATAATTTTGAAGTGATTTTTTTTCAACAACAATTTCTCTCCTTTAAAATTGCTATATAATGCAGTAGATTTGTAATTTATTACTTTATATTGATAACAACCAACACTTTCAGTATAAACACTTCAGAAAACCATCCCTACGGTGGAAACAGACTGCATTTTCTTTCCAAAGAACTTTCTCTGTGCCAACAGTAAAGATAGCAGGCTTTGCACACCGTTTCCTAGCACAAAAGTTATAATGTAAAATTTCTTCTTTCAGATCTGTGCAGAAAACAGGAAACTTCCCATTTAAAATAAGATTCCTATGCCCAGTCTTTAGTTCTCAAATCACAAATGTTTTATGATAAAGCTCTACAAAATTTCTTAGTTTTCAAAATTTTTTCACTTTCCTCTCAGTAGTATCTAAAGTTCATGCTATCTGACGTTTTCCTCACTGAAATCCCGTTACCTGAATATTCTCTTAGCTTTGAATACATTTCATAACTGTTATAGTAAATCCAAATTTACTTTGTTTAATTTGTTTATCTACCCCTAAAAGTCTTTGCCCTTCTTTGTTGCAGACTCATATTTTAAGCAAACTGTCTGTCAGATCTTGAAGAGAATGCTCTTGGATTGGTGCGTTAACTTTTTTTTTTAGAGGAAAAGGAATATTTCTTACTTTCTAAATATCCTGACTTCACTTAAGGTATGTTTATATTTGCCACTCCTCTTCAAGTGCTTGAAGATTTCACAACAAAACCCACGGTACCTGGGAGAACGCAAGTTACACATTGCCACGTGGCCAATGGCTTTGCATATTTTATAAGATTATTTGAGGCCATATTCATTTATTGAGTTTTACTAAATTTTTTAAACATAATTTGATAAATGGAATTTGAAATGGATATAATGTTTAGGGAATCTTTATGTTAATTATTAATCTTTCCTGGGTTTTTTAAAAGTTGTGCTTTTAAATTCAGAGAAATAAAATTTAATAAAACCACACCAGAAGGATCAAATTGAATGCTATTATAATGCCTCTAGAGGGCAGTGTTAAATTATTTGAGACTATACCTTAGAATTTTCTCAGGCAAGTCACTCAACATTTGAAGAGGGGACAGTGCAAATGGGAGAAGCTGGTATTCTTTGTGTAATATTATTCATGGATGCAAACAGCTGTGAAATCCAGGCCCTCACACTCGAATCAACAAGTGTTGTAGGGAAGGACTTTTTAAACAGCTCTTATTTCCTCTCTAGAAAGGAGTTTCCTTTCTCTTCTTAGGATCTATGGGGTGTTATAGGCACACTCAAATTATGTGAAGCTTAGAAAGTGAAGATAAGGACATTTGTTTTCCTATAGGCATACTTTCCATGCAAGCCACAGAAAGAACCACAGTTTTGGTCAGATCACTTTATTTTCACACATGTGATTTTAAATTATGGATTGAAGGGGGAAAAGGATTTAAATTTATTGATAGTTAATAATCTTTTAAAAATTGTATCAGTACAAGTATAATTTTTAACCTCCAAGGATTCTCTCTCTCTATCTATCTATTGATAGGTATTTATATCTAGATATCTCATATACCCCATGGTGTGTGCGTGTGTGTGTGTATATGTATATATGATAAATAGTATATATTACATGTATAGAGAGTTAGAGTTCTAGATGTAGACATTTATAATACTTCAACTTATCTCTTAGTATGTCTATGAATGAAAAAAAAGTATCAGAGAGAATGAAACCCTTACCAGCTGCTCTCACTTAACTTCATCCTTTTTCACATAGAAACTGTGCTCCGCCCCTGGAGCATAGGAGATTTCCCAGAGATCAGGATGGATCATTTGGCCTGCTCAAGTAGAGAAACCATAATTTACAGTTTTTCATTTCATTTCTTTCCTTTGTAGATGTATCTTTCCGAAGGTATAGAGTCAATTTGATTTTTTCCTGAATAATCAGGTCACACCCTGAGGTGATGAAAGAACAGTGGAGGTCCCAGCTGCTTTCCTGTATTCAAAACTGGTTGAAAGTGTGAATGTTTATTCCTCTTGTTGTTGATATAAAAGGTAGGATCAGCATGACTGCTTTACTCGTTCTTTTGGCATTCTCTTTGGGAGTGTAGAATATATTTTCTTTTGTAGAATGTGCTTCCAAACCGAATACAGAATCTGAGGGATGGTTTTGCATTTCTTCCAATATTTTTTGTGAAGGAAATATTAAACATGCCCTTTAAATTTGTAGAAGCCATGCTTAATTTAAAATTAAGTACATAAGGAAATGTAGATTTTGGTAAAAGAGGAAAAGCTTATTTAAGATAATTTATATGTAGCTCATCTTTCTGTGTTTGTACAGTATTCTGAATATTTTATGGAACCTTACACAGTGTCTGAGAGGTACAAAGTATTATTCCTACTTTAAAAATGGAAATGCTGAATTTTAGAGTCAAAAGTGACTTCTGTAAGGTTGCACATAGATCAACATTGGCACAGGCAAGTTAAAAAACTTTCTGATTTCTGCCTAAAATTTCTTCTTACAAAGAAATCCTTTATTAGAAAAGAGACATCCTCTGAAAATAAAGAAACAGAGTCCATTTGTTTCCAGCTTTCTCTAAACATCAGAAGCCTTCTCAAAAGGCCTGTCTCTAGAACCACACATCCTTTGGTAGCCCGTGAGGCAGACACACGAAACTATAGATGTTGTCCCTCCTCCCAAGTCCAAAACAACCATGACCTGATGGTTTTGCCTCAGAATAGTCTGTGCTTCTACTGTAAACACATGGGATAATCAATAAATAGATTTAAGGCTCTTCTGATATTCAGTTTATGTAATTGTAATACACATCGGCATGGTCGTGAAGTCCCTGGTTTGAAACATATAATTAAAATCTCCCACCAGCTCCCGTGGTAAATAAGATAACATAACTGTTTATGGTTCACCCTGGGATGTTCACACCTGGTGGCAATAACCCTGGCCTTATAAGGCGTTCCGCTCATGACACCCACATGTTACTCCAGCTCATGAAGCTCTGAAAGGTGGCTCGGCTTGTGGACCACGCTGAGTTCCTGTTATACCCCCATTTTTTGAGTTGGCAAGCCAAAATCATTGTTCCCAGTTATTGGACAGTTTCCTAACCTGTGTCCCAACTTCTTGGGTTTCTCTTTCCTCTCTCATGCATCCCACCTCCGTCATGGCTGCTCATCAAGTTATGTACAAACCAATTCAAAGCCCTCTATAAACTTGCCCAATTTTGCTCACTTAATCAAGCAAATTTTCTTCTCCTACTGTCTACACTCAATACAGATGGGTCCTATATATGCCCCAAACTTCCAACACTCTTTATTCAATCTAGCTCTGCTTTGGCATTCCAGTTCCCAATGTATGACTTCTTGGGTATCAGCTCTTGGATGTCCCACAGACAGGAAAAATTCACCCTATCCAGTGTGCAGTTCATCATCTCTCACACACAAACATGTTTTCCTTCTGTGATGACAATCTTAGTGAAGTTTCCAATCACAATGAGTAGATTGCTCAAACCTGAAAATGTCACTTCTCTCATCCATTAGTTCTGGCTTTTTCTAAAGTCCTAAGTATTTCTTGAATCCATACATTATTCTTTTGTTCCTGAGACCAGACTATCATCATCTCTTGCTTAGATTACTACAGCATTTCTTGTGATTTAGGCATTCCCTTGTGGCTCAGCTGGTAGAGAATCCACCTGCAATGTGGGAGACCTGGGTTTGATTCCTGGGTGGGGAAGATCCCCTGGAGAAGGGAAAGGCTACCCACTCCCGTATTCTGGCCTGGGGAATTCCAGGAACTATATAGTCCATGGGGTCACAAAGAGTCTGACACAACTGAGCGACTTTAACTTCACTTTACTCTCATGATTTAACCAAAGTGGATAATTATTTCTCTACTTAAAAACTGTAAGTGATTCTTTAGCTTTCAGGTTTTAGTCCTTATCTTTAACATGGCTTATAAGACACTGTATTATCTGGATTTTTCTTATTGATCCAACCACAATCTGGGCTCTGGTGAGAATGGCACCAATGGTGAAAGATTATATTATTTACTTAGTAATATATTAGAGGAGAATAATTTCCATAGAGATTTATTAAGTGTGAGGGAAATTAATGTCTCTGAACACGGTGATCCAACATTTCTGTTTGTCAAATACATTGCCTTATCTTGTATTTCCACACATTAGCAGACTCTTATCTCCATGTAGACCACTTATGCATACTCACTCCTAGATAGCATCTTAAAAAGCAGAGACATTACTTTGCCAACAAAGGTCCATCTAGTCAAAACTATGGTTTTTCCAATATTCATGTATGGATGTGAGAGTTGGACTGTGAAGAAAGCTGAGCACCGAAGAATTGATGCTTTTGAACTGTGGTGTTGGAGAAGACTTTTGAGATCCCTTGGACTGCATGGAGAGCCATCCAGTACATCCTACAGGAAATCCTTCCTGAATATTCACTGGAAGGACTGATGTTGACGCTGAAGCGCCAATACTTTGGCCACCTGATGCAAAGAACTGACTCATTGGAAAAGACTCTGATGCTGGGCAAGATTGAAGGCAGGAGGAGAAGGGGACAACAGAGGATGAGATGATTGGATGGCATCACGGAGTCAATGGACATGGGTTTGAGTAAACTCTGAGAGTTGGTAATGGACAGGCATGCTGCAGTCCATGGGGTTGCAAAGAGTCGGACAGCACTGAGTGACCGAATTGACTGACTGAACTGATTCCTAGATACCTCAATGGGTAACCTCTTACTCAGACATTAGATTTTAGCTTAGATATCAATTCTTGTGGAATAGCTACCTTAAAGAAAGCCATCTGGGGCCCTGCTTCTGTGCTGTCATAGCAACCTGCCTTTGCTTCATCTCATGAGGATATTGTGATTTCCTGTTTCCTTAACAGTAGTCCACTAGACTCTAAGTTCTCTGAGGGCAAGAACTCTATCTCTCCATTTCACATTTATGTATTCAGTTCTTGGCATAGTGCTTATAGCTGTTAGATATTCAATTAGCATTAGGTAAATGAATGAATGTAACAAGTACATAGTTTTAAGCATTACATAATATTATTCCTGTATTGAGAAACTTATACTTCTGTTCATATTTTTGTATTCAATATTTTCATATTTTGAAATAACTTCAAATTTACAGAAAAGTTTCAAGAAGTGTATGAAGAAAATTTATTCCTAAACTATTTGAGACGAACTTGCCAAGTTGATGCCTCCTAACCCCTAACAACAACCCCTAATTTGTAAAAATAAGGACAGTCTCCTACATAAGCATAATGCAACCATCATAGTCAGGAAGTAAACATGAATACGTCACTGCTATCTCACTTTTAGACTACTTTCAATTTTTTCTAAATGTTCCAACATGTACTGATCCATGTATGGAATCGTGGATTTGACAGAAGGAACACATACCTCTATTAACATCACTAAGCAGCTGCATAAACCCACCCTGGAGCTGCCTTGACTCATGGCTTTTTCTAATGTTCATAATACGTTTCTACATTGTTTAAGCTGCTTTGAATTGCCTTTTCTGTTACTTAAAAGTAAAAGCAGCCTAATTGTTAAGTGATATTAAAATAGTTTTTTGCTGTTATTTCATGCTGGATGGTTTAATAATCTCATTCCAACTGTAAAATCCTGAAAACATAAAGACCACAATTGATAAATATTTTATATATATTTCCAACATCATATATAATGTTTCACATAAATATCTACTTGTTTATTATATTCTCCCTAAAATATCCATCTTTGCCTTTAAATTTAAATGTCAAGTATTTTGTATATTTCTATTATAATTAAAACATTGCTTAGAAACAAAATTATCAAGCAATACAATTAATTATAAGAGCAGAAATTTATTTAAATGGCTTTATTGTAATTTTTTATTTTCCTTTATTATGAAAACATAGAATATTAGATTTGAAAAAGATTTTATAGATGATCTAACTCAACTCCTATTGTGGACTTAGATTCCATGGACCAGAAATGAATGAAAGTCAGGTAGACTTTTATAATGCCTTTCAAAATAGTCCTATGTATGTTAGCCTGAGTTTTGCAAAACATACAACCTTGACTACATCAGACTCTTTTGAATTATCCTTTGGATCAAATAAAAAACATTGTCTAAGAAATATCTATTAATATATCTAATCTATTTATCATTTGGATTCCACTTTCTTTAATGTTCTTTGTTTCCATTACTCTGCTACTATCCCCTATATTATATTATCTAGCAAAGTCTCTTACCTTTTCCCCATATGTAGGCACTTGTATGTACAGTCTATTATCTAGGAGATATGAGAGGCATAATATTACTGTTCTTAAGAGCATAAACTCTGGAGCCACTGACTAGATTAGAAACCCTGCTTCTCCACTTGCTGACTGTGGGATTTGGTAAATCTAAATTAATCCCTCAAGACCCATTTCCTTATGTGTAAAATGAGGGGGAAAGTAATATTGACCATTTAGGATGGTTGTAAGGATTAAACTATTTA
Organism: Odocoileus virginianus; assembly: GCF_023699985.2. Taxonomy (NCBI): domain Eukaryota; kingdom Metazoa; phylum Chordata; class Mammalia; order Artiodactyla; family Cervidae; genus Odocoileus; species Odocoileus virginianus. The sequence goes on from NC_069676.1 coordinate 85,865,983, forward strand.
ATATATGTAATGTTCAAGGGGGGCTTCACAGGTAGCTCAGTGGTAAAGAATCCACCTGCCAATGCAGGAGACACAGTAGATGTGGGTTCTTCCTGGGTCTGGAAGATCAACTGGAGGAAGAAATGGCAACCCCTCCGGTATTCTTGCCTGGAGAATCCTGTGGACAGAGGAGCCTGGTGGGCTGCCGTCTATGGGCTCACTCAGAGTCAGACACGACTGAAGCGAGTTAGCATGCATGCATGCATTGGAGAAGGAAATGGCAACCCACTCCCGTATTCTTGCCTGGAGAATCCCAGGGACAGAGGAGCCTGGTGGGCTGCCGTCTATGGGGTCGCACAGAGTCAGACACGACTGAAGCAACTTAGCAGCAGCAGCAGCCAGTATTCTTGCCGGGAAAATTCCATGGACAGAGGAGCATGTTGGGCTACAGTCCACGGGGTTGCTAAAGAGTCGGACATGGCTGAGTGACTGAGTACACGTAGCACAAAGTTTGAGGGACATCATAGACACTTAGTGAGTTTATATGTTACTTATATTATAGTGGCTGCTGCGTATTTGGTTTATAAAAGGACATTCTTAACAGGCAATTAATGCCTCTTAACAGGCATTAACAGGCAATGTCTGAAGAAGTTTTTGCATGATTATTTCAGAACTATCTGTGCTCTGATATGCTGTGCTGTATTCTAATACATCTACAATTACTTCTTTATACATGTTTGCCATTTATGAAATCTATGCAGTTTCTTAAGACATTTTTGAATAAAATGCTTCCAGTTTTGTATTGCTCAATATATTTCCAAAATCCTTAAAGATGAGTTCCTTTTGAGTTATAAAAAGTAAAATCAATAGTAAAAATGCTCTTATCTTTTTACTTTTAAAGCTTTAATGACTTTCATGATAATATAGCAACTTGAATTCTAGACAAACATAAACAATGTATAGTGATTGCTATAAGATGGGATAAATCTAATTTTGCCAATTTTCTTAACAAGATATTTGATTTCATGATTGGTTCAAGTGTGCAGTTGTTTCTTAAAGGTTACTTAAGGTTTCCACCAGATTAGGCTGGAATAACTAGCAGGAGTTGATATAGAATGAATAGTTGAGCGAAAAAGAGATGGTCATGAGATCAAAGTGAAAATAAAGACTAACACTAGCTTTTGTGAGATGAAAATACAAGACAATGATAGTCAGCAATACTGTTTCATAGCTTCACTTACACTATTACTGTCAATATGTTAACAGGGAAGCATTTCCTAATCACTCAATTCCTACCTGGGTTTGTACCCTTTTGAACTACTGAAAGAATGTATTTATTTATTTTCTGATTTTTTTATTTTTTGTTTTTAGTTGGTAAGTCTTGTCCAACTCTTTGCTTCCCCAGAGACTGTAGGCTTCCAAGCTCTCTGTCCTTGGGATTTCCCAGGCAAGAATACTGGAGTGGCTTGCCATTTCCTTCTCCAGAGGATCTTCCCTACCCAAGTATAAAACTCGTGTTTCCTGCATTGCAGGCAGATTCTTAACCACTGAGCCACCAGGGAAGCCCCCATTTTATTTTTACTTATTTTTTATTCCAAATGCATTTTATGTATCCATTTAATAATAATTTTGTATTTTCTTTTATATTACACAATTCTGAATAACTCAGCCAGAAATGTTTTTCATCTGTATAATATCCATGCAGAAATGCCATATTCCTTCTGCTGAGCCTCTTGGGCTCATGAGGAAGTGTTGGTGCATGGTCTTTAGCTAGGAGTTTCTGAGAAGCATCTTAATCCCCTGCTGGGTCTGTTGGGTGAATTAAGAGGTGGGGAGGTGGGACAGGGAAAAGGGACAGGGCAAAGAAGAGCCACATTTCTTGCTCACTTTTTCCTCCACTGGCAACTCAGTCCTTTTGTGTTAACAAGCTCTTCTGGGAATATAAATCAAGAAGGCCAGAACTACAGATCATTTGTTTTTGTACCCTTTGTCTAAATCATATTGACAGCTAACAGGAATTTTGAGAGGAAGGCGAAAAAGTCTGGACTGTAGGATCAGTGGGGTAAAGGAGGAAAAGAAAAGGCTGAAAAGTTTCCAGGGCAGCTTAGGCATCATTCCTTTATGGATTCCTCGCTAAGTCTTCCTTCCTCATCTTTCATTAACTGTTGGTAGGACAGGGTATCCTGTATTATTGGGCTTTCTAGAAGACACCTCCAATAAATATGCAGATTCTCCTTTATCTATCTTGTTATTGTTCAATCACTCAGTCGTGTCTAACTCTTTGCAACCCCATTGACTGCAGCACGCCAGCCTTCCTTATCCTTCACCATCTTCCAGAGTTTGCTGAAACTCGTATCTATTGAGTCGATGATGCCATCCAACCATCTCATCCTCTGTCGCCCCCTTCTCCTCCTGCCCCGAATCTTTTTCAGCATCAGTGTCTTTATTTATTTTACATCAGCCTTTTTATTGGGTGCCTGTTGGAAAAGAGTGTTACTCAAAGCGGTCATAAGTGGATACCATGTTTCCCAACTATCTTTTTCTTCAAACCAAACTCAGATTGACCCTGACAGGCATATGTGGCAGAGTGTCAAAAATAGGAGGTCAAGATTTGTCTCATCACCTAATTCATTCTCTTGTGTCAAAACAGGGGAGTTGGGGTCATAGAGTTAGGCCCTCCACACTCAGTGGCTCCCTTCCAGATCCTCATAAGTGCTTCTCAAATCTCCACACCCTGTACTGTACCTCGAGACACACATATACACACACGCTCATGCATACATGCATGTCTCCTCTCAGACCCTCTCTAACCTCTGATTTTTGGTTTTGCCAGGACCTCCTTGCATCAAAAATATGCCTGTGCATCTTGTGATCTCCATTGTCATAGACTTCCATCACAGACTTTCTCCTCTCTCTCTCTTTTTTAAAATTAACTCTTATTCTGTCAAGAGTAAGATACAGACTGAACAACCTAGCAACAACCCTGGTTAATTTCTTCAAGAATTACTTAAAAGTAACAACAGTAGTCTATATAGTCTGCTTTCATAAAAAAGGCACATCTCTTCCGTTAGTGTGACTTTGATCCTATTCCCTGAAAATAACAACTCCGCCTCATTTCGCTATGGGGTATTTTACTAAATTTCTAAACCAGTTTATAAAAATAGGCCACCATATAAGCAAAGAAGAACTTTGAGCCATCCAGCATAGGTGGCATTGGCAGCTTCAAATAGGATCTGACTCGACCTTTATCTCCTGAGAAAAATGAGTGGCTTTCAATTCATCTCATTTTAGGCAGTGGGTTTGGGATATGCTAGCTTTCTTACAGAAGAGTCAGAAGGCTAACTTAGTCTATGCCAGTTAAAATTTTAGATAAGTTGAAAAATTTTTTTATCTTGTACATGAATGACTGGATCTTGGTAGGTGTTCAGAAATACTTATTGAATTGAATGATACAGGCTTTCTTTATGGCCCAGCTCTCCCATCTGTACATAACTACTAGAAAAACCATAGCTTTGAGTAAGCCCCATTACTCAAAAACTCTTCTCTTTGTTTTCAGTGGAATCAAGCTCAGACTGAGCTCTGGCCTTTTCCCCTTATTTCAGTAGTCTTGAATAAAGTCTTCCTCCCCTGTTTAATTTTGTGCAATGTTTGCCTTGATAAGTTTTCCATTACATGGTAGTTAATACTACAAATGAACTAAGTGGTTCATAGATACATAGAATATTCTACTACATAAACTATTTTGTTTCTTAAGTAGCATTAATGAGTCATCTACTATAAATACTTCTGTAGAAATTATATTTAATGTAGCAAGTTCAAATTATAAGAATTCTGTATCTGTTTTATCATAAATATATCATTTTGTTGTATATGAGAGTATGTGGGTTTGTGTTTGTTCTTGTATATGTGATACATCTGTTTGTCTATAGAGAAAACACAAAAAAATTCTATTTCTTTGGCACACCAGTCAATAAGCCCAGAGATGCTGTATTTGAACTTTAAATTTCTCATGCAGAGAATCCAATAAATTCTTCCACAGATTCCCTTTGGCATCTGAGTAAATTTCTAGTGCCCTTTAAATTTTTATGGCTGTTTCTCCTCCTCTCTTACCCCAGAGGCAGTGTTTCACTACTTTCACAATATCTCCTCACCCTTACTTACTTGACCCCCACCTCCTCCAATGTTGAATTAACACATAGCTTCTAGACCTTGCTGGTTCCCCCTGGACTATGTCTTTCCAGCCCCTCCTTTTTCTTTTATTCTTCCTTCTTTTTTTTGACACTCTATCACTGCCTCTAGTGTATAACCATAAGATATCCTTAGTATTCCCACAGATTAGCCTAAAACCAACAAGTTTAGGTTGCTCTGTACATTTGTATATATGTTCATATTTATAGATACATTAAATCTTGCACAGAGTCATGTAAGAAAAAGCTAACAAAATGCACCTTTATATTAGAATGAGTGCTGATTCATAATAAATCTTTAAGGATACATAATTCTTTCTGTGACAGGCTTATATGTCACTAATTTACTTTCTCAAATCTGATGAGCAAGAAAAATGTCAGACGTTTTTGATTAGTTTTAATTCTTAGAGGCTATGTGCTGCGAATATTCTTGAAAAATATCAGAGTCAAGTAACAGCAAAAAATGGGAAAATTATATTCTGTTGAACATATTTATTTGACAGTTAAGGACTTAAATATACAGTGAACATTAATTGAGCAGATAAATATTTATATGTATTATATCATCACACAAAAATAATTGAAGCAAATGAAGTAGGAATAGTCTTTTAGGTGTAAGATATCGAAGCTGGTTCAAATTATATAAATTGGTTGAGCTGAGGTCATCTTATCTGTTCTTCAGTTTTAATGATGACTGTGGATCACCCATCATTGATTTTGCCAGTATAGTGGGTAGTGATGTTGGAGGAATCCAAAGTGATGGAACTGACATACTGGCACTTACTCTATTGCCCTCATATCTATGTGATGCCTATAAAATATCAATGATTCATGCATAAAATCACTGAATTCTTAGTCCCAGTAAAGTTAACTGTTGTAAAGTGTTGTTTAAAACCTCTTTTATGTTGTAAGGTAGCAGCTTTAGCTTCTTAGGAAAATAATCTGCATTATTTATGAATTGATTTTAATTTCAAATGATGAGATTACTAGCTGTGCGCTCCTTTTACCTGTGATGAGACATATCCTGATGAATATAGATGTTCTTTGATAGGTAGCACCTCGAATGTGCAAAATTTTACTGTGAAATTATATGAATTTGAATGCTACTTCAGTTTATGTTGGATTAAATTCATATTTCTAAATTCAGCAGCCTCTTCTCTCTCTTTCTTGGTTCACTTTCAACTGTCAAAAGTCACAGCTTTCCCCAAAGCATTATAAATAACATAAAACAAATGTAAACGAATGAGAAATAAGGATGACAAATTCCCAAGTATTTTGGGGAGGTGGTAGGGGACGTGTGTGAAAATGCACTCCTTATTCTATCCACAATTAAAGTCTGTGTTATTCTTACAGATGCAGGAAATTATAAAGCAGAAATACATCTTTGAAATTTTCTTTAGTCTTGTTGTTGTTGTTTAGTCACTAAATCATGTCTGACTCTTCTGCAATCCCATGGATTGTAGCCTGCTAGGATCCTCTGTCCATGGAATTTTCCAGGCGAAAATACTGGAGAGGGTTGACTTTCCTTCTCCAGGGGATTTTCCTGACCTGGGAATCCAACCAGTGTTTCCTGCCTTGGCAGGTGGATTCTTTACCACTGACCCACCAGGAAGCCTTCATTTAGTCTTAGGCCTTCACTAATCTTTTCCCATCTTAAAATATTTTTTTGTAAAGTGTAGCCCACTCTGTTTTTATTCTCTGTATTATGGAAAATGTATGGCAAATGTAGATAGTGAAAAAAAAAACATTGGGTTTTTTTCCCTTTATATGCATGTCAAAATTATTAGCCACATTGTAATGATTTAGGATCAAATTTCCTCCCTGGTAGAAGAATTTAACACTAATTTTACAATTTATATAGTAATGGGAATGTGATCAAATACAGTTTCTGTTATTTGATAATCATTCAAGAATATTTGCATTTGAATCATATCTGCTATCAGTGTATCTTTGAAAACATAGGCTACCAAAATCTTAATTCAGTACTGTGAATAAAATTGAATAAATACATGTATTTTACAAGTGGAAGATAAATTTTTGTGTCTAAAACTTTACTAGGATTGTTTGAAATGGTCATTTTTTTCAATTTTTCTTCACACTAAAATTTACCATATTTAAATCTCTTGTATTTCTTGGAGTAGAGGATGTTCTTAATAAGAATTAAGACATGTCAACATTAGAATTATTGAAATGTATTTTTCCTATAAATTAAAAAGATCAAAGGAATGCATAGATTTTATGCTAAGTAAAGTAACTAAGATACTTTTTTTTATTGTTTTTAAACTAAACCAAAGCTATATTTTGGTAAAAATTATAAGTGCAGTTTTTAGAGTGTGATGTTGAAAAGTCAGAGACCATTTTATGTTTTTTATTAATATTCAGCCTCTACAATTACTGATTTTTTTTTTTTTTTTTTTTTTTTAAGAAATCATCATCTACATTTCAAAACTCACCAAGCCCTGTAAGACATCTCTATGTCTACCTGATAAACCATTCTAAAACTCAGATATTTAAACGGTGTTTTATTTGCATACAATTATGTTCCACAAAAGTCAAAGTCTTCAGCTGGAATCACATGGAATACTGAAGTTGTCACATAGTCGGATAACTTGAATGGGACGATGTGTGTGGGTTATTGGCTGTGAATGTGAACTCTCTTTCAAGTTTCTCCTCCTTGTAGCCTGTATATGTTCAGTATCCAGTGGGCTGGACAAACAGGCTATCTCAAAGAATGATGGTTTCCAGGTTCCAAGAATATTTGATCCAAGAAGCAAGCCTGTAGTATTTTAACAAGCCCCTGCTAGCTTCATGCTATCTGGCCAGAGCAAGTCACATGACCAAATCCAGTCTCAATGTGATAGGATACCACATAAAGGTATGAATGTCTAGAGGCGTGATTCAGTCATCGGAGGCCACTCATGTAAGAGTTTACTGCAGCATTATTGATCAGAATATGAGAATCCCTACCTACTGAAGATCAAATCTGAATGTAGCCTTCCTAGATTCATTTATAATTTTTATTGTAGATTCTTTTCATTTACAATTTAAAAACTGTAGAGAAAATAAGGAGAAACTGAATTTTATGCTGAAAGATGGTTGTGAATCTTAAATTTTCTCTATAGTTTTAAATTAATAGTTGAAATGGAAAATAAAATAGATTGTGGACAGAGATTTGGAGTTGTAGATATAATCAAATTATATAGACATAAAAACAAACTGGAATATTAGACTAAGATATTATCATAAAAATATCAATGACAGATTGCACATTTTAAAGTAGTAAGAATGGGTACTATATAATTTTTATTTATCATGTTATAGTTGATAAAAAACCTTTCAGGTCCTTTCCTCTAAAGTTTAAAGGGATGCTTGTATTTTGGGCTTCCCTTTTGACTCAGCTGGTGAAGAATCTGCCTACAATGTGGGAGACCTGGTTTCGATCCCTGGGTTGGGAAGATCCCCTGGAGAAGGGAACGGCTACCCACTCCAGTATCCTGGCCTGGAGAATTCCATAGACTGTGTATAGTCCATGGGGTTTCCATTTTTCCTATAATAAGTATTCTGAGTAGCTTTTTCATTTCTCTATTTGTGCCTTTCAACAAATATGTAATGTTTTTGTGTTTTTATTACTCTAATTTGTTGATTCTCATCTTCCAAGTTTGAAAGCATAGGACATAAAGTAATGTGGATGCTTAAGCAAAAACACTTTTTTACTTTATTTGAGCTCCTCAATACACTAAGTAGATATTTCACAAACTGCCTCCCTTATATCCCGGGTTACATATTCTTAGAAATGTCACCCAAAATAACTTTCTGCCAAAGCACTTGTCATCAGCCCTCTTTATTTCCATCTATTCCTTTTCTCATCTAATGTGGTTTTCTGATCTGAATTGCCTTTTCTTTCCTTTCTTTATCTTTTCAAAGATTCTATTGTAAGAATCTCTATTTCTAGACAACCCACTTTAACTTCCTTCAGAAGTTCCCAGCACCCAGTTTCCTTATTCAAAATGATCTTCAGTAGAAGTGAGAGAAACTGATATTCTAGCAGTTGCAAAAAAAATATAGAAATATATTTGCATATATTTGAAACTCACATAATAGGGACTAAAATTGGAGAGGGATTACTTTACATGTAAAAGTGCTTTTCAGATTGTAAAGTGCTGTACAAATCTAAGGTATTATTATGAATAATAATGGTGATGTTGATGGTGATCATGAAATCAGTAGCCTTTACTAAAGACTAGTTCAGCCATGAGGAGTTATTCAGTTAATTTAATATTCATTGTGGAATGCCTTCCAAATCATTGAACTGTCCACATTATAATAGCAGCTATTTCAGGAAGATTTTTAACGTGGGTTCATTTACATATCAGAGTCTTCTTGAATGTTCACTTTCAATGCTAATCTGTATAAGATGAAACTATAAACTTGGAATCCCTATTGTCATGTGGTATAATTAGCAGATAATTTGATAATTGACTAGGTCTGCCATTTTAAATAGAATTCCTCAAGTCTGTAAATGTTGGGTTTATTTTAAAACTCATCCTACAACAAAATATGGAGATATATGTGTTATTTTGCACAAAATGCAAAATCAATGGTAAACCATAAGTACAGAAGGGACATCATTGTAAACTAGTTATTGATGTGCTAAAAGTCATTTATACCTGCCATGGAAGATAGATTGTGACATTATTAATTTAACTGGCATTGGGTATACTAACATAGCTGCCATGTAAACCAGAAATCCACCATCTGTAAAATTTTATGCATTTTTTTTGTGCAGATAGCTGTACAGTATTTTGACAACCCCAAATCAGCTTTAATCTGTCAATTTCAAAGTTTGTCACCAAAAAGTTCATCTGAAGGAGAATGTCTGTTCAATTCATGTTAAATGCAAAATGATTACAGTGGATAACACTTACAAAATGCACCATTCTTGGAAAAATAAAGTTGTTTAACATGGTTATTATGTACTTTCAAGGCATAATACAGTTTTTTAAAAAGCTCATCTTAAAATGCCGATATGAAGTAGTATAATGAAAGATATATTTACTCACAGAAGGCATCTGGCAATAGCAGTAAAAGTAAAGATGCTTTTCTCTGCAATAATTCTTCATTCAAATAACAATATGTAAGGGAGTAAAAAATGGTGTAGTGCTGAATTTTCATTTCTGGTTCAATTTGAGAGAGACTTGACACTCTCTTGCAAAGTAAACATTTTTTTCTTTTTTTCCACCGTGTCCACAGCCTTTTCCCTCTGCATTTAAAGCTATTTGGCTTTAGTGAGGAGTGGGTTCCTTTACAAAAGAATGAAGAATGTCTTTCTACAGCACCCTGTCACTTAAAAATTTCACTGGCAACATTGAGCAGCAGCCCAAACTGTCAAGGTACATAAAATTTCTGCCTTTTATTCTCAGAGAAATTCTAGTAAGAATTGGGAGAAAACAGATGTCTTAAGATAATATGGTATCTAGCACCTGTTTGCTCATGATTTTTGTTTTTATTTTTTCTGATTTTGATCTATTTTGCTTAGATGTTACATGTTACATTAAATGAAACAGCGAAAGGAAAATAATAGTTCATGAAAAACTTGTGAAAGAAACTGAAAAACAGCATGGGTCTTCAAAAATTATAATGGATTATAACCATGAATGCATGAATGGGGCAAATATTTACCTCAATACTAGGATCTTTGAAAATATATACATTCCAGGTAGGTACACAAAAATTTTTATTTTTATTTATTATTTTAGTATTATTGATGTTTTACATATTTATTATTATTATTATTATGCTTTTTAAATGATTGAAAAACATTCATCTTTCTATTTTACAAGAATTTTGAACACATTTAATGAAAGTTTACTTTTGTCCAATAGCCTTTGTTCTAATTGTGTTCTTCAAAATGTTGAAGAACATTTTTTATTGAAAAGAAGTAGGTTTTATTTTTGGGGGATCAAAAATCACTGCAAATGGTGATTGCAGCCATGAAATTAAAAAATGCTCCTTGAAAGAAAAGTTATAACCAACCTAGGCAGCATATTAAAAAGCAGATGCATTACTTTACCAACAAAGGTCTGTCTAGTCAAGAATTGATGCTTTTGAACTGTGGTGTTGGAACAGACTCTTGAGTCCCTTGGACTGCAAGGATATCCAACCAGTCCATCCTAATGAAAATCAGTCCTAAATATTCATTGGGGGGGACTGATGTTGAGGCTGAAACTCCAATACTTTGGCCACCTGATGTGAAGAACTGACTCATTGGAAAAGACCCTGATGCTGGGAAAGATTGAAGTTGGAGGAGAAGGGGACAACAGAGGATGAGATGGTTGGATGGCATCACTGACTCTATGGACATGAGTTTGAGTAAACTCCGGGAGTTGGTGATAGACAGGGAGGCCTGGCTTGCTGCAGTCCATGGGGTCACAAAGAGTCGGACACGACTGAGTGAACTGAACTGAACTGACTGAGGTTTTGTTGAGTGGAGGGTAAATGGGTTTGTGTCTTTTGTTACGTACTGACAGCTGACAGGTATTTCTTTCCTACAGGAAAATGCCTGTGTATTAATCTGCACACACAGTGTGTACTAAATAACTGTTCAATTTTTCTTTTTTGTTTCAAGTATTTGGAAACTAATAATTACAAATAATTTCCTGTTTGAACACCTGTTACAGAGAATCATGTGCATAGCTTTGACATAGAGCAACTATTTGTTTTCTTTTTAAATTTTAAGTGAAACTAGTTTCAGCAACATGAAAAATTTCAGGGATATATTATTCAAACTAGGAGCTTACCCTCATTGCCTGCATGGCCATCTTCTACTCCTTAGTCTTTTGCAGTTGACATTTTATTCTATCTAGTACCAGTTCTTATTCCTCTTTGTAGTGTTTGATAATGCTGATTAACCCCTACTTTACCCTTTTGCTTCCTTAGTCTGATTATTCCCGTTTCCGTTTCCCCCCATAGTCTTTAACCAATTAGTTGATTCTTGAATATAAATAATCTTCATGATTAAATAATCAACATTTCTTCTTCTCTTTTTACTAACTTTAACCAAGTCTTGGTTTCCCAGGTGATGCTAATGGTAAAGAATCTGCCTGCCAATGCAGAAGACCCAAGGGACATGGGTTCCATCCCTGGGTCATGAAGATCCCTGGAGTAGGAAATGGCACCCCACTCAAGTGTTCTTGCCTGGGAGAATCCCACGGGCAGAGGAGTCTGGCAGCCTGCAGTCCGTGGGGCCACAAAGAGTCTGAAACAGCTGAACACACATACACATAGAATCAAATTTTATGAAGTTTTATGGAATAATCCATTTCAGATCTCTCCCTATCCCTCCTTGTCAGTGCTAAGCCCTTTATCCAAATGTCCACTGGACAATATTCAGGCAACTAGTATTTATCCGGTGGTAAGTATATATCTCACACCAAGTTTATTCTGGAGATACACATATGAGGAAAAATCAACATGGTCATTGTCACCATGGTGCCTCAGTTCTTTCTAGAAAATAAAAATTCAAGTAATCACACACATCAATGTAAAATTAAATCTGCCAGGGAGATTACAAGTGGGAATGATGTGAAAGCATGTAATAAGAAGATCTGATATAAGGAAAGTTGCTGTGAGAAGTGATGCTTAAACCGACATTTAACGACATGTAAAAACTGACAGTGAACATTGGCTAGGTGAGAAGGAGAGAGATGAGTGTTCCAGACTGTGGAAAAATCAGTTTTAAAGATTTTTATGGAAATGTCCTTGTCTGTTCGTCTCTTAAAAAGGCCAGTGTGGCTTTAGCATGTGTGAGAGGAAGCTAGTCAGGGGAGGTCAGATCTTACTAGCCTTTGTAAGCTGTGACAAAAAATTTTGTCTTTATCTTCAGAGCAAATTTTCAAGCAGTCTGGGGGGTGGTATGTTATGATAGACATATTAATTTTCAAAATATGACGCTACGTATAGGTTGGAGAAAAGACTTGAGGGAGACCAGAGAGATGGAAGAGAAACTATTGTGTGGCGTACCTAAGAGGAACTTGATGGATGAGGCGAAATATACTTTGGGGATAAAACCATCAGGGCTAGTTGATGGAGTGATATTGAATGGGGAGTGCAAGAAAGTGAAAGAAGATAAAGATAAAATCCTGACTTCTAAATAGGGCTGCCAGAATACTGTCCAGTTACACTGGAATGTCAGATATACAATGATTTTTTTTTTTTTTAGTATGAATCTGTTTCATGGAACGTTTGGGACATATGTATGCTAAGAAATTACTTGTTTATCTGAAATTCAAATTTATTTGTGAGATCTGGCAACCCCCTTCCTCACTTGCCATCTCTGAATTATAACTTTCGGTAGAGAACCAGGGGGAGACATGAGTAAATTTTCCTCATCGAGAGTTACCTTTAATTCTAGGACACCAGAGAATAAATATCAAAAAGGTACTTGGATCTAGATTAGAGTTAAAAAGTTTTGGGAGGAAGATATTTTTGTATGGCTTCTAATTTCATGCTTTAAATGATATCATTTTTTATATCATCAATTCATTTATTTCCCTTAATTTCTCATTTTTGTTAGTAGTGTTATCATTATCTCAAGGAAATAGAAAATAAATTTGATTATTACTGTTGGTTACACTCCTTATTTTAAAAAATAGCTTTATATATTAAAAATATCTAGTCAGAGGAATAAAACCACCATATGACTCAGGAATCCCACTCCTAGGCATATACCCTGAGGAAACCAAAATTGAAAAAGACATGTGTATCCCATTGTGCATTGCAGCACTATTTACAATATCTAGAACACAGAAGCAACCTAGATGTCCATCGACAGATGAATGGATAAAGAAGTTGTGATACATATACACAATGAAATATTACTCAGCCATAAAAAGGAACATATTTGAGTAAGTTCTGATGAGGTGGATGAACCTAGAACCTGTTATACAGAGTGAAGTGAGTCAGAAAGAGAAAGATAAATATCATATTCTAATGCACATATATGGAATCTAGAAAAATGATACTGAAGAATTTTTTTTACAGGGCAGGAGTGGAGAAGCAGACATAAAGAATAGACTTATGGACATAGGGAGAGGGGAGGGGAGGGTGAGTGTCCCTTGGGCTGCAAGGAGATCTAACCAGGCCATCCTAAAGGAGACCAGTCTTGAATATTCATTGGAAGGACTGATGCTGAAGCTGAAATTCCAACACTTTGGCCACTTGATGCGAAGAGCTGACTCATTTGAAAAGTCCCTGATGCTGGGAAAGATTGAAGACAGGAGGAGAAGGGGAAAGCAGAGGATGAGATGGTTGGATAGCATCACGGACTCAATGGATGTGAGTTTGAGTAAACTCTGGGAGTTGGTAATGGGCAGGGAGGTGTGGCGTGCTACAGTCCTTGGGTTGGCAGAGTCAAACATGACTGAGCAACTGAACTGAACTGAGTGACATATTTCATCTCCACTGGGATGACATGTGCTAAGTGATTTTGCAGTTATGAATCAAGTCTATTCAGTTCCTATGGATGATTTTCAGAGCAGGGAAAGGAAGGGATGAAAAGAAGGAAGACCCTAGGCTAATTTGGGGCCTGGGATTGTTTTTGATAGATTAACTTCTGGCAGTCTGTCAAAAACATACAAGTAGGAAATCATTTTTCTTCATTGTTGTCTCTTTGCATGAATCTTGCTTTTGCAGTTAAAATAATTCCTAGACCAATATTGTTTATACTTGGAGTCAATTTTTGGGTTCATTGTTATTGAAGTTTGTCTCAACTAACAAGCAGATCTAATCAGTAGGTTAAAATGACCCATAGCATTTGATATCCTCTGTATCTTAAATCATAAATGCAACCTGACAGAATATTAAGTCCTCACATTCAAAACTTTTGGAATCCTTTCTAGAAGTCCTGCTTTTACCTGACTCATTTCCTAACCTTTCACTGAGAATGAAAAATGGTATTTGAGATCAGTAATCATGAGCAGACCATATAAGTAAGCATACTACTAACTGGTCATATAAGTGCTTAGTTACTATCCCTGAATTTATTTATTTTTTTGCTTGTCAACATATGCATGGAGTTCAGAGAATCCATGACAATAACCATGGAGATGAAAAGATTGACACTGAGGAATCATTACAGAGTTGGGCAAGTTATCCTCTATTCAATTAACTTTAGCATTAATGTCTGAGTTACCAATTGAAAAAAAATAATGTTTCATCAGTGAGGAAGGAAATGTCTTTATAGAAATCATTGCTATAGATTCCAATTATTTTTGAAATATGGAGCAGTAAATCAGAATTATCTCAAGCAACTAGATGCCATAGATCACAAATCATACTTTCCAAACAGTTTCTGTTATGGCAATAAATACTATTTTTCACTATTCTCCAAAATTAAAGAAGGATAAAGAAGACTCCTGATCCCTGTTTTTCAAAGCTTGGTTCACGGACCATTTACACTGGAATCATGGGTACTTTATTCACTTATTCTTTTTTTTTTTTAATTTTTATTAGTTGGAGGCTAATTACATTACATCATTACAGTAGTTTTTGTCATACATTGAAATGAATTCACTTATTCTATCATTAGCAGTTTTTTCAAAACTATTCATTCATGAGCTATTTATTAGGTATTTATTATTTGCCAAGTGGTGCTTTGGAGCTTCCCTGGTGGCTCAGAGGGAAAAGAGTTCTCCTGCAATGCAGGAGACCAAGGTTCAATCCTTGGATCAGGAAGATCCCCTGGAAAAGGGAATGGCTACCCACTGCAATATTCTAGCCTGGAGAATCCCATAGACAGAGGAGGCTGGTGGGCTACAGTCCACGGGGTCACAAAGGGTCAGACATGACTGAGCAACTAACACTTTCACTTTGTTTCAAGTGGTGCTTACTCTTCTGGGGCTAGAGTGATACCTAAGAAAGCATCTTCTCTTTCTACTAGAGATATGTGTTGTTAGAAAAGAAATTGCCTTGGGACATCACAGATCTACCAAGTAAGAATATCTGGTGATTAGGCCATCTGAACTTTTGCCCTCGATTTATAGGGAACATTGCTAACAGGGAGAAAAGCTGTCCACCATTAGTCATTTCTGGATTCAACTTTAAAAAATGTTTATCTTTTACCATCTCTTTCCAGAAATTTCATATATGAAATAAATGAGGAGTTCCCTTTTCTTATTTACCAGTAAACACACATTCACAAATAAACAAACTTTCACTTTTCTTACTAACTTGAGAGACTGAAGCCAGGTACTGGCAATTTATCTAAAACATTTTTATCTGAGTGGATGTTTCTGTTTCAGATGAAGTCTTCGATTGACTTTATTCACACCTGTTCAGTTTTTGTTTGATTTCCACATTTGATTGCTTCTTCCATTCTGTTTTCCTGCCTCATTTTTAAAAAAAATATCTATTTAATAATGTGTATTCGATATAATTTGTTGTTTCATTTGCTTCATCAATGGCATTAATGTTTTCCAGCTTGTAAATTTAAGGCTAATATTAGTCTTTCCTTATATTAATGCTATTCTACTCTGTTGGCCACTTTAACTATACTTTTAAGCCCTGCATTTTATGTTTTCTAACTGGATTACTCTTCCCTCATAACTTCTCTAATTATTCTTGCAATAGTACCATTTTTGGGTAGATCAGTATCTTCACTTCTTTATATCATCTGCTTATGTTGGAAGGCCTAGGCCCCACACAGCCAATAAAGTTAGCAAAGTCACTGCCCCAAAGATAAAGTGAGACTAATTTGCTTTGGCAGCCAACATACCCCAAGAGGTTTGGGAGCCCAGCCAACCTGAACTTGGAAGCAGTGATGAAGCTGTCGACTGCCCGAGACTCTTTTAGTTCTGATTCAGTGCAAAAAGGGGGATGTGGGACAAAGTGGTACCCAGCTAGATTCTATGGGGCCTGGATTTCATCCCCTGAGTATTGCACCATGAACCAGTTTAGACAGGAAATAATGTAGACTAAGGCAATTCATCTCTGACAGAAAACATTTTCAGTATTAAATATCATATGTTAATTGTACAGTGCTCTTTCTGCAACTACAGGTAAGGGAAAGCCACAAATACTTTTTAAAATATAATTTAAACGTCTTGATTTGTTGCATTTCATGACCCAATATCCTTGTGATTTTGCTGAGGTTTATTTACAGTAACAGAGTTGAGATTTCAACTATTTAGTTTATGCTTTCAGCTGAGTTTGTTTTTTCCTATGAGTTACTGTGAAATAGCTCCTCAAAGGGCACATCCAGAATGTTCTTACTTGACTTCAGTGTGGGTATGTGTTGCTAACAATTTCTCAGTGTCACAATCAAATACAGTGTTTTTCAATACATCATTTCTTTTTTGGAAATCCTCAGGGAAAGTTTAATCGTGTAACAGTTTTAAAAATCTTGAACACCAGACTTTACTGTGTACAAGAAAATAGGTGCATAGAGCAAAAATGAATGTGATACTAACGTACAAATAATAATAAACACACAGAGTTTAAATAACTTCTTCATCAAATTTGCCATCTTTGATTTGGATGACATGTTTACTATGTAAAACTTCTAACTCTGTAAAGTGATATGGGCTTAATTTTCAGGTAAATCTGAAGATTTTAGAATTGTGCAAGAATTGTGCTAGAATTTATAAAATGTGCCTACTTTGATGCTATTTTAAAGATACAACATTATATTTTGAAGACTTTTATCATGAATAAATATTCTGTGCATTGCACAGGATCCCATGGCTTGTTTGACATTAGGGTCTTCCTTTGAAGCCAAGCCAAGACAATAAAATACTTAGATTCTTATTCCTAATTTCTCTCCCCATTAATTTCTGTCATTCTGATGGTTGGCAGCTGCAAACCTAGCTCTTACCTCTAGGCAAGTGGTCAAGCAAGCGTCTCTTTCCTGAACTAATGGCTATACAGCTCCTTGGATTAATTGGCAAGTCAATGGTGCAGTCTGTGTGTTGTTTCCCCCAGGAGACCTGGTACTTGACATCAGCAACTTTTTAAATTCAGTTTGGCCTTAAGTTTGCTCCCAAATTTAACCCTTTATAGGCCACTGGTATTCTAATGGATAGCCATATTACATATTGACTCTTATGGGAAAGGATTGTCTTTCAAAAAGACTTCAGAAAAGTGAGAAAGACCACCGGTTAATTGTAAAATTAGTAAAACATCTTTGAAAGGAAGATGCTTCTTTTTCTAAAACCAACTGTTGTTTTGACTGTTTATGCACAGAAAGGACTTTCAGAGAATTTTAAGAAAAACTTTTTTTGATGAACTTTGCTGGATAGTTTTTTTTTAGATTATTTTTGAATACTTGCTTCCCTTATACTTTTTCAAAATTATGCAAAATAGATTTTAAATTTAGAGATTTTGCTTTTTTTTAATTTATTTTTAACTGGAGTACAATTTATGATGTTGTGTTAGTTTCTCTGTACAACAACATGAATTAGCTATATGTATATCCTCCCCCTTGAGCCTCAAGATTTTGCTTTATATTTGACCAATAAACTTTCTAAATGACCTTGGAAATACAAGATGAAGTACACTTTCTGTGTAAAATTAACAGTTCGGATAAGATGAAGTCTTCCAATTCTAAAATTCTGGATATAGTTTTTAAAATTCAGCTAGTGATTCTATATTTATTCTCTAGAAATAGAAACAAAGCCTCAAATAATTCTAATTAGTTTTTCTGATGAACAAAGGTAATTTCATCTAAGCTCAGGTGTTCTTTATTTTTATTCAATCACTCCCGAATTGAGTGTTATATAACTAAATTTAGCAGGAACTGATGCTGCTGAAAAACTATTCTCAAATGATCTGATGCTCCAGACCAGCAATGTCTAATAGAAATATATATTGGGTCACATAAGTAATTTGAAATTTTCTAATAGTCATATTAAAAAAAATAAAAGGGAATGAAATTAATGTTAATATACTTTAACCCATATATCCCAAATATTATCATTACAACATGTAGTCAGTTTTTTAACATGGTATAATTTGCCCTGTTTGTGTGTGTGTGTGTGTGTATTTTGCATCTTCTACATCTCAATTAAGAAGTCAGAAGTCAAAGTCTCTCAGTCCTGTCCAACTCTTTGTGATTCCATGTACATGGAATTCTCCAGGTCAGAATACTGGAGTGGGTAGTCTTTCCCTTCTCCAAGAGATCTTCCGAACCCAGGAATTGAACCCAGGTCTCCTGCATTGCAGGCGGGTTCTTTACCAGCTGAGTCACAGGTGAAGCCAAGGCACTACATTTTAATCAGAAATATTTAACAAATATTTGACTTCATAAATTTAAAACTGGAAAAATAGAACCACAGCTACAAGTTTTTTCACATATACTTAAAGGGTTTTTGTTAGTCTTTCAGTTAAATTAAATTTAAAAACTAAGTTTCTTCCTGGCAGTAACCCCATTTCAAGGTCTCAGTAATCACAGTTTGCAAGTGGACCCACACTACACAGCACATATCTGGGTGCTGATCCACTTTTCACTGGAGATAAAATGAAGTTTTTCAAGCTTCTTATTTAACAACAACAACAAATTCTATAAAGGCTGAAAGACATGTTCCTGTTAAAATCATGAATTAACATTTAATGAAATACTAAGATGAATAGGTTTATCTGAATTTTTTTTAACTCTAGTTCTCTATGAATGCCTATTTAAATGCCTATTGCCTGCACAGAATAATTATTCTAACCCTTGTTTTTGAAATAATCCAGGACACTACCTTTTTTAAGTAAAATTCTAAGCAAGAGGTAATCTTCAAAAAAATAGTTTTCTATATTTTGCTGAGCTCCTATACTTTTTCCAGGTAAAGCATCTCAAGAGTGATGAGAAAATCTTGTCCAAATCCAAATATCTAAATAATTTGAGTATCAGTTTCTTAAGTACACATACTACAAATGATCATTTTGAAGCTCAAATATTCTAACCTATGAGTAGAAACCTGAAGAGGGGGAAGGATTTCCTAATTTTCAATGTAGTATTTAACAAAGAAAAAGGTCTATTTGCTCATTATAAAAAAGATATCTATACATAAAATTTTAGAATTTTAGAAAGAAAATTAAATGTCATATATGTAAATTGCAGACTTCACAAGTAAGAGAACTGAGCTTCAGGGAGGCCAAGTGACTTGTCAAAATCACCACTATTTTCGAGCAAATCCTGAATTGGAACTCATGCTTTCTTAGTATTCTTAACATCCTTATTTCTTAATATCCTTACTTAGTGCTTTTCTCAAATTTATGCAATTGCATGTACATAAATGTAAGATCACACAATTATTACCTACCTGATTCCAGAAGTGTCTGCGTTGTGGGTTAGTCACTCAGTCACGTCAGACTCTGCGACCCCGTGGACCGTAGCCTGCCAGGCTCCTCTGTCCATGGGATTCTCCAGGCTAGAACACTGGAGGAGGTTGCCACGCCCTTCTCCAAGAGATCTTCCCGACCAGGGATCAAACCTTCGTCTCCTGCATTGGAGGCAGATTCTTTACTATCTGAGCCACCAGGGAAACCCATAATTCCAGAAGGTTGCTGGGCAAATACATACAACAATAGAGAGATTTGTAATACTTCTGCTTCTTCCATACTAAAAAAGTGCCCTAAATTTTAGCAGTAATAATGTTTTGTATGCTTTTATCTTCTCCAACCTGCAAAATGCTTAGGGCCCCATACAGATGTACATAATAAAAAAATAACAACTTCAAAAAACTTCTATAAAACATTTAAAACCAGAAAACTTATTGCAAATATCCTCTTAAAAATGTCAAGGTGAGGATCAAGTTTAAAGAAAATAAACACCCTCTGAGTGTATAATAACTTGTTTTAACTATTTATTAACTGAAATAAAGCAAAAATGTATGATTTGCATTATCAGATATATTTTACCAACAAAAGAGTGACTTACCTAAGAATACTGAATACTGTTTTGTTTGTTTTGTGAATATAAGTGTAACTTTGTTAGCAAAGCGAAATTCAGAAATTCATTTTAAAAAGTCAAGCATTTTTAGATTGTCCTGATAACTGATAATAAATTATCCCCCAAACATTTCTAATTTGTAAAGAATTCATATTTCAGGATGACCCAAACTAATATAATTTTGTAAAGTTAATAAAAATTTGCTACCTAAAATGTTGATAATTATGGAAGCTGGATGATAGGTACATGGCAGTTTATTTACATATTTTTTATACTTTGAATATATTAACATTTCATAATAAAAAGGTAAAAAATGAAGACACACCTATTTTTAATGATGAA
Organism: Odocoileus virginianus; assembly: GCF_023699985.2. Lineage (NCBI taxonomy): Eukaryota > Metazoa > Chordata > Mammalia > Artiodactyla > Cervidae > Odocoileus > Odocoileus virginianus. Next base: position 85,886,419 of record NC_069676.1, read on the forward strand.
ATTGTAGTACTCAAAGTCTTTGTAGAGATGTAGTTAAAATGAACTATCAGTGATGAAAGGAAGATATTAATACCAAATAATTTGTATACTTATTATACATGAAGGATATCATGAAATAGTGGGATAAATGGATTTAAGAGCAAGCTCACAAATGGGAAGAGTCAGGGTGTATCTATGCTATAAATAGCAGGAGCTCCTGGATCTTCGCTGGAGTTTCCACTCTAACATTAATGTAGCTTATCCTTAACTTTCTCAGAGTCTCAAATTCATAATTCAGATTTTTGAGTTGAGAAAAACATTTCTATTCACTTGAGTCAGTCAGTGGATTAGCTTCTTCTAGGTGAATTGCCCGTTTCAGATCCATCAGCTGAGGCCTGAGGAATGAGGTCCTTAAATATGAAACAATCCTTTTCTGAGTAGTAGACAGAACAAATTCTTTCTAAAAGGGTAGGAGTGGGAAGGAAATTTTGAAATTTTTTTTCCATTAGTATTGCACTTGCTGGCTTGCTTGCTATGTGGCTTCAGTCACGTTTGACTCTGTATGACACCATGGACTATAGCCCCTGCCAGGCTTCCCTTTCCCTGAGGATTCTCCAGGAAAGAATTCTAAAGTGGCTTGCCATTCCTACTCCAGGGGATCTTTCCAACCCAGGGATTGAACCTGAGTCTCTTATATCTTCTATGCTGGCAGGCAGGTTCTTCACCACTAGTACCACCTGGGAAGCCCCAGTATTGCACTATTCCGCATGTTTCTGCTGGTCTCAAATGCCGGCTCTTTCACCAAAAGTTATATGTATTCCAAAATTTTCAAGAAGGTCAGCCCATTGTTGTTTGATACTTAGTCTTGATTAGAGCCTGCATTTTATCAGCATACATGTCATATTCATTTTATTTCAGTATTGTGCCAACATGTTGTTCTGTGTTTCTCTAGGTCACGATGACTTGGGAGTGATGAAAGGGTCAAAAAATTCTGTAACAAAGTGGTATTTCAGTTGCCTCAGATATGGACTGGCCCAGCTTCAGAGTAGAGAATAACATAGGGGGATATCTGTTTTTCTTCTGGTCTCTCTCTGCATATTCTCAAGATAGCTAATATTACTCCAATCCTCATCCACACATGATTGAGTTCAAAGACAGGAAACAGGCAACAGCTTTCCAAAAAATGTACTGATAAATATCTCACTGGTCAGATTTAGGTCACAATCCTCTGCCTGAGAGCTAGGGATCTCTGTTTGCTCTCCAGTCAACACTGAAGTTTGATTAGAAAGTAAGGAGGAAGTACATGGCTTTGTTGTAGACATGAAATAGCGTCTGTTCTTACACCCCTTCACTGTAGTGCAGACACTAAAATTTGGATGGAATTGACTTTATTCCAGTGGTCTTTGATTAGTGAAAGCCAATGCCCCATTCATTTCTTTCCATGGAGGTTAGTTCAGTTATCCAGGCTTTGCCCAATTGGCACATGGCATTTCTCTGGCCACAGGAATGCTTTCAGGGCTGGTGTGATCCAAACTAAACTGACAGGTTTTGTTGGATCATCTAGAGTGCAGCAACTCTTTCTTTTCCTGGAAAATTCCTTAATGCGGAGGACTCCTTTGACCATTTTGTCTCAGTGAGAAAAACCAAATTTAGGATGAATTTGGCTCTACAGAAGGCCAAGCAGAAAGAAAAACATAAATTAGTTTTCACACTGACATTGTTGAGCTGCCAAATCAAACCATGAATTCTACCAGTTAAGAGAGCCAGTCAATCCCCTTTTGTATTAGTTTTTAAGAATAAGAACTTATGAAAAATGTGTATTTATATAAGAAATGTGCTTTAGCAAATCTGTTGTAAGGATTTTTTAAATCCAAACTTTTACTGAGATGGGTAAAAACTTTTAAATTTTTGCAATTAATTATTAGATCTTTTTCACTACAAGTTAGCTAGTCCATGCCAAAAAAAACCTTTCTCTTGAAGTTTTTCAAAAAGAGATGTTAGATACTTTAATTTTGTGTCAGTATATCTAAAAGATGTCCTTTTTACTGTATATGCAGTATGTTTGTGTTGGTTTTATATACAATTAAAACTTTGATTTTTTTTCTTTGAAATTTATAGATATGGTTTATGTGATGTGAGCATAGAAATGCTGAATATTTAACTTAAATTTGCTTCATCTGTATAAGAATACAATGAAATTGGAATTTAGCCTCTATGTTGCAAGATTCCTAGTAGTCCATTCCCAGAAACTTTGAAGGAGATGAAGGAGTTCCTTTCACACCCTGAGTTGTCATCAGAGGCCTGCGGTTTGGTCTTTCTTCACACCTTTGCCGCCAGTGCTATGGGCTCCTTTTGCCCTCCACCTGCTTAGAGTTACCGACCTTGTTCTGCTCGTTTAGGCCCAGTGGCCCAAGACAACTTGGTTCCCATGCAGGGGTTTCTTAATTTGGATTATGCCACATTTATGTAAAGGAGTTGTGGAATGATTATCCATTAATAAATATACTTGTTGTTGTGTTAGTTGCTCAGCTGTGTCCAGCTCTTTGTGACCCCGTGGACAGTAACCCACCCGGCTCCTCTGTCCATGGAATTCTCCAGGCAAGAATACTGGAGTGGGTTGCCATGCCCTCCTGGAGGGGATATTCCCAGCCCAGGGATTGAACCCGGGTCTCCCACATTGCAGGCAGATTCTTTACCATCTGAGCCACCAGGAAAGCCCACAAAATATAATTGAGCTGTTCCCAGATAGTGTGCTCTTATTAGGTTGACCTGTGAAACCTGATTCCTTGTGCCACAGACACAAGCAGAAACTCATTTTTGAGGTTAGTTTATTTGAGCTTAAAATACAGCTTATAAAATTTATGCATGGATACATTTATCTCTTGGATGGAACAATATGAGAAAATTCTAGTTGGCTTGCTTTCATAAGGAGCTTTCAGAATTCAGTGCAGATGGTACCTGGGTTAGCAACATTGTAACCTCTGATCTTCTAGCTTTGGCCTTTCAGAGGCTGATGATGCATTTAAGATGCCATTGGGAGTTTCCGCAGTCTTATGGATAGCTTCTCAACACTTTAAGAAACCAAAGCATAAGACTTAGACATTTTTGTAATATGGACTTTTCATTAATTATTTTTGTATTAATTCATGTACTATCATTAGGGATGTTTATTTCCCCTTTATGTAATTTTTGTCTCTAAGTAACCATGAGAAAAGAAAACTAGTTTTCACCCCTTTTATCTATCTCATTGCTTTTAAGTGTATTTTACCTATGTAAGAGAAATTGCATTTAAGTATTTACATATGAATGTATTTGAGTTAGTGTTCTTTTTAATATTTTCTTAAAATGTGATGGGCAGATGTATGTGAAGACTCCATTTAATGAACTGATACCACCCTGCTGAGTCTTAAGCATCAGTGCATGCCTGTGCTAGGCCAGGTTTCATTTCCAGTTTATTTCAATTAAGTGTCTGTAATGTAATTACATGGCACAGGAAGGATCTGTTGATGTTGTGAATTTGATTTTTAATAAGATTACTCTAAACTATCATGTGCCTTTATAACTTTGAAAATTCCTCTTATGTAATTATCTATCAACTGTTAGGAAGAGTCTCATTTATACAATTATTGGCAAGATTTCCTTTAAGGTGGGTTACAGTAAGAAAGGTACCTAGGCTCACTTTTTGGTTTATTAACTGCAGAATCTTTTTTAATACACCTGGCATTTCTTAGCCAGAGATAATTCCAAAATATCATACATAGAATTTTCAATAAGAGCAAAAATTCATTAATTACATTATAAATTTGCCTTTTCTTGACTTTTATCCTACTACTTCTCTATTCTTCACATACATTTTCTTCTTCTTTTTCTTAAATTTCCAGAATTTTTATTGGGGAATGAAGCAGTTCTTAATATTCATGTTGCTAATGATTACTTGGGTTTTTGGTTTTGAGACATCATTTCCCTGCAAATCTCCATGTCCAGAGTTTACTGAGTTTCATTCTTCAATTGATACTTATTTGGTTAATATTCTTACTAACAGTGAGAAGGAAATTGTAAATTTAGTGGCATGTGTTGTTGAAGAGAAACATCCACAATAATAATTTTGTATGACTTACAATATTAACTATTATCTTAAATATTGATGAGTACATATACACTTCCTTTATTTTATTCATTATTAGTGATTCGTATGTTTTTCCCCAGAAGATTTGAAAATTAGAAGCATGTTTGCAAAAATTGCTAATTAAGGTCAAGCTTAATAAACACTGAATTGAGCATATTCATATAACCTAAATATGATAAGTTGATAAGCATGAGTTTGATTTCATTTTACTATAAACTTATGCTGAAACACAAATGGAGTTATTTTTAATGTAGGAATTTCCATTTTTTCTTTTTTGGCTGTATCAGAAGGCTGGAAAGAATTGGTTTTTTTATATATTTTTGGTAGAAAAATTACCAGTTTAAAATTTTCTTCCAGATTTTCTATTTTAAAATCTAATCCTCTGAATATAAACAGTATTCAAAGGCAAAAAGGTGGGATCTAGATAGCTATATATGTTAATAACAAATACAGTATTAATGATAAACCATATTATGACAAAGACTGTATATATTTATTCAGTAATTAAGTTATTCTCACATACTTAAAATAATTTAAAGGTATAATGAAATCTTATTAAATATAGAATTTCATCACTACTGATAGCATATTCAAAGTAGAACTTTCTTCCCTGTATTAAAATATTAGGAACCTAAAATAGGATATGTAATTGTAACACTTTTTAATTTAATTTCTTCATTAAGTTTTTCCAACACTGATGTGTAGATAATAGACTTAAATCCTCTCTGTTAAATAAGAATATTTGATGCATATTTGTCACTGTGATGTCTTTCATCCTGAAAATTGAAGTTAACCTCACAGTACTGCCCCCCAAGAAAATCCTTGACTGCAATCTCTGACATTAAACCTCTCTGCAGTCTTTATCTTGGACATTTGAGACTCAAGCTGCCACATTATGTGAACTATGGTCAGTAACATACCAACTAGTTTTACTCACCAGGGAACAAGCTGAGATTGAGTAAGTAGCCTGCTATAGTTCTGAAATTAACAGTTATCTTGACAAGAATTGTTTGTCTTTTTCTCTTATTTTAATTGATGGACACTTATTGGATCTCTAGAGAACTGTAAGTGACTTAGGCTAGTTGATTCAAAATAGTAGATTGAGCCACTAAATTTTAACCCTTAAGTTTTTTCTCTCCCTGTCTCCTAAAAATTGAACAGTTAAGAGTGTCTAGTTATTTTTTTGTCTTATTATATAGTTTTTCATGTGTAGCACCATATTTATTTTGTTCTTATGTGAACCAGTGACCTAATATTTACTTAAATTTATTTGTTAAGCACACATAAAAGAATGATTTAATAGCTTAATTCATAATAGGCTGGGATAGGTAGGAAGAATTTCTCCTGGTATATTGATTTACCTTTGTAAATCTCAACCCTGTAACTACATTTTGAAATGACACTTACCAATTCTGGCACTTTTGTAATAGCAATGACAAATATTTTATTTGGAAGAGAAAATGCCATTTTTGAAATATTATTTTTTATTAGTACTTTTACATGTGTCAAGATGTGCTAGTTATTTGTTGACCTGGTGGCTGTGAACTCATAATTTCATCTTCTTTTCTAGAAGAGAGAAGACCCCCGTCAGCCGAGGGTGACTCTGGTGAAGGGGTCAGCAGTGAGATGTTAGCAGCCAACACTTATAGTGGCTGATGGATGGACGCAACCGCCTGGTGAAGGGAATCTGTGTGGAGCATCAGAGTCTGCTGCAGTTGGAAAGTAATACAATAAATATTTCTAAAGTGATGAAATGTCATATAAGGTAGGTCTCAAAAATATTCTAAACGAAAAGCATTAGGAGCCATTCCTCAAAATTTTATTAGTTTTAAGATAAATTTAAAAGTGCTATTCCATACAAAGAATAATTTTTATAAATCATTAAGACTTCAGTATATCACAGTCAATTAATATAAGAGTGAAATGTAGATAAATATTTGAATGAAAAAAATTATAAACATTTCTATGGGAGAGCATAATAATACCACCTTTTACGATTTTCTTTTGTAAGGATGACTTTCACTTGAAGTGTTTGTTGGCAATAAGATTAACTATGACATACTATATGTGTTATATTGATACATTCAGTTATATATTTAATACATATTTATTGAAAACCAACTATGGATACAATGCAAAGGAAGTTTTGCCGAAGAGAGCATTTGTGATCATGTAGTCATACAACAGTATAAACTTACAAACTTTGGGTTGAATGCTACAAAGAAAAATTTATTGATGTACAAGAGTATATTTCAGGTATGAGAGAGTGAGTCTTGGAGTGTAGGGAAGGTTTCCCTGAGGAAATGATGTTTGAGCTGAGGTCTGTATGGTGGAAAGTGTCAAAGAAGATAGTGGAGACTCTTTGAAGCCAAGTGGACACGATATTAAGATGGAAGGGAAAATGGTGCTTTCAAGGAACTGAACAAAGTCCAAAGTAGTAAAAGGTTTGTAAATATAGGGGAAAGGGTTTGAAATGATCATTTAGAAATAAGCATAGGCTAGTTTATAAAGAATCTTGTAGAGCATAGTAAAATTTGGATTTGGATCTTCATTCTAAAAGCAATGAGACATCATTGATTAGCTTTAAACAGGAAAATAACATTACCACAATGAATTTTTATTTTTAAATATCTCTCTGGTCTATAAAGTGGGACAGGAGTGGATAGGTGCAGGGCAGTGAGTTGTCTGGGGAGAGATTGTGAGTTTAGATAAATGAGTAAATGGTTGGGATAAGGTGGTGGCTTCCCTGTGGGGGTTATAAGCAAGAGCAGAGAAGAATCTTCCATTTCTGCTTTTCCTGCTGCACTGATGCTCTTGGATAGGAGAGTTTCCTCCTCTCAGTGGGCTGATTTTACTCTCATTCTGCCCTCTTGACAGCAGTCATGGCTGAGAGTCAGCAGAGGGGCCACAAAAGTGCAGGGCTACTTTCAGCATTCTAGAAAAGAGGTGTGGGAAGGTTCTAACTTTTTGTAACTCTTGTGCTTGTTCTATTTCTACTTGTAATTCTGATTCTGCGGGTCTCATGAATATACTTCCGAAAGTTATGTTGAATTAACTTTTCAAATTACCTTAGTGATTCTGGTTGGAGCATCAATATAGTCTCAAAAAATTTTTGTCTAATTCCCCCTTTTTTCGATATCAGGCAATCCCAATGTGGAATGCCTAGCATGAAGCTGGGCTTTCCTGGTGGCTCAGAGTTAGTAAAGTGTCCTCTTGCAATGCAGGAGACCCGGGTTTGATCCTGGGTCAGAAAGATCTGCTGGAGAAGGAAATGGCAACCCACTCCATTACTCTTGCCTGGAAAATTCCATGGATGGAGGAGCCTGGTAAGCTACAGTCCTCAGTCATCCATTGGTTACCTTGGTTACCCATTCTTCACTGCTTGTAGGTAGGGACAATGTGGAAATCCATGGAAGTGGAGCTGTCAGCAGTTCAAGCATGTACCTCAAGGAAGGTGCTGCGTCGCTCGGGTTCCTCCCTGATAGTCACTAAAGGAAAGATTTGGTGAGAACCATTGGACGCGTGGCATAGTCCCCTTTGGCATAGTTGAGTTTTTGGTGGAGATTTCCAGTGGAGACCTCAACGAGACTTCTCTCAATGGAGCTCTTTGGTTCAGCGTCATGATTTGTTCCAATAATATAAACTTGAAAATTACTAGCACAGAGGGGCACATTGGGTGGCTTCCCAGGTGGTGCTAGTGGTGAAGCACCCACCTCTCCCGCCAGTGCAGGAGACATAAGAGACATGGGCTCATTCCCTGGTTTGGGAAGATCCCCTGGAGAAAGGAATGGCAACCCACTCCAGTATTCTTGCCTGGAGAATCCCATGGACAGAGGAGCCTGGTGAGCCACAGTCCATAGGGTTACAGAGTCAGACATTATTGAAGCTACTTAGCACTCACACACATACACAGCCCCTTGGGTGACCATATAATTTATTGTCTAAGCCAGAACAACTTTGAAAGTAAAAGAGGTGTTATGGACCATCATGCTGAAACAATAAGCGATTGAGAATGCCCTAAAAACATCACAAAATGCAGTCATGAGCAAAGAAAGAAACCTTGAATTTGCTTTAAATTGTCAGCAATTCCTCACGTAGATTTCATCAGTGGAGATTGGTGTCGTTTGTAATTTACATTGCTTTGTATAAGTCACTGTTATTCACAACTCATTTAAGTAGGAAAAACCAACAACATTAACTTGAAATTTAAAAGTCCACCTTTTTTTGGTCAGGGAAAAAGAAATGTCATAGGATTATTATTTAGATAGTTGTCTTTAGCGTTTATAATTTTGGAAGGTTCTGTTTAATTAGAACCATAGAATGTGAAATTATGTTCAGAGGGGTATGTCATTCTTTGTGGCTGCTCTGAACCTTTTGACCATCCTTGTTCTCCTGGCTTTTGACGTATGCATTCCTAGACTCTTTCTCAACTAAATGATAGTTTAGGCTGAAGTAGAAATCTGATGGAATCTTCTGGGAAGCCTATTGTTTTCAATGGTAAAAATTACCCTTCTCCAGTTTTAAATGTAGAAATGATGTCCAAGCTGTAGTGTCAGTCTTGTGTTCATGAAGAAAAGACAAAAAATAGATATCCTGGACTTGAATTATTGAGCTAGTTAAACAGTGTTCAGTGTTAGCAGCAGCAGCTGTGTTTTTTTTTGTTTTTTTGAGAAAAATTAGCTTCTCTTATGTAACACCCTATTGATCAGTTTTACCTCCCTGGTGGCTCAGATGTTAAAGAATCTGCCCACCATGCGGGAATCCCAGGTTTGACCCCTAGGTCAGGAAGACCCCCTGGAGAAGGGAATGACTACCCATTCCAGTATTCTTGCCTGGAGAATTGCATGGACAGAGGAGCCTGGTGGGCTACAGTCCATGGGGTTGCAAAGAGTTGGACATGGCTGAGCTTCACACTTTCACTACATCTTTGCATGAGAAGCACTCCACAATGGCCAGAAGCTGATAATTAAGCAACTATCCAACAACTTCCTTCCAGAAAAGTTGTTCAGTGTGATCATTATCATGAATTTTATGTTTGTGTGCTAACTGGCTTCAGTCGGGTCTAACTCTTTGCAACCCTGTGGCAAAGCCCACCGGCTTCTCTGTCCATGAGATTCTCCAGGAAAGAATACTGGAGTGGGTTGCCATGCCTTCCTCCAGGGAATCTTTTTGACCCAGGGATCGAGCCTGACTCTCTTACGTCTCCTGCATTGGCAGGCGGGTTCTTTACTGGTAGAGTCACCTGAGATGCCCAATTTTATGTTTATATCTAGTAAAACTTTACCAGTGAGTGATAACATGGGTCCAAAACATTCATTAGGTAAAATGGATGAGAGATTATGTTTATGCAAAAGTAGTGACGTGACTGGAGCAAATTTGTCTACTATCGGTCGAGGTTCCCTGGGTGCTTCTGAATGGCTCAGCCCTGTCCTGGTCTTGCTTGGCTTGTTTTTCTGCTCCAGGATAAAGTTAGTGAAGGCTGTTAAGAGTTGTGCCAGAGTGATTCACAAGAGGAAACATGATGTGTGTTTTTCTGTCCCAGTCCAGCTAGGGTAGAGAGGATATTGTAGATGCAGGATCTGCTTTCTACCTGCTTACTTCCTAGGAGCGGGCTGCCAACTCTTCTTGCCAGGCCTGAGCCTCACTTTGTCCTATACAGATCCCTCCCCTTTCTTTGAAAATTTGCCCTTCAACTCTTTGAGAACTATGCTTGATGAAAGACAAGAACCAAGATCCAATTCAGTTAGATCTAAAATCACCTTTCCATGGAATTTTGTTGGGGGCCTCATTGTACTGTGTAGCTATACTTCAAAAACCGGTCTACCTTGCAGAAATAGCTACTCATTAAAAGTCTATTCTTTTCTGAAAGACAGAAGATTGAAAGATAAAAGGTGTGGCACTCACCTGACTTCTCTTTGACTCATATCAGAAATACTGAAGTTTCTAGGAGGCTGGTAGTTTTACAATAAAGAATATGCCTGGCTATGAGCCTTTCAGTGCAGTGTCTTAGCCCTAACTGCTTTAAGTTTTTTTCCTTAACAAAAATTCAGCAAGATTTTTGTTTAATATCCTGCCAGCATGTTTTCTGGAGAAGGGAATGGCACCCCACTCCAGCACTCTTGCCTGGAAAATCCCATGGATGGAGGAGCCTGGTAGGCTACAGTCCATGGGGTCACAAAGAGTCAGACACAACTGAGTGACTTCACTCACTTCATACTTTATCACTGGAGAAGGAAATGGCAACCCAATCCAGTATTCTTGCATGGAGAATCCCATGGACAGAGGAGCCTTGCTGGCCGTGGTCCATGGGGTCAACAGAGAGTCGGACATGGCTGAAGTGAGTAAGCATGCATGCACCATGTTTTCTAATTGGGTTCTATAATCATATGCTTATGTAAATGTGAAAAAGATAAATATTATTCTTAAAAAAAAAACAACTATAAGACTTTTTACAACTAACATTCCTGAACCTTTACTGTTAACAGCATAGTGAATATCTTAGATTCATTTGATCCAGACTCTTTTGCTGGAGGTGCCTGGGGACTGATGTCTCATAAAACACATGGGGTTTTGTCAAATTTACCTGCTAAATTTGAAGGTGTACCTTTTTCTGGATTTGGAATTCTACTGTTTGCATAGTGAGATATCTCTTTTTTTGTGCCCCCTTTCTATGTTTAGGTGTTTAATTTTCCAACATATTTGTATCAGAGGACTAATATCAGAGTAGTCTCATGATATAAACTGAATTTCGAGAGTAGGAAATTTTTGCAAGTGGGAAATTGTTCAATTTGATGTGTCTGGAGCAGCAATCTGCAGACCCATGGGCTCCATGTATAACATGACATGCTATCTGACTGGAAAATGAACAATTCAGCAATGAGCTTTAGAGCTGGAAGATTCTTAGATATCTCCTTCACTCTTGTTTTACATATGAGAAAATTAGTGATCATAAAAGTAGGGTGGCCTACTCTTGGTTAGCAGCCAGTTAGTGGAAGAACCAGAATTAAAATATTAAATTATTATTTTTCCCAGTACACTAGACTGTCCCACAATCCTCAGAATACAGTATTGACTTAATACATGTTTCTTGAATACAAATTAATGCAAATAATTGTATGTTTTCTCTGAAGCTTCCTCTCTGTATCTCCTTCAGGAATTAGTAAATTAGTTTTCCGAGTTTCTTTTTACCAATCATAAAGATCAATACTTCATTTTAGAACTCTTCCATAAAAGAAATGAGGGAAAAAACTGAGTGGCATGGATGCTTGGAAACAAAGAAAAATGTAAGAATTATAAGTTATTCCTTAAAAAAAGAGTTCCTTTTCATGTTTCATAAAATTTCCTGCCAACCAATGACATGAGTAGCTTTAATAATTTATGAGTGCATCATGATTGCCAAATATGTCCCTGATAGATGTTTTTCTGTGTTTTTAATTTGTGAAGAACAGTGGCCTCTGAACCAGTGCATCCATACTTCTTCACTTTGATCTTGTATTAATGTATTTTCTGAAGATATATAACATACTCTTGATATTTTTATATTTTTTTATTATATTTGAGTCCATGACATGCAATTAATCCAGAATCCCCAAAACCCATATTTTATACCAACCATTCCCCCAAATCTGAATTGAGAGACACATTTGTGTAAATATGAATACAAATGCAAAAAAAAATTATATTTGTGTATTGAAAGGACATATAATGAAGATCACAAATATGAGCAAACAAATCCATATCATGATACCAAACTTTGTGGCACATATAATTCCCTTAGTAATCTAAGATTTTAAGGAGAGTTACCCTCAAGTGGGCAAAATAGGCAAGAAAGAAGCTGCTACACACTCTGTAGTGATCAGTTTCTGAAGGAAGTAGGGAAACATTCCAGAAGGACATATTGAAGACAATTAATTCTCCAGATTAATTGACACTATTAATTGAACTAGATTTCTTCTTTACAAATAGTTCCCATATCTCCCAGCGGTTTCATATTCATTTGTATCACATACTATGCCTCACCCCAGGGTTCTGGATATTGAAATCCATAGATCAACTCATTTGTGTAAGGAGTCTAATTTCTCTTGATAACCTACAAGGAGCAAGGTAGGAATGCACTTTTGTCAGCTTCCTCCTGATGCTGATTTCTGTTTGCATTTTTAAATTTAAATGTGATAGTCTTGAGGAAAAAGAGAAACTCCATGAATTATATGAAATAATTTATACCATCAGGGCAACCCCATAAAAAATGAAATTAGAGCCAAAACGATATAATTTAATATGGCTTGAAAAATTTTCTACCTTAAGACAGCTATTGTTTTCTGTTTGTTTCAGTATTTGTGTGTGCATATGCATGCTCAAAGTAAGGGTTGTTAGAAGCATTTCCCTTCATGGTCTTCTGTTAAAACAGAAAACTTTAAGGGAGAGTAAAATGTTAAACCTTTGCTACCCTACTATCAGTGAATTTATTAGAGACTTTGCTCAATTGATGAAAGTAGAAATACTGAGTTTTGAGATACTAAGAAGCTATTGTCCACTGCAAAAATTTAAAATAGGGCAAGTACAGAGTTGGAGGGACTGAAGCTATACTTAAGGGTCCCAACTGTATTTATAGGGATGTTTGATTTATCTGGAGGACCCACTAGTAGTAGAAAATAGTCTGTACACACATGGAAGTAGATTAAAGAGCCATCATGACTTAATTGTTAGAAGTGTATTAATTTAGTAGAGACAAAGTCAATAGCACTCACATCATCATTGAAGTCAAATCACTCTTTATTCTTGTATTCTGCACTTGATGTACTTGATGCTCAATAGGTTGAATCAAAAATGATTTTCAAAGTGAGTTGACAGTGGTCAGATTTCCTTTATAATCGGGTGCCAAGATGATTATGCACACATCACATTTACAGAGGCCTTCTCCTCGAGTAGTAATTTCTATAATACTGGTTTAAAAAAAAAAAAAGCTAGACAAGATGTGGTTTTTGAGTACAGGTTCTCAAAAAATGTGCAAAGCTGGAATGTAATTGTAGGCTGTATTATTAACTCAAAGGCTGGCATCATTTCAGCATAAAAAATAACAGTTATGGGAATGAGGACCCCCTTTTTGAATCATGAAAGTGCTTGTGTATGGATATTATAAGGGATTTTCCTGAGCCTTATTCTTAAACAGATTACACTATTCAAAGTCTCAAAGAATCAAAATCGTGCTCAGCTGGGGCAGTCAATGTGCAGTCTAAACATGTGACAGATGCAGAGAAAACTTCAAAGATGCCATTACAAATGCCTGTGGAGATATTTAAGGAGCCAGATGCTACTGTTTCATGTCTTCCGCAGTTCTGAATGTGTCCTGTGATCACCTTCCAGAGAGGAGGTGTGGTTCAATCTGGTGAGGAACAGAACACCACCTAATCTTCTCGTTGCTGTTGTTCACATACATTGTATGGCCGCGGTGTGAGGGTTTGGGATCAGGGATTCTAACAAGGATGCCATGTATATGAATTTGCTATTCCTTGTGAAAGCAGGAATGTACAACTGCAAGGAAATATGTGATGATGTATTCTCTGAAAGCTCTCCTCTCTAAAAAGTGTGATTTATAGGTGTGTATTGCCATGGAAACAATTTTTTTCCTTTAACTTTTGCCATATACTTAGACTCTAAAAGAAGTAATAAACATATTCATATGGTTCATGTTTATTTTCCATTTTGTTTGGTGGTAAGAAATAAATTACTTGGGACAATGTATTAAGTGTTTTGTTTCATTTTCATCACTACTGCCTTCTGGAGAAGAACTTAATATTTTGAGCTAGCATGAAGCCCCAGGTAAATACAAAGACTGTGAGATTTAACTAGAAATTTAAAAATGCCACCTGCTTTATTTCACAAGGATTCCTTTATTTTTAGTTTTCTTCTCCATTACAGTCTATGTAAGAGAGTTTGTTTTGCTGCAGCTTTTAAGAACACACGTTCATAGGCTTATTCAAAAGGAGCAAAGAGTATCAAAGACAATTTTCTAGGAAATATGTGATACAGGAAATTTCTAGGAAATATGTGATATAGCATTAAAACAATCTAGAAAATTTGAATTGCTATGTAATGTCTGAGCATATTTTTTTTTGCTTTGAAAAAGTGATTCTGCCCAAATTTGTTCTTATTTTATTATATGAATGATGTGCCCTAGCTCATCCTCTATTGAATCTGATCTATGGAGAGATTATTTTATTAATTTTTAAATTGAAATTTGTGACATATTATAAAAGACAAAAGGCATAATTATTTACATGAAAAGGGATGGCTATAAGTGTAAAATAAATAGCAAAGGATATTTTTCTTTCTAGTGTAAACATCTGGCAGTAATCCTTGCTTACACAATTAATGGGCATTTAATTGGCAATGATCAGTTTATTGCCGCAATATGAAGTGAATGTTTCCCCAGGAACAAACAGCTGTTGCAAGAATTTCACAGTGATTTAGCAAACACCAGGTGATAGCTGTATCTAGAATGAAGTGTTCTGTCTCTCAGCAAATCACAGTGCATCGAAAAAACACAGTGAAAAGTAGCATAGCCAAAGAGATCCAATCGTCACTGACGTTAACATCTATCTAAAAAGCAGACTTCATGAAACAACACACTAATTTTGCTAGATGTTATCCATGCCTCAAATATAAAGAAAGAATACCTCCAAGAAGCAATAATAAATTGGCATGGCATTCTTCTCTTTAAAAGTAGTATTTTATGTCTTGTTTCAAAGACATAACAGTTGACAAAACTTTTGTTGTATTCTAATACTTTGTCCCTTTAAAAGTCTTAGAAAATTTGATAGTCATGATCTAATTTTTTGATTAAAAAGTTATTGAAGTCATTCAATGGTTACTGACAATTATATTCTTTCTTAATAGATTTTGTTCAACTGTCTAAAATTAAATGTACCGTTTTTTAATTTGCATTGCTTGTGAGCTGCTTTCCCATTAAGTTTTAAATAAAAAGTTTTTCATTTTTCATTATGCACTCTTATTACTAATTTAATAAAATGATAATAGCTATGCAAAGTTTCTGTTACTACTCAGCTTTTGGCATGTATTGAATTATACATTTTAAATGTAGCACACTTGCAGACACTGTTATTTCATAAAGTTGAGTTTCATTAGCGAAGAAAGTAATTTCGCTCCAGCAAAAAAATGCTTTTATTTACTATAGTATTTAGTATTAGCTCATACTAGAGTCTGCGAACAATGAACTCAAATGAACAAAGCATCAAGGGCCAATTTAGAGAACAATGCTTTTATTTTTTTCACGTATGCATTCTACAATAATTCATCTCCATGACAAAAGCAGACAATCAATCATCTTCTATTGTGCCTTTCTCAATAAAATTACCATCCTTGATGTAACAAAAAAAGCTGTCTAAGTAATAGGAACAGCTTTACATGCTCAAATCAATAAATTGACCATACTTCCAAAAAACTTTACCCATTAATATGACAATGCAGTTTTATGTTTAACTGATCCACATTAATATAAATTATTAAGTAACATTGTTCTTTTTTAATTCAAGAAAGCGAAAAATAAGAAAGCTTGTTAAATGAATGCTTTCAAGTGTCTCTGTGACAAAACTTTGTGACTTACGTATGTGTTGATATGTTATTATAACTGTATAAACTGGAATACTGTATGTAAATTGTTACAAGAGCATGTAAGAGTGCCAGATTTAAAACAATCTTATGATATATGGTATTGTTGTAAAACGAGATATTTATATGGTAGTATATGTTAAACATACAAACTTATGCACATATTTCAAAAAGTGAAATCTGAAAATGTCATGTGAATGTAAAGGAAACTTAAGTTCAAATGTTAAGTACAAGTTTCCACACCAGGAAAATGAAGAAGGAATATTATAGATATAGGTATAGCTGCATACACATTCTAAATAATTTGGTCTTTATTTTCAACTAGAAGAATAGAAATTTAACATGAGAAATGAAAGTTTTTTGAAGTTTTTAAGCCAATATACAGTGCAAACTGATATATGCATTTATTTTCATATAGTTTGTATATATATAAAATACTATTTTGAGTTTTAAATTTCTCTCACAGAGATCAAAGGGAATTACAGCAAAATTCATAGATTAAAATATAAACCATTTCTATATAACCTACTAGAGCAACAGGATTAATTTGAGCTACTAACACTCATGTCATTAACCACTCCAAAATTCAGATGACTTTAGAACCTCTGAAGACTCTCCTTAATTGTATTTTCTTTTTTCTGAATTAATGAGGCCAGGCCATAACATGTTTCAAGAAAATGAAATCCTTTGTTATAGAAATGCAAATGCTGTGACTTAGCTTCTAAGATCCTATATGGTATAAATGACTATGTGAATAGTTTTATTGCAGTATACAGAGCATCATAATAATTCATAATTTTCAATAACTTATCTACCAGTTACATAATTAAATTCTTAATACTTTGTGCTCATATCGCCTGAAAGTTTACAGTATCTTCATGAGTTACACCATGTCAAAAAAATGGCATTCTAAATTTGATATTAAATATTCTATTAGATTTTAACCTCATAGTAATTAATCTGAAAAATTGCAATCAAAACATATTACTATGCCTGCAAGTTTAAAGTAAACATTAGTGAAAATTTTGTGCTGCATTTCATTCTAAAATAAATGTTTTAATTGAAATGTTTTTAGCTTTAAACAGTTGCTTATTTTATTGCCCTTTTCTTTCCTCATGAACTGGTTAATTCACTTTGATTTAATTCCCACTCAATGTGATTTATAGTTATTTACTGAGAGAAATTTGTTAGAGAATCAATTCTTACTATGGAAACTTGCTTACTGATACATTACTCTTACTCAGTTCAAAGAAACAGATTTCAGGGAAAAGTAAAAGTAGAAAATTTTATGTTGGATGTTTCACTTTTGTCTTGCCATCTTTAGCTTTATTTGCTGAAAAAAGAAAAAGCAGAATGTATCACTTAATAAGAAATCACAATGTGGTTGATCATGCCATCACAACAGTGTAGCTCAATTTTCTTGAACTATTAACTTATCTTTATAGGAAATCTAAGCCTTAAGAGTGCGGTCTTTCTCCCAGGTCTCAGAAAACAACTTTAGAGTTCAGTGATTTTCTCCTGTAGTCATCACATTCATCCTCCCTTCTCTGTGTTCCTGTCTCTTCTCCTCCCCTTGTCTCTTGCTCTCTTTTCCCCTACTTGTTCCTTGTGATCGCCAGATCTCTTTAAGTGTAGTGAATAACCTCCTGATGATTTCATGGCAGACTTCACCTTGGAGGCAGGGCCCAGGAAATTTCCATCAAGTGCATCTGCTTTATTAATCCTGGGACTTGTTACACGTGTGTGTGCCCAGTCATGTCTGATTCTTTGCGACGAGAAGGACTGTAGACCACCAGGCTCCTCTATCCATGGAATTTTCAAGGCAAGAATACTGGCGTGGGTTGCCATTTTCTACTGCAGGGGATCTTCCTGACCCTGAACTTGAATCTCTTGGGCCTCCTGCATTGGAAGGCAGATTCTTTACTTCTGTGCTACCTGGGAAGCCTCTGGGACTTGTTGAATTTAGTTTCAATTATATAACTGGTACTACTGTCTGTGGAAGTCATTGATTTCTTTCTTTTATGGATGGCAATATTTCTAACAATAGTCCAAACTGAGAAGCTAGAGTCAGCTATGTTTGTAGGTATGTAAACCCAGAGTAGTCCATCAAAATTTGAAGATTTTTTTTGCCTAGTTTTTTAAAAACTTTATTCAGATCCCTATGGTACTTCTTTTTATTTTTATTTTTAGCTGCACATCTACTGAGTGTTTTTCTTGCCTGGAGTACAAAACATATCCTTTATTCCTTGGAGTAAGAAATTGTTCTGAAATATGTTTTTTTATTGAAAGATTTGGTAGAGAATATATGTTGAAATCATAATATTATTAGAGAGAAGTCAAGGCAGACCTATTGGACAAGTCAGTTTACACCAGTTGAATGACTCTATTGCCGTTGTATGCATCAGGATCATCTGGAGGGCTTGCTCAAAAGCAACACACTGGGCCCCATCTCCAGAGTTTCTGATTCAGTAGCATGGTGGGTGACAGAGAATTTGCATTTTTAACCAATTCCTAAAGTTTGCTCATTTTGAGAACTACTATTAAGTCAACAAGTCCATCCTAAAGGAGATCAGTCCTGGGTGTTCATTGGAAGGACTGATGCTGAAGCTGAAACTCCAATACTTTGGCTACCTCATGCGAAGAGTTGACTCATTGGAAAAGACCCTGATGCTGGGAGGGACTGGGGGCAGGAAGAGAAGGGGACGACAGAGGATGAGATGGCTGGATGGCATCACTGACTCGATGGATATGAGTTTGAGTAAACTCCAGGAGTTGGTGATGGACAGGGAGGCCTGGTATGCTGCGATTCATGGAGTCACAAAGAGTCAGACAGGACTGAGCAACTGAACTAAGTTAAGCTAAGAAAGATAAACCCATCTAAATGCAGAGTTCCAAAGAATAGCAAGGAGAGATAAGAAAGCCTTAAGGAAACAATGCAAAGAAATAGAGGAAAACAATACAATGGGAAAGATTAGCGATCTCTTCAAGACAATTAGAGATATCAGGGAACATTTCATGCAAAGATTGGCAAAAAAAACAGAAGCAGACGATATTAAGAAAAAGTGGCAACTTATAAAATGGGTCTTAATGACCTGGATAATAACAGTGATGTCATCACTCACCTAGAGTCAGACATCCTGGAGTGTGAGGTCAAGTGGGCCTTAGGAAGCATCACTATGAACAAAGCTAGTGGAGGTGTTGAAATTCTAGCTGAGCTACTTCAAATCCTGAAAGATGATGCCATTAAAGTGGGGCACTCAATACACCAGCAAATTTGGAAACTCATAAATGGCCACAAGCCTGGAAAAGGTCAGTTTTCATTCCAATCCCAAAGAAGGACAATGCCAAAGAATGTTCAAACTATTACACAGTTGTGTTCATTTCACATGCTAGCAAGGTAATGCTCAAAATCCTTCAAGCTAGGCATCAACAACAAACTGGATTTAGAAAAAGCAAAAGAATCAGAGATCAAATTGCAAACAGCCATTGAATCACAGAAAAAGCAAGAGAATCCAGAGAAACATCTACTTCTGCATCATTGACTATGCTAAAGCCTTTGTGTGGATCACAACAAACTGTGGAAAATTCAGGGGATACCAGACCGCCTGACCTGCCTCCTAAGAAACCTGTATGGAGGTCAAGAAGCAACACTTAAAACCAGACATGAAACAATGGAGTGGTTCCAAATTGGGAAAGGAGTATGTCAAAGCTGTATATTGTCACCCTGCTTATATATAACTTACATGCAGTATACATCATGTGAAATGCCAAGCTGAATGAATCCTCAAGCTCGAATCAAGACTGTTGAGAGAAATATCAATAAATTTAGATCTGCAGATGATATCATCCTTATGGAAGAAAATGAAGAGGAATTAAAGAGCCTCTTGATGAAAGTGAAAGAGGAGAGTGAAAAAGTTGGCTTTAAGTTCAACATTCATAAAACTAAGATCATGGCATCCGGTCCCATCACTGCATGGCAAATAGATGGGGAAACAGTGGAAACAGTGGCTGACTTTACTTTTCTGGGCTCCAAAATCACTGCAGATGGTGATTGCAGCCGTGTAATTAAAAGACGCTTACTCCTTGGAAGGAAAGTTATGACCAACCTAGATAGCATATTAAAAAGCTGAGACATTACTTTGCCAACAAAGGTCCGTCTAGTCAAGTTTATGGTTTATCCAGTGGTCATGTATGGATGTGAGAGTTGGACTGTGAGGAAAGCAGAGCACCGAAGAATTGATGCTTTTGAACTGTGGTGTTGGAGAAGACTCTTGAGAGTCCGTTGGACAGCAGGGAGATCCAACCAGTCCATCCTAAAGGACATCAGTCCTGGGTATTCATTGGAAGGACTGATGTTGAAGCTGAAGCTTCAATACTTTGGCCACCTCATGCAAAGAGCTGACTCATTGCAAAAGACCTTATGCTGGGAGGGATTGGGGGCAGGAGAAGGGGATGACAGAGGATGAGATGGCTGGATGGCATCACCAACTCGATGGACATGGGTTTGGGTAGACTCTGGGAGTTGGTGATGGACAGGGAAGCCTGGCGTGCTGCGATTCATGGGGTCGCAAAGAGTTGGACACGACTGAGTGACTGAACTGAACTGAACCATTACAGTACAATTACGGAAGTATCTACGTGTATCTGCCATTTTGTGTTTCCCTCGTGGCTCACTAGCAAAGTGGCCTCCTTCTAATGCAGGAGATGTGAATTTGATCCCTGGGTTGGGAAGATCCTCTGGGAAAGGAAATGGCAAATCACTCCAGTATTCTTGTGTGGGAAATCCCATGGACAGAGGAGCCTGGCAGGCTATAGTCCATGGGGTTGCAAAGAATTTGGACGTGACTTAGTGACTAAAAGAAACAAACCACTACAGTATTGTACAGGGATGTTTCACTGCCCTAAAAATCCTCTGTGCTCTACCAATTCATCCTTCTCCACCACTGGCAACCAGTGATCATTTTGCTATCTCCATAGTTTGTCTTTTCCAGAGCATCATACAATTGGAATCATATGGTGGGTAGCCTTTTCATATTGGTGTCTTTTATTTAGTAATATGCATTAAAATTCTTTCAGAACTTAATAGCTCTTATTTTTATTAGTGCTGAATAATATTCCATTGTCTGGATATACCACAGTTTATCAATTTTATTACTAGAGGACATATTTGCTTACAAGATTTGGTGATTATGAATAAATCTGCTGTAAACATTCATTTGTAGGCTTTTACATGGACATAAGTTTTTAACTTCTTTGAGTAAATACCAAGGAGCAATACTGTTGAATCATTTGGTAAGAGTTTTAGTTTTCTAAGAAATCACCCAACTGTCTACCAAAGTGACTGGACCATTTTGCATTTCCATTACCAATGAATGAGATTTCCTCTTGTTCCCCTTGTTGGCCTTTAGTGTTTTCAGTGTTCAGGATTTTGACAATTCTAATAGGTGTGTAGTTTCATCCTGGTTTTAATGTGCTTTTTACCTGATGGCTTATGATGTGAATCTGTTCATCTTCTTTGGTGAATTATCTGTTAAGGTCTTCAGTCGATTTTTTAATTTGGTTGTTTGTTTACTTATTGTTGAATTTTAAGAGTTCTTTGTATATTTTAGGTAACAGTCCCTTATCAGAGGTGTCTTTTACAAATGTTTTCCCCTAGTCTATGACTTGTCATCTCATTCTCTTGATTGAATGTCTTTGACTCATGAAGTTTGTGCCTTAGGCTGATGTCACCAGATCCTAAGATTATTCTGCAGAGCTGTGTATTTTTACCAGATGTTGCTTCTAGAGGTAAAAATTATTTATAAGCCAGAGTGTCAATGGTCTGACTAAAGATAAGTTTCTTTTTATAACTCTACTTCAGCAAAGTGAAGATTTCTAATACCTTGACCCCTCTTATTTTTTCCTTAGAATTAAACAGTCCTGCCTGCCTTTGCTCTAGTATCCAACGTAGTCTACAACCTATCACTTCAATCACTCTCTTGTCAGTTACCTCCCTTCCCATTTCTGTTTGCTGCTCAAAATTCTACCTCTAAATCAATCCAATGTTGGTATTTCCCTAGGCTATTCCAGGGATGCTGAGTGCTGATGGGAGGAAATCACACTGAACAACCACTGCAAGGGGTTTCCCAGGTGGTGCTAGGGTAAAGAACCTGCCTGCTAATGCAGGCGACATAAGAGACATGGATTCGATCCCTGGGTCAGGAAGATCCCCTGGAGGAGAGCATGGCAACTCACTCCAGTATTCTTGCCTGGAGAATCATTCAGACAGAGGAGCCTGGTGGGCTACAGTCCATGGGATTGCGAAGAGTTGGACACGACTGATGCGACCTAGCATGCATGCACTCAAGCACTGCAAATCCTCACCTCCACCTCAAGTGCATCCTTATTGCTGTCTGGAGGTCCTTTAAATTGGCTCTCTTTTCTATGGATTATACCTACTCTAAGCTTTTCTTCTTTCAAACATTTTACTCAACCACATCAATACTTACACTCATAAAATGGTTGTGATTCCTGCTTTGCAGGGAAAATGCTAGAAATTGGATAAAAATACAAGTTGCCATGAAATCCACCACACCCCTAAAAAGGAGTGAGAGGAAGATCTTCATTCCTAAGACAAATGCCTGTTTCAGTGCTCTGAACAAACCTGTTCATCAGTTCAGTTCAGTCGCTCAGTCATGTCCGGCTCTGCGACCCCATGGACTGCAGCACACCAGGCCTCCCTGTCCATCACCAATTCCCGGAGTTTGCTCAAACTCATGTCCATTGAGCTAATGATGCCCTCCAACCATCTCATCCTCTGTCATCCCCTTTTCCTCCTGCCTTCAATCTTTTGCAGCATCAGGGTCTTTTCCAGTGACTCAGTTCTTTGCATCAGGTGGCCAAAGTATTGGAGTTTCAGCTTCACCATCAGTCCTTCCAAGGAATATTCAGGGTTGATTTCCTTCCATACAAATATTTGGACATATATATAGCCACACACACATACATACATGCAACAGGATATTACTCATCCATAAAAAAGGAATGAAATCATGCCATTTGTAGCAACATGGATGGATCTAGATATATGTATATATGTAATTTCATATACATATATATGTATATGTATATATATACACACAAAGAAAGAGAGAGAGCACGTGGAACCGTACTCAGTACTTTGTAATAAACTATGAGGGAAAAGAATCAGAAAAGGAAACACTGAACCACTGCTGTATACCTGTGTGTGTGTGTGTGTGTTTGTGTGTTAGTCGATCAGTCATACCCAACTCTTTGTGACTCCATGGACAGCAGCCCACCTCGCTCTTTTTACATGGAATTCTCCAGGCAAGAATATTGGAGTGGGTTGCAATTCCTTTCACCAGGGATCTTCCCATCTGAGGGATCAAAACAAGGTCTCCTGCATTGCAGGCAGATTTCTTTATCATCTGAGCTACCAGGGAAGTATACCAATGTAGGACTGTGAAAAGATCCTGAGCCAGAAGACCTACTGGTCCTTGACCTGCAAATAACCTTGTTTTGTGCCCTTTTTAAAACCTCTTTGGTTTCAAGGGGCTCAGTTTATTCATTTGTAAAATAAGGGGGTTGGAGTAGCTGATCTCTGAGGTCTCTTCAGCTCTAAACTTCATCATTCTCTCATTCTTGTTTTATCTGAGAATTTCATTTATCTATGTGATTTCTTTCTTGCCTCTGAAATGATAATTGAGGGTTGATTATACATATCCAGTCCAATTATTCATAGATCATAGATTTTTATTATTATATATGAAAGATTAAGATGTATGAAGGGCATACGTTTGAAGTCTCTACAAAGCCTAATGATTAAAATCCTATTATATAACTAAAAAATGTTCTTCTTTAGAATATTATACTGGGCTTTTCTGTAAAAGAAGGAAAACATTTTAATAGCAGTGCTTAATATTTAGTGTGTTTCCATTCTTGAAGAAGAGAGCTGAATTTTAAAAATATTTGTATTAAACCTGCTTTCATATAAATTTATATTACATCATTATTGGAAGCACTGAGCCATGGCCAACGATCTATTACATCATGATTTACTATGCTGTGTTATGTCAACTGATGGATTATAGCATGTCATGTTTTGATATGTAAAATTTTTAAGATAATTAAAGAAACAAAGCACAAAAATAGTTCATGTACTGTTTTAAATAAAAATCTCTTGTTTTTTCCATTCTCCAAAGTAATTTTAGATATTTTAGAGGATTCTATATTTTGGCATAGCTAGTGTCAGTGTATCAGCTCGGTGAGTATATAATATGCCCAAGGAAAGCTATTAAAATTGAGAATATGATTTAAATAGTGGATGGATATAAGAATATAAATATAAGTATATATATATATATCCTTCATATAAATGAAGGATATAAGAATTAAGACATTTTACAAATCTTCACATTATACCTACTTTTTCTGATTTTTCAGTATTACATCAACCATGTTTTTATAAATATGAGCTCTGTTTAATAAAAATATTTTACGTGCTATACTACTCAGCTCTTACTATCATCATAAAGTTGCTACCAAGGAAACAAAAATAATTCTTTGTTGGCCAAGGACAAAGAAGATCAGTTTTACAGAAAAGTTATCTGTACTTTTAATCTGAATAATGGCATAACAAATCTGGTGCCGACTACAGATAAACAAGCTAAGAAAACCACAAATTACTATAATTAAAATGTAATCTTACAACATTACAATTTCTAAAATGCCAAATATTTATCATTTACATATATTTCACTTGAGAATATAAGTATTGTCCTTACTAAGTATGATAGATCTAACTTCATAAAATTAAAGGATAATAATGCAATAATATTGTTATGAAATGAATAGGATTTGGGTGTCAGAGCTAAGTTCAATTCCTGCCTCCACAATTTGCTAGCTGTGTGTTGGGGTCCTTTAATGGACTGGAACCTTGTGGTATGGAGTTCACGATCAGAAAGTAAAAGAGAGAAGGAGGCTGATACCCCTTGGTTTATGCAGAGGACCAATATGTCCTTGACACAGGGCTTGCATCACTCACCAAGGTACCAGGCACCCTCTCAGGGTGGGTCTTAGAAGCCCGGGCAGAAAAGTGAGCACGACGGGTCTCCACGCTCCAGAAAGTCAGCCAGAAAAAGATAGAGAGAGAGAGAGAAAGAGAGAGAGAGAGACAAAAAAAGACCCGGGGACCTAAGCTCTAATGGAACAAAGGTGCTTTAATGATTTTCTATGAGTATATATAGGCTGTGGTACAAGAAACTTCTTTGGGGAATGATAGAGTTCAGCAAACCAAACATACTGCAACGGTTACCAAGGGAACAAGGAGTAATGTTAGTCACAAGGTCAGGAGACAATCCATATCTCAAGAAAGGGGAAGGGGACTAAGCAGTTTTGTCTTAAAGAGAATGTTTACTAAAGGAGACCCAAGCCTGCCTCACACAGTGACCTCAGCCCCTGGGAGCAGCGTGCTGTTCCGCTTGAAGAGGGACAGAGGACTCATGAGAGACGGCACGTAGGCATCCTCCTGTCAAACACTCCCTGACAGCTGTGTGGACTGGACAAATACTTAAAGTCTCCAAACTGGTTTCCTTTGTATAAAATGGGAAAAACAATCCTCTACTTCTTTGGAATGTTGTATAATGTGAGACAACACATTAATTGTGCCTGACAGAATATGGTTGACCCTAAAAACCCTCAGTAAATATTAGCTATATCTACTATAGTCTGACTTAGGCCGGTGCAATGGGTGGTGTGTGTGTGTTCAGTTGTGTCTGACTCTTTGCAGCCTCATGGACTGTAGCCTGCCAGGCTCCTTTGGCCATGGGAGTATCCTGGCAAGAATACTGGAGTGGGCTGCCATTTCCTTCCCCAGGGGATCTTCCCAAATGAGGGATTGAAGCTGGGTCTCCTGCATTGGCAGGCAGATTTTTTTTTTTTTTTTACCACTGAGCCACCTCAGTGAGGCCTGTACAATACTTCATATTTACTATCTGCTCTTCAAAGAGTTTCTTTCTCATTTTTTATTATTTTTTACTGAATACATTCAGTGCATTCAACTTTTTCTGAAAAAAAAAAAAAAAAGAACTATGTTCATCAATTAAATCTTTCATATTTTTAGAGATTGCTCATTCTCTTAGACCAATGTTTTCCTTTTTTGTTTGGAGAATTTCTTCCACAGCCTGACCCCACAGGTTTGTCTGAGGCTGTCAGCATCCCTTCATCACAGGTGATTACTCCTGCTGGGTGGCCGCGCCCCCCACAGACCTCTTTCTGTCTCACCTGGTCTGGTAATTGTCCTCTTCCAGCTCTTTCAGGCCAAGGGTGGGGGTGGGGAGAAGGCATTTTATTATTGCTGTAGCCCCTGCTTACTGCACTACCCTATGACTTCCCTACATTCTGCCTATACCTTGTAAATCTCTCTATATGAGATTCTCCTTTAAATACTTAGTTTTACTTTGCCTTTTATTTCTTACTGTAGGATCTCAATCCCTTCATGTATCTTCATGTTACTGTTTACATAGTAATTTCTTGAGAACAAAAGATATTTGCTAGTTTTGGTGGGGGGAGCAATTTTTTTTTTTTTCTTTTTTAACAAATACACCAAAGAATCATGCAATGCTGCCAGCATTGGAAGCAATCCTGGACCACAACTCAGCCTTTGCAACTGGCCCTGTGATGGCAGAACCTTTCATCTCGCCTTTATTGTTTCCTGTGACCCCTGCATTATCTTCAAAATAAAGTAACACACCGTCTTTTCTCCTGTATGACTATCGATGTCGAATTACCACCGCTGGATGTACCTTCTTTCTGAGCTCTGCTTTGCCTTTCTTGACTGTGGCCGTCACCATGTCACCCTCACCGGCAGCAGGAAGTCTGTTCAGTCGTCCCTTGAGCCCCTTCACCGAGATGATATACAGATTTTGGCTCCTGTGTTTTCAGCACAGTTATCAGGCCTCCAACCGGAAGACCCAAGGAAGTCTGGAATTTCGCACCAGAGGAACCACCATGTCCTCACTTGGACATCTTGAACACCAGAAAGGGACAAAAAGAAAAAAAAAACCTTTACTACTTTTTAATTTGCATCTTTTACAGCCATAAAGTTGTGGATTTGTTGGTGGCTGGGATGGTAAAGAATCTGCCTGCAATGCAGGAAACCCGAGTTTGATCCCTGGGTTGGGAAAATCCCCTAGGGAAGGGAATGGCTACCCACTCCAGTATTCTTGCCTGGAGAATTCCATGGACAGAGGAGCCTGGCGAACTACAGTCCATGGGGTCACAAACAGTCAGACACAACTTAGTGAATAACAGTTTTACTTTTTTTTTTTAATGAAATTGTGGATTTATAGGAGAAGAAATAGTGTATAAGTTAAATAACAGTGCTAGAATTGTTTTTGTAAGGATGTGTGTGGGCAAGGGCTGAGGAATTTTTGCATCTTTTTACCCATACCCTGTTTTAAGTCAAGAATGCTGTGGAGAAAAACTGCCAGTATTTCCAGGGTCTCACTGATGAGATGGGACTCCACTGGCTTCTACTATATCTCCACTGTTTTGTAGCAGCTAGAGAAGGAGTGAGGATAGAGAGGGATGGCAGAGCTCTTTAAATTTTCCTTTTTTTTAAAAATTCATATTTCATCACATATAAGGTGATAATCATGTTGTTGAGCTCAGCTTAACCTTCTTCCTTCAGAGCCTCTTTGAATACCATGGCATCAAAGTACAGGTAAAAGACAAATGTTGGTGGTTTACCAATGTATTTCAGAGCTATCTATTCCTAGTTATGAAATATGGATATAAATGTGATATGGATATTAAAAGAAACTGAGATTACTGTCTATAATCTAGTAAAATAATCTCTGTATATATACATATAGGTGTATTAATATATACTTGACAGTCATATTCATAGGGAAAATAGCCTCTAAAAATGTCTGTGTAATCAACAGAATATATTTTTCAAATTTGCTGTCATATTCAATGTCATTTACTATTGTTCACATTTTGCTTAAATTTTCACTAAATTTATAGTTTTTAAAAACGTAAATATTTTAAAAGGATTGTATATTGCAAGTTATTATCTCCTTATAACCACTGGCACATCTGTATGGCTCACTTATCAACAATCCATAGACCTGCAAACTTGGTTTAGAGAAGACCTAAAGGTAACCAGAATGTCCTTAAACCTGTCTAATCCCTAAAGGTACACCTGTGGAAAAAGAAAGCTGGAGGTGGGATTATGAACACATAAAATATATTATTTGTCTAAAACTACCAAACTTGACTAAACTCACTCTATCCCTTGATTCTAAATATATGTTTGGAGTCAAGGAAATAGAACTGGAACAATATTTACTTCATTGCAAATTTTTCTGTTAAATACTTAACTCTAGCTTTTTCAGCAATGGGGGTTTGAATTCAATAAACCATTTAGGCAATATTTGCATACTTTTGTGAAGGTAATGTGATAAAAGAATCATCTGTAAATATTTAATTAGAATTGAACATTTAGGTGAGTGTGTCCCCATGGGAGGTCTTACAGTTACTATAATTTTGCAGAATGTTGTTACATACATCTGATTAGTGTACTTAGGAAATTGTGTAGATTCTTAACTAGAGAGAATTGATATTTTGTTTTTTGTTAACAGATGAAAGGACTAAAATTTTCCTATATCTTGTTAAGTGACCTATAAAAGCTACTTTAATCATTTTATAGCTTCTTTTTGGTCTCAAATTTATATGAATATGGTTCTTACTAACTAAAAATACTAATTACTGATTTGAATTACATTTTGCCTGTTAACAGTACTTTAGAGGTAGGGGTTTCATTTTTCTCAGATGTTAGTTTACCTGGAATCTTTTGATTTTTGAAAAATAAAAAAAAAATAAATGGTGAAGGCATACACATAAGTAGTTAGGATTGACCAGTGATTAATATATTCTATATAATATATTTCAGTAACACTTTCAACTAACATATTGAATGAGTACTACAGAGGAAATTATATGAAAATTGATTATTAGTGATAGTTTGTGAGCATTAGTGAAAGTAGAGAGTGAAACAGCTGGCTTAAAACTCAATATTAAAAAAAAAAATCTTAAGATCATGGCATCCAGCCCCATCACTTCATGGCAAATAGAAGGGGAAAAAGTGGAAACAGTGACATTTTATTTTCTTGGCCTCCAAAATCACTGCAGATGGTGACTACAGCTAGGAAATTAAAAGACACTTGCCCCTTGGAAGGAAAGCTCGACAAACCTAGATAGTGTATTAAAAAGCAGTGATATACTTTGCAAACAAAGGTCTGTATAGTCAAAAACTACTGGTTTTTCCAGTAGTCAAGTATGGATGTGAGAGTTGGATCAAAAAGAAGGCTGAGTGCCAAAGGATGGTTGCTTTTCTTTTTTTTTTTTTTTTTTTATTTTTTTTTAGGATGGTTGCTTTTCAATTGTGGTGCTGGAGAAGACTCTTGAGAGTCCCTTGGACTGCATGGAGATTAAACCAGTCAATCCTAAAGGAAATCAATCCTGAATATTCATTGGAAGGATCATTACTTAAACTGAAGCTCCAGTACTTTGGCCGCCTGATGCAAAAAGTCATTGCATTGGAAAAGACCCCAATGCTGGGAAGGATTGAAAGAGAGGTGTCCGCCGGCAGAGGATGAAATGGCTAGATAGCATCATCAACACAATGGACATGAATTTGAGCCAATTCCAGGAGGTAGTGAAGGACAGAGGAGCCTGGCATGTTGCAGTCCATTTGGTCGCAAAGGGTTGGACATGACTTAATGACTGAAAAACAACTTCAACAACGTAAGTATTTGGTATAGTACATTCAGAAAAAAGTCCTGTCCTGTAACTCAAGAACAGTTTTAAGAGAGAAGAATTCATGCAAAAGTTTTTAAATATTTTGCTTCATCAACATTGACAGAGATATTTAATATCCAAAGAGATTTTTTTTCCCTTTGTATGTAGACATAAGTTGTTACATGCCTTAAAACCTATAACGTGATTATCATCTCTATGAGAAGTCCCTGTAGCAACTTTTTACTATCATACCGGCTCAACATATTGTAATTCATACACCATCAAGATCTCTGAAAAATCATTGTTCATCTTTGTGTGACTAGGAGTATGAAATACCCTTTCTTTTATGGACCTTTGTCCCATAAATGTTAATGCACCCATGAAACTGATCTGATGTCTTTTAATTTTATTTTTAAAATCTGGTACTGAATCCCTAGATTATACTATCAGGACAATGTCATTGAAGAACAGCTCTGGGCAAAAATATGAAGTATGAAACTTATTTCCTTCCCATTAGATTTATCTGTGCTGTCCTGATAAACTTCCCATGCCTATCACAATAACCAAAAATAAATTGAAAAGCTTAATGTCAAGTGAAAGTGAAAACTAAGTCTCTACGGAATATCACAGAAATTTATTTTCCTAATATTCACTCAGTACCAGCTATGTGTCAGGCACTTTAGGGGTGCTCACTAATGATACAGTGAGCAAAAATAACAAAGTCCCCTATCCTCATAGTCTCATTGTCTAATCAGGAGAAGACAGGGACATATTTTGGGATAAAATTAAAGTATTGTCTTGGTTAGGGAGAAAGTGAAGCAGGAGATAAAAATTTGAAGTTTGAGCTTTTAACAGAGTGGTTGGAGAAGGATGGTTGAAAAGTGATACTCAAGCAAAGACCTGAAGGAGGACAGAAACTGATCCCTTGAGCATTTATGTGTACATTTATGTATACATTAAGTATACATTATGTATACAATAATGTATACATTAAGTGTACATTTATGCTTTAAGAGGAGCATTCTGGTTGCTGAGTTGAGAACAGGTGCCAGGCTGTGAGTGAATCAGAATGGTGATGATGGGGGATGAGAAAAGACCAGAAGTTAGATGGTGTAAAAGTTCAGTCTGTGGGTTGCAGAGATTCCAAAGGCCATGTTAAGAAACAAAATGTCCTGTTTTGAAGGTGATGGAATCTTTAAGAGTATATTTTTAAAAAAGAAAAAGAAAAAAACTTCTGTGAGTAGAAATCCCTTTTCACATGGTTATATGATAATCATGTTTATATGGTGCTGCTCTGTGATATGTCAGGGATTCTGCTATAGAACATCTGACTGAAATTAAAAGGAACAGAAAAAAAGATGTTTATCTGAATTAGCCAAGGGATATGATATGTTAATAATATGGAACTTTATCCTTAAGTAGTTGGTAGAATGTTTCATTGGTACTCTATTCCTAGGAATGAAGTGTGTTGTTCATAAAATCCAAAGGAGGAGGAATGTACTGAATTGACCCTGATGAGGATATTGCCACTAGATCAAAATTTAACTGGCTGAACCTTTAACATTAAGCGATCAAGAGAGTTATATGCAAACTTCTAGTCAGAGGAGCAGGAAAAGGAGAAAACAGGGAATTAATGTTCAATAAATGTTTACTATATTCTAGAAACTATACTGTCTGTTTTTCATATATTTCCTCATTTAAATTTCAGAACATTTTGGAAAGAAGAATTAAGAGAAAAATAATTATGGAAAAGCATTGAGGGTAGTGCAGCTGGGAAGTATGAAAAGGGAAATAGTCTATGTGCCCAAGAAACTGGATTAAGAATGCAGAATAGGAAGAAAGAATTAATGCATTTATATAGAAGTTGCTGAAAAATTTTAAGTAGTATTGTGATAATCATATTTACTTAGATTGTTTTGGTAACTGTGTGAAGGCTGGGATTACTCGGAGCTAAAGCTGGAGACAAAGGACTAGATAGGAACATGTGAAATCAACAAATACAATAGGTAACTATGACCAGAAGTAAGGCAATGACTGAGAATATGGTGAAGATGGACTAGATCCAAGAAATATTAATATTAAGAAGTTAAAACAGGAGGACTTGATGCTTATGTGGTAGGATTATACATAAGTCTTAAAAGGAGAGAGATATGTCAAGAATGATTCCATACTTTCTGGGTTGGTGATGAAGAAGAGAATATTGCTGTTAGTCCAAAAAAGAAGAGGGGAGGAGAGGGTTGCAGGGGAAGAGTTGTGGCTTGGCTCCCTTAAATGATTATCTGCACTTGGACATGTTGGTTTTAAAGTTCTCTTCCACCATCCAAATGGACAAGTGGCTTGATTACACAATTTAGGAGAGTGGTATAAATGAAAGACAGAGATTTGGAACTGATCTCTATAGAAGTCTTGCACATGGATAAGGTCATGAGAGCTGCTGAAAATAGGTAGAGTTAGGACAAAGTAAAGGAAAAGAGCCAGCATTGAGAGAAAGAAAAGGAGTTCATGAAAAAACAAAACAAAACAAAAACAAAACTATGGAAGATCAATGAAAAATTTGGAGGAAAAAGAAAAGGGCAGCATAGGAGCCCCAGGGAAAGAAAGTGTAAGGAAAAAGGGAAGGGACAACAAATAGAAGTGTCAGAGTGTAGTCAGAGAAGGTAAGAACCTGCTTAGAACATTTAGCTCAGGCTTTTCTTGTCATCTGGATAAGAACAATATCAGAACAGTGGTTGAGGCAAAAGTCCAATTGAGGTATTTTAAGGAAGGCATTAGGAGTTAAAGTAGAGGGCAGAATGGTAAAGCTCTCTGTAGGAGCTCTAGTAGGTGTCATAATGATCCCCAAAGATGTCCACATCGTGTATTCAGCACTTGTGAGGATGTTACTTTATGTTGCAGATGTGATTAAATGATGAATTTTGAGATGGGAGATTGTCTTGAATTATATGGATAGGTCCAATGTAACCACCTGGTCCTTTTAAGCAAACACGCAGGACAGTCAGAGAAGGAGATGTACTGATGGAAGCGGAAGTCAGAGGGATGCAGTTGCTGGCTTTCGTGATGCAAAGAGACTGAAAGTTAAGGAATGTGAGAAGGCTCTCAAAGCTGCCTAGGAAATGAATTCCTGAAGTCTCCAGAGAAAAGACTTTTGGGCCAACACCTGAATTTTACACAGGTTGAAACCCATTTTGGACTTCTGACCTCTAGAACTTTATGATAAATATTAGTGATGTGTTTTAGTCTTTAGGTTTGTGGTAATGTTACAAGAGCAACAGAAAACTAATACATTACCTTTGGCTTTGGAAGAGGAGGAAGAGAAAGATAAGAGCATAGGATATGAATGTGTGTGTGTGTGTGAGTGTGTGTGAGTGTGTATGTAAAATCATCAAGGATTCTTGAGACTACCCTCCTGAAAATTCTGTAATATTAGAAGGTTTTATTTGTATGCAATTATATAAATGGTAGTCACTTATGGTAATTTTACTTGGTTCTCTCATACATGTTTGCGAGGGCTGAAGAAGCAGAGTTGACAGCTGTACTTTTAGATACTTTGATATTTGTGTACTTGTGTTGTCACATTTTTATATTCCTCTCGTTTTATTTTATGTATGCAAATTCTATGCCCATGCTATTTTTATGCATTTTAAAGAAATATCTGTTCAGAGTGTTATTCATAATAATAATGTGTTCCATTTTTAAAAAAACTAGTGGAAAATAAGTTCCTGCAATATAATGAGGACCCATGACACTATTCAGGCTTTCAAAATGAAGTGAAAATCCTTTGATTTTTAACTTTCTATTGGTCTCCATAATCATCCCCAACTCATTCCACAGCATAAGCATCAGAGTAGCGACATGTAAAACTTCTCAATGTCTGTCAAAATGACATTACACCTGGAAAGAAATGGCCTAGTTTAAAGAAAAGTTCAAGTGTTTGCAATCAGAGCCATCAGTAAAAAGTGATTAGATATTAATAATGGAACAGAATTCTCAGTGTTCTCCTACTTTGTCATTAATTCATATTTTTCTCATTGTTATAGACTGCACACCATAATTATAATTTATAATTATTTTAGATCAAATGAAATATTTGCCTCCACTAATTATATACAAATAATGCCTTACTAACTCAATACACAACTTAATTCTCAGGCCATTGAAGCTAAAGGTTAGTGACTCCATTCACTCCATCCTTCTATAAATAGAAGTCAAACTCATTTTAAAGTGATTAAAATACAGATTTTAAAAGGGACAAGGTTAACCAGGTTTTCTGCTTGTAGCTCCTGTGTTTGGAGTTGTCCAAGAAAACTTAATGTTCAAAACGATTTCCTCTGACACTCCTGTGTAATTTTATTTTAAATTCAAACAGGATTTTTTTTTTTTCTCTAAGCAGTACTTCCCTCTATGCAACACATTCCCCTGTGATTTCTTTTCTCCATGCAATTGCCTGTGCTGATCTTTCTATTTGCACTTCTCTCTTTCTCCATCTTCATCTATCTCAAAGCCTAACTGCAGTTCAACTTCTTTCCTGATGCTTTGCTTGATTTTAAGGGAAATAAATGCACCTCCACTTCCTTTTGGGATGTAACATTATAGCTCTTTGTGAAGTGATCATCCCTTCTCTTGGACAGAGTGAATGCATCTAGATGAAAGGAATGATTCGTCTTCTGATAGCTGCATCCATGTTGCTCATAGTGGGGGTTTTCAACAGGGCAGAGCATCTATAATTATTAAGTGAAGAATGAGATTTATTCTTCTCTCTTAGTAGGTTGCTGTATTTAAAAAAAATATATTAGCTATATTCAAATTGTTCTTATGGATTTTTCTCTTGATAAGTAATGATCTTTAGTCCTTCAGGGTAGCGTTGCTTAAAAACAGAAACTCTTCATGAGAAATGTCTAAAAATGGAGACAACAGATTTCAAATCATAGCTACTCAGCTTTGCTTAAAAATACCCAGATATGCTTCCTAATTCATCCATTTGTGATCATGACTCACCATTTCTTTATTTGAGATTCATGCTGCAGTGGAATTATTTGATTTCATTGACGTTCATTTAATTTATACTTAAAGTATATATGTTATACAAAAATCTAAAGTAACACCATCATTATATTTTTGTTCACATTTCCTATCTCTGATTAAATATAATAAATAGTGTATTTGGCAATTAATCTCATTTAGACTCTCTGTGGTTTTTCCAGTAGTCATGTACAGATAGGAGAGTTCGACAATAAAGAAGGCTGAGTACTGAAGAATTGATGCTTTTGAATTGTGGTGCTGGAGAAGATTCTTGAGAGTCCCTTGGACAGCAAGGAGATCAAACCAGTGAATTCTAAAGGAAATCAACCCTTAATATCAATTGGAAGGACTGATGCTGAAGTTGATGCAAAGAGTTTACTCATCGGAAAAGATTCTGATACTGGAAAAGATTGAGGGCAAGAGGAGAAGGGGGTGACAGAGGATGAGATGGTTGGATGGCATCACCTACTCAATGGACATGAGTTTGAGTAAACTCTGGGAGACAGTGAAGGACAGGGAAGCATGACCTGCTGCAGTTGTAGGGGTCCCAAAGAGTCAGACTTGACTTAGCAACTGAACAAGACTCTGTACTAACTCACTTGATCTGTATAACTGCTTTATTATTTACATACAAACATGATCCATATTTAATAGAAGAAAGTAAGGCAGAGTTTAAGTAACATGACTAAGTTAACTGGTTATCAACAGAGTAAAGGTTTGAACCTGTGAAGTATAATTCTCAGCAACTGTATCTGCTGCTAAGTCGCTTCAGTTGTATCTGACTCTGTGCAACCCCATAGACGGCAGCCCACCAGGCTCCCCTGTCCCTGGGATTCTCCAGGCAAAAACACTGGAGTGGGTTGCCATTTCCTTCTCCAATGCATGAAAGTGAAAAGGGAAAGTGAAGTCGCTCAGTCATGTCTGACTCTTAGTGACCCCATGGACCACAGCCTACCAGGCTCCTCCGTCCACGAGATCGTCCAGGCAGGAGTACTGGAGTGGGTTGCCATTGCCTTCTCCAACTATATCTGAGTGACTCTGAATACTCTCTTAAAGGCTTTTTTTGATTTTTCTAGAGTGAGATTCATGCCACTGTTTTCTATTTCTTCCTGTCTTTCTTGTTGCCTCAATTCAAGGCTTGAATCTAGTATAGAATTTTTATATAGCATTAATAGTTAAATTCTTGAATATTCTTAGTTCACAAGATTTGAATGCATTGATACCAGGAGTATGATCTTTATCATCCCTTTCTCTTAGTGCAACTAAGTCAAATGTAACTTTAGTCTTCTACTTTATAAAATGAAAATGAAAATAAATATTCAAGACAAAGGAGGGTACCAATTCAGGTTAAACATATAAAATAGCCAATATATTTCTTAAAACATAATTGTTGCTATGTTTTTTTATTTAGCTCTAATTATTTTATCTTGCTTTAATACTCTGTTTTAGAATTGGAAAAAAAGTATCTGTGTCATGAGAACATACTTTTTTATTTGTGAAAATTTCTAAATGAAAATGACCTGTATGTGGTATATAGTTGATTGCTGACTGCATTTTAAAGTTCTTTCCCACATGGCAACCCTAAACCTGTTCCTATCCACATTGATTACCCCCCTTTTTCATTTACTGATCACAGATTTCTGGGACACAAACACAATTCAAGGACAATGGTAAACGTGCTACTATGTGTATGTGTATACTTGGATGTGTATATATGTGCACATATTCCTAATCTTTCAAGAAAAAACTTTGCAGGTTTAATTATAAAAATGAACACAAATGTATAAGGTCTAAATTCCGAAATCTGTTCACTTATAGTTCAATAAGGTGATTATAAATCTTAGTTTCAGGGAAATATTTGGGTTGCACAAAACATAGGTTATAAATTATGAAATGTATTCTTTGTTCAAGTAAGTTTATAAAATTCATGTTCAAATCAAGTAAAAATAGCAAGGCTTTTATACTTTAGAACTTTCCAAACTATAAAAAACATTTCTTTCATCTCTGAAGCAACTACTGGTATTCCAGGGAATGCAGTTTGGGAAATGTTGATTTGATATGAGACCATTGAAAAAGTTAAACGTGTGTTTCCAAGGATGTATGATATGTTAAAAGTTGTTACAAAAACTGAGTTACAAAATGATTTAGAAAATTAACAGTTACATTATTTTCTCTTATTATAGGAATTCTTAGCAGTTTTAATATAGCAAATATGTCTGTTGTGAATGCTCAGTCACTAAGCTGTGTCTGACTCTTTTTGACCCCATGGACCATAGCCTGCCAGGCTCCCCTGTCCATGGGATTCTCCAGGCAAGAATATTGGAGTGGGTTGCCATGCCCTCCTCTAGGGGATCTTCCAGTCCCAGGAATTGAACCCTCATCTCCTGAGTCTCCTGCATTACAGGAGGATTCTTTACCACTCAGCCACCTGGAAGTCCTCCAAAATGTCGGTTATTAATATGCTAATAACATGCTACAACCTCTAGGAGCAGGGGTCCCTAGCCCTGGCTGCAGACTGGTGCCTGTCCATGACCTGTCAGGGACTGGGCAGGACAGCGGGAGGTGAGCCGTGTCTGAGCAAACGAAGCTTCGTCTGCCGGCCCTCATTTCTCTCATTACTTCCTGAACCATCCCTCACCCCCCACCCTTGGCTGTAGAAGAATTGTTTTCCACAAAACCTGTCCCTGATGCCAGAAGGATTGGCGACCCCTGTCGAAGAGGACGATTCCATTTGTGGTGTGTGTGCCTGTGTGTACACATGCTTAGTTGTGTCTGACTCTTTGTGACCCCACGGACTGTAGCCTGCCAGGTTCCTCTGTCCATGGAATTTTCTAGGCAAGAATAATGAAGCAGGTTACCATTTCCTCCTCCAGGGAATCATCCTGACCTAGGGATCAACCCTGTGTTTCTTGTGTCTCCTGCATTAGCAGGCAGATTCTTTACCACTGTGTCACCTGGGAAGCCCCACTTCCATTTGTAGCCTAGCCCAAAATGGTTTGATTATTGGTCATATTTTGGAGAGGAAACTTGAACAGCTCTTAACACCCTTTGCCTCTGAAGAAGCCTCCTCTGCCTCTGCTGTGGGAGTCTAATCTATTGCAGTCTCCCTCAAGCATTCTGTAGACCCTGAATGTTGAATTGCTATGACTTGCTATGACTTAGATATTTAAATTTCTTAGCACTTTATAGTTGTGTGTATGTATTCATAGTTTGTATAAATAAAGCAATTCTTTGTTTAACAGAAAAAAAAAGTCCCTATTAACATCTCATGGAATACTAGAGCTACAAATATAGTGTTAGAAACATGGTACAACATCATTGGTTTTCTGTGTGTAGCCTCGTGATGATCAGCTTCACCTGGGAATTGGTCAGGAATGCAAACTCCCAGCCCCATCCCAGGGTCCATTGAATTAGAAAGGTAAGGTCTATAATCAGTGCTCTAACAAGCTCCCCAGGTGATTCTGATAAACATTGCAATTTGGCAGCCAATATTTAGATGTTTGTAAGACTGAGCACAATAATAAATGCAGATGTTTTTAACTGGACTCAAATCAGGAAAAAAAAACTTATAATGACATTTTAAAGGCATTGTTTTGGGCTGAACTATGTCTCACCAAATTTAAAATGTTGAAAACCCCTTCCAGTATAAGGCCTTTAAAGAGATAATTGGGGTAAAATGAGATCATATGGGTGAGCCCTATCCCATGTGACTGGTACCTTTATAAGTAGTGGCAATTAGGCCACACAGGCACACGAAGACCGCGTGAGCAGGTAGCGGGAGGTGGCCGTTTGCAAGCCAAGGGGATGGATGCCTCGGAAGATGCCAGACCTGCAAATTCCTGAATTTTGGACTCCCTGCTTCTAAAACTGTGAGTCAATGAATTTCTGTTGTTGAAGCCATCCAGCCTGTGTATTTGTTTTGGCAGGCCTAGCAAATTCATACACGTATAAATTTAAATCACTAAACTCTTGGGTTTAGAGTCAAATCTGTTCAAGGGGATTTTCTGCTATTATAAAGCGCCGTGTTTACTTTGGATTTCATCTTCATGAAACTTACAAATGTTGTAATATTTTGGAAGAAATGATACAAAGCATTCTTGCAGTTGCTTAATTATATCTTGACTTGAATAAGCCAGAAGACGCGAAAATAAGTTTTGAGCAGAGGTAATAGCTCTTGTTAATGTAATTAGCCTCTTACTTTTTTCTTTTTATTTTGTCTAATTTTAAAGTAAAAGCTTATTTACTACCACCTCACCCTTCTGGTGTAAAATTTTTTTGTTTTTCCGTGTAGCAATGGTAGCATTTAGTATTTTGTCTAGAAAAGAAAGACTTCATTGGAAAACACCTAAATTGTTTTGTATAAAATCCATTATTTTTGTCATTTATTAGTGCAAAGTACATTAAAATAGAAACAGTAATATGTTTCCTTGGTTTTAAAAAATATTTATCCCACACCTCATTAATAGATTTAATACCATTATTGATTTAAGTAATATCTGTGTATTGAGTGTTTTAGGCCTTAGGTGGATAGAGTTAATTCTTTCTATATATCTGCTTGTTATGAGTCCTATGGTGACATATATTTCATAATGGTTCCTGTTGATTGATCTAATTATATGCACATAGTTTTATTGGAGCTTTGTGAATCTGGAGATACCCATGTTTGCTTAATGTTCTACAAGCACAATTCAAAACCCTTTAGGCTTACCAGGATTGTTTCCATAATCCTTAATTGAGAATAGTAAGCCTTGAGAATTTTGAGATACCCTGCCTAAATCAAGCTTTTGGGCCAGAAAATTTTCTCATTAGATTTTTCTTTGAGAGAATCTTTTAAAAATAGGTTGTGTATTTTACAAAAAAGTAATGAATGCCATTTTAGAATGAAATGAAACATTTATTCTGTGAGTGCATGTAAATGGCCTTACTTTATGGTCTTTGATTTTCAAATTTAAAGAATGACTCTTTTGCAAAAGAACATACAGAATTACATCATAGTAAGCAGTGAATAGCAGAGAAATAGTAATATTTCAAAGCAAAATTAAATAACTCTGTAATTACTATATTTTATGTATAAAGATAAATATAGCAGAACTATATTAATTTTCATAACTTTAAGTTAATTTTATTGAACACTCCTGAATGGCAGATATGAATCTGTGAATTTTAGGGTTTTTTTTATTGGTTTACATAATATATTAATATCATCCCAATGCTTGAAACATGCAATTGTGTCTATGATTTGTGAGCTTTCCTTTCTTTCTGCAGTTTTAGCTATTTTTACATGTTTTTTCCTTTGTATTGCTTGAAGAATAGTTCTGACAAATAAGATTACTTTGTTTTTCTATCCACTCCAGCGTTTTGGGGTTTCAAGTGTCATTTTTTTAACAAAGCTTTAGTTCACCAAAAGCCCAAGACAAACCTAAAGTTTTGAAATGTAATTCCATAGATATATTAAATTTTTCCTGACTGAATCATTTTATTTAATAACCAAAATCTTGTGAAGTATAAACTAGCAAAACAGTAATGCTGATTGAGGTTTCTCTCATAAATCTTACCTGCCACCCCCATCAGATATACACATGTTTAGCTGCAGTAAGACTCAAGGGAAGGCTGTATTGGAGCTGAATAATAGCGGCAGGGGTGGGGGTCAGGGCTGCTTAAAAAAGGAAAAGAATAACAAATGAATGACTTGTTAAATACTGGAGAGCTTTGTGAACCATTAATTTACATTCTTGGAGCAGCTAGAGTAGTTTGCTTTCTTGGTACTTCCTAACCTTGATTGGAGAATTGTCTAATACACTTTGTTACCATTTTGGTTACCAATCAGTTCCTACAGGAAGCTAACTGGGTTTGGTTCCTCTGAAGTTTTCTGTCTATGGATGTTGATAGTTGCAGTGTAGTTTTAAGAAGTTATTTCAAAAAGAAAGACAGTGATCAATACAAGTTGAAAGATCTTTATGATTCAGAAAGGATCAAAAAAACAAACATAACCTGAGAATATTTAAGTGGGACTCCAGTGTTAAAATGCACCCATGTTTATCTATGAACATCTCTTGTCAGGAAAACACCTATGATCAACTCATATCTGTCTATTTGCAATACTTTGAGACATTTATTGTTAGGCACTATATGAAATACTTTATCTTCTTAAGAGACTCATGAAGATGACAACTATCTTTTATATTCATTTTACACATTTAAAAACTGAGGCTTAAAGAGGTTTAGGAGTTTGCTCTTGGCCAGGGGTTGGGGCAGGAGTCAGTCCTTGGCCTTTTGAATTCTTTAGCAGCATTCTTTAAGCAGCATTGCCTGATGGTGAAATAATTGGAGAAGGCTTGAACATTAATAAACTGGGGCACTTTTCTTAACAAAAACCACACTGAACCACAGATACTAAGAAACTGGTAATCTCTAGTTTCAAATGGAAAACACAAAAGATCTGTGTGTATTTGCATCTTGATATCTGCCTTGTCTTCTAGTTCACTCTTGATTCCCTAGAGTGTATTAACATACTAAAGTTGAAATTTAAAAATTTAGATTTTTAAACCATGCCTCCCAATATGTATACTCCTGGTTAAAACATACATTTTCCTCTTTTTTTTGTATCTCTCCCATTCAAAACCTTTTTCCCTGGATAATGCTTTTAAATTTCTTTCTTTATAATTCAGTTGTCTTTTTCTTTTTTCCCAGTATTTTCAAATAGACCAAGTATTGGTGTTTAAAACTGTTAGTGATGTTTAGTTGAAAATTTAGGCTATGATTCAGGGTGGTTTTTTGCCTAATTGTAATGATACACATATAGAGATGGGATAAAAAACTTGAAATAGTCAACATATAGCTCTGTTTTAAATAGAAATTAGCAGCAGTTGTCTTGAAAACATTGTAAGTTAACAATATGAAAATGTAGTATGCAGCTGTAGTTAGTGAGTTTGCTTTCTTATGTGCATAATATGAGCTTGTAATGGAAGTAATGTCATATAGTATTTAACTCTGACATTTAGTGTTTGCCCTAGTAGATGGTCTTCCTTTTACTTAAGTGCCATTACTTTTATGTAGTCCATTTTCATTGCATTTAGTCCCATTTTAGTAATAATGCTTGCATGATTTACCAGGC
This sequence comes from Odocoileus virginianus, assembly GCF_023699985.2. Classification (NCBI taxonomy): domain Eukaryota; kingdom Metazoa; phylum Chordata; class Mammalia; order Artiodactyla; family Cervidae; genus Odocoileus; species Odocoileus virginianus. Next base: position 85,928,088 of record NC_069676.1, read on the forward strand.
AAATGCAATCTTTGCCCTGAATGGCACAGTGCAAGAAAAAATGGAAGCTGTTAAGAGGCTGAATGGCAAAAAAGTATTATTGACCTATGCTGGCAGCCATGTGTTTCAATTATTTTCAAGAATCCATTTGTCAAATAAGTGAAGCGATGTGGGACGTCAAGTTCAAGCTGGGGTTAGTGCCTTTCTACATCTGATATGATGTATCTTCTGTAGCCATTTAATTGAATTACCCAATTTATTTTTCAAGCAACAATGCTCTACCAAGAGCCATGACATTAAACAATTAAATATGAGTTTAAAAGTCTGCATTTTCTGTAGTTCATCATTCCTCTGCAGCAGAAAGTGAACTCGAGGCCCTGAGAATTTCTGATTTTGGTGTAATAAAAGCTTAGCTTCTGGGGAACAACCATTACTGTCCCAGGTGGAAACATTTTAAAAGTAATACTTCATAATTCTTTCGGAACATAACGATGGCATAAACACTGAGAAGTTAACTGAGATGACTCAATCATTCCTTGAGAAACATCCTATGTGGCCGAGTAAACTCTAGGCTGTGATTGTGATTCTCTTACCTAATTAGTGCTCGTTGATTTAGTTTTAAGAATGCTTTTCTATTTGAACTGCCTCCATTTTGTGAATATCAAACCTAATGCATAAAACAATCAGGCTTTCAAAGAACTGTGAAGTGGAAATGCAGCTAAGAAATACCTGTGTTTTCAAGTCACTAAAATATTTTGAGCCATTATCACTTACAAAGTTGTTGAAACTTTTAATAAAAACCAAGTTAAGTGACCATAACTCTTCCATTCATGTATGTGAGGGGGTATGGTGGAGGAGAATTCAAAGCAGATGCATGCTGGCTTTAGTTAAGATAACTACTGTGGAAAACAAATTATTTTTTTACAGGGGTATTCTATAACAAGTATTAAAATGCTTTATTTCAGGTTTTCTTTTGTTGCTAACTTTGACATAGAGATGTGTTTTTGATCTGAGGAGAATAATTACTGAAATGCAGAGAACAGAAGCGATTTATATTTTTTTCAATTAACATTCAACAATTAAATTTTAATATGGTCAGGGAATTGTTCAGATTCTTTTGTATAGGGATACTGCACCTTTAATTATCTGCCCTCTGGTGCCAAGCCTTTTCTTTGAGTGCTTCCATAAAAGCTTATTGCAGCTAGTTATTGAGCAAATTAGTACTTGAGTTTTGGTGAAAAATGTCTTTATTAGTCCTAAAACTGGAGTCACTGTGCATTCCCAGAAGGCGTGATTTTGTTTGATGAATAAATCTAGTAATTATCCTGCTGTTAGGGTTGTACCGCAAATGTCATAAGCAGATAAACAGAGGGAGTAAGCCTTCCGTAAATTCTCTAATTATCTATGTTGGACTACTTATCGCCTGCAGATGATTTATGAGCATATTGATATATCCTTAAGTATGTTCATTTGAGTTCACAGATGCAAATAATTAAGGCACTAGTCATTTACAAAGGAGGCTTCAGGTCAGGGTCATTTCATTATAAAATTTCAGCCTGGCTTGTACTATAAAACAAGATATAGATATAATCTCCTTGACCAGGATATGTCCCAAGAGACATTTAATTTTCTTTCCTTGTATCCCTATCTGGAGATGTTATTTTCACCCATTATTTTCATTAACTAAGACTTTTTCAACTTTCCTGTGTCACCTATTTTTATTTCACTTTAAGAAATAACAACTGTCCTGTATTTAACATTTCTAAATTTCTTAGGAAAATGGTCAGTAGGAAAAACTAGAAATACTTTGAAATACTTAAATGCCATTTTAGAATTCATAAAACATGTTTTTCAAATACAGGTGTTTTATTTTTCTCTTTGATAGTTTCACTCCAGGTAACTAGTTTCCTTCAGCTGTATAAAATTCCGTGAAGAATATTTTGTACCCTTGCTTATTTTCTAATTGACTAAGAAATGTATAAATCCCTCAAATAATTTATTTTAATAATTAAAGCTAATATACCTGTAAGTATTGGGAAAAATTACTGAAAAGTTGAATGTGAATAGTTAATAAAAGTACTTGATATTAGGCCTCCAACACATGCAATTACAGTTTAAGATGATGAATGATTGTAAGATATCTTACATATTTTGGTACTTTTTGAGCTCTGATGTTTTGAAGAAAATATACCAGTCAAAGAGTGTAGACATTACAGTGTATTTAAAAAATTGTACTAAAACAAAATGTTTTTGCTTAGTGCAAGCAAAAACAAATAGTTTGGTATTTCTAGACACCAAAGAACTAAATAGAATCACATGGGTGTAATCATTGACTTGATTATTTGATTTATGAGTAATGAATAAATGTGTTTCTGGCCAAATCCTTATTAAACTGAGGTTCAGATACATAATTCTTGAAGGCTACTGATGGTGTTCTCAAAGGATTTATTTCAGTTTCAGGTCATTGTATTTCCCAACTGACAAGAGCAAATTAATTGGAAATTTACGTAAAGTTAAAAAAAATGAGTGTTGCCCCAAGAGTCTCAAATTAAGAGGGCCAGTCGTTCAAACCCACTAGAATCAATTCAGTCTACACAGAGCCCTTTGTAAAACCGATCTGAAGTTTGATATTGGAGGCAGATTCTTAGAGTTGCTACCAGTTGAAAATCAAGATTATCTCAGAATTTGGTAAATAAAGGGACATTTCAGTTTACTATTCTGTTAGTAAGGTGGTATTCATGAATCTACCTACTGTAAGAAAGCAGTTTCGTATATGCCATTTCTTGCTTTTTTCCCCTCCCGAAACACATTCACAGACATCTCCACTTCCTCCTCTCCCCTGTCTACAAGCCATGTGTAACAGTGATCACATTCACTTGCTTGGGGTTCCACACTTCGGACCTGATATTCCACTATTCTTTTCTCTTCTATGGTGGACTAAAAGGGTTAAGGATTGTAAAGCCTATTAACAAGAAAAACCCGTCAGCTTTTATTTCAGCTTGTCTGTAGAGATACCTTGAATTCCAATCCACTTCTAGAAATGAGCTTATCATAGGTACATAGGCTGAAGAAATGCATCTTACCATAGAAATAGCTTGTAAGTAGTAAGTCAAGAAAACGAAGTCTTAGAATTAGACTTACCCCAAAACCACTTTTCACGTTCTAGCAGACATATGCAAAAATTGACATTTTACAAGTATTGCATCTTTGAAAAGTCCTTGGCAAGTTGTTTTTGCCCACTTCCCCTAACTGAGGTGAATATGTGATTGAGGCTAGCTTGATCTTACCAGGAAAACTATATAGATACAATTCATTTTTTTGTAAATAGAATACAGATAAGTTAAATCTTAAAAGTTAGTACTTGAAGAGGTAAACTTTTTCCTTGAAATGTTATTTCAGCGTGTATGAAAAAAAAATCCTTAAAATCAAATTACATAATTCATGTTCTCATTGAGTTTTGTGATTCATCCAAGGCCATGTAGCTAGAACAAAATAAGAAGGTAAGTCTTAGGACTCCCAGCCCTTTGCCCTTACAGCATTATGTCTTAGTACTCCTGTTCTTCAGCTCTCTGAGCATACTTTCTACTCAACTCATCATTCTCTTGACATATAAGTAAATCTAGAAATGTTAAGTATTTTTATTAAAAGTTCTCACTTTTAGAGCATTTTAGTAGCTTCAAAATTTTTAATTGCTCCCTAAAACTAGTAAGAATAGATGTTTTCCTCAATGACAGAAGTTGAATTTTATCTTTTACATTTTCAAATATCAGCACGAAAACCAATCAGAATTAATAACTATGTGGGAAGCAAAATTTTTGAAGAATTTAAACACACACACACTAACAATTTTGATTTAATACATGTACTTATTTTTCCATGGCTCCTTTTTTTATATCATTCTATTCCATCTCTTTCTTTATGTGGTGCTTAAGTTGAATGTCTAGTGCATGACTATTAATTAGGATATGGTTAATATCTTCTAGTAGGTAAAAAAGGAAAATAAAGCCAGTAATTATTTTATTTTCATTGAAAGTATATTGTGTTTTGTTATGTTTATGTACAAAATATTATATAATACAGGCTGCATGTCTAAACATGTATGTATATATATATGCATTTATGTATGTGTACCTATCTATATAGTTACTGATCTCAAAACTCTTTATGCACTCTGATTATTTCTGAGCAAGTTTGTTTTTCAGAAGATGGAAAACACAGGTAGCAAGCAATTGCAGTACATCTAAAGTTGTGCTGAAACTGTGATGCCTCAGATAGGATTGGCTCAGACATCCTGGGTCCCTAAAATTACATCATGGGAATCCTTACTCTGATTAGCTGTGCTGCACAATGATTTCACTGTTTGAATCCTAGCCACTGAACTGCTGGATAGCTGGGAGGCAGAGAGGGGTCATGCAGATGTCAAGGAGATTCAGGGCAATTGTTTTTTTGACTTTCTGACATTGACTTTGTAGTATTGGGGTCAGAATGTTTTTATTTCTTGACAAATCCTTTAGAGAAGTAGTTTAGTCATTTTAGCTTAAGCACCCCCTCCCCAATTCCTGAATATTGTAGGTCTTTTTGTGCCTATTTATTAAATATAATGGAGAAAGAGGACGAATAAAAGAAATAACAGTCATTGACAATGCTTACCCTGAAGTTTGCAAATGGTTGCATTTTTATCAAATGAGCATACTCATATCCCCCCACTCTGTATTTCTTTCTCACTCTATTTCTCTCTCTCCCTCCCCCACAAATCCTGGAACACCTTTTTATTTAATTTTGGTGCCTGAATCTGGGAATGCACAGAGAAAAAAGTGAATAGCAGTCTTTCTATGTGGACATTCAATCACTGTCAGCAGCTTATTTTTATGAGTAGTAAATTTGCTTTCAAAATAAGCACAGTGAAGAAAAAGAATGTGATGCTAGAATTTAAAGAGCAGTATATCACTTGACTAGTGTTCATGCATAAAATAGAATCAGATCCTATTGGGTTTGTGATAGGACTGTTAACTGACCTACAAGGATAAAGGCACAAAGGTAGATATTTAATTCCCTTGCTCCCTGCCCAAGTGAACATTTTTCAAAAGAGCTAACTAGTAGAATCATTGATTTTCCTCTTTACTCTTCTTTGATTCACACCAACATTTGAGCTTATTCCTATTAGCATGACTCCATTAAATCTCATAGTTTATCACAGAGGAAACATGCCTGGTAAGGAAGTAAACTGAGGTTCAGGAATACCATAGATCATAATTTATAATTTTTATAGTAATTTTACTTGGGTCTTACAAAATTGTCATAGTACTTTGTTAGATATTCTCTAATTATCTTGTCTTTTCCCTTGCTATTGAGGACTTTTCCTTTTTCTTCTCAACAAAGTTTATAGAACCTAGTTGGAGAAGTTTGTGTGCATTTGGTTTAAAGTCATTGCCTTTGATTTTATATATGATAATAAAACAAAAGCAAAATGCCAGGCAGCTTATCATAACTCAGAATTGTGCTTCTTATTTATATATATGTATGTGTGTGTATATAGTCTGTGGTTGTAATGTTTTAATTTCCTACCATGTTATTGATTGAAAAATTATTTAACTATCTTTACATACTAGCATTTTTGTTTGGTTTACAGAGCTGAATCTTAGAACTAGTGTAAATTCTTCGTAGTTTCTCTAGTTTTTAAAAGTTAGCAAAAAAAGTAATTTGCTTTTACTTTTTCATCTAGAAATATCACAGTTGAGTCAATATTTAGAAGAGTTAAGGATGAATAAAATGCCAGTAATTTTCATTATTTTTAGACCATAGACATTTGCTAATTAAACAATTAGGAAAAACATATTTTAAAACTTTGCCAGTGTTTATAATCTTGAGAATTTAAGCCAGTTTTTCAACATCAGATGAAAGGTCATCAGTAAGTAACACATGAATTATTTCACTGTATGGAATATACTTTGGATTTTTGTCTGATTCAAATCAATCAACTCAGCTGCTTTGAATTTCTGATTGGATGTAGTCTAACATTTGGTATGTAGTGTTTTTATTGTAACCAGAGGAAGTGGAGAGATCCATAGGACACCCCATTTCCTTGATTTTCTCAGTAGTCTGCATTGAGCAAAGAAAGAAATTCACTTACAAACCACAATTACAACCAAGAATTTTAAAAGTGCTTTGTTTAAATTAGATGAAAAATCTGAGTAGTATGTGTGACTTCTAAGATTATCTGGTGTGTAGCACAGGATTACAAAGGTGACTAGATTTTAAGAAGGATAAAACTCAAGACGTACAGGCATTTCTTTCACCTCACATTTTTGTAAAAATTATTTTCTTCCTTTGGACAGTTGTCGGTCTTCAGCTTCTTAACAAAGATTGTTGAAGGGGGTATGATAACTTTTTAATGTGACTCAAGACCAATTATTTTGGTTAAGTGTAGTGTGAAATATTATAAAATTCCAGCTAAAGTAGAGCACATAATTATAATTAGCATATATAGAAGTTTTATATATATGGGGAAACTTGTTAATGGTACTAACGCATAATTTATTGCCATAGATACACATAGGTGGTAACAATTTTCTGGAACTGAGCAGGTCTGCTTCTTGATATTCAGTCCTTCTGAGGATGTTGCAAAGAGTAAAAGTATGAATTAATATGAAGTGGGACAATGCAGTAGAGCCTGGTGAAACATTTGAAACTTGAGTTAAACCTCATATACTGCCTTTGTAGCTAACTATTTTGCCCCACCTCTGTACTTGTAAATGTTTATAATATTTGTAAAAATTTATTTGAATCATAAAATGTCCATTTCAAAAAACAAAAAGTTAAGAAAATCACCCATTTACAACTCAATAAGTCAAATTTTTAGTGTTATTCTTAGTTTTTATTTTGTTATTTCACATGATCTTACAGTACACATAAGTGGCAGACTTGTAAGAATAACTAAATGGCTTAACTGTTCAATGGAAGAACAGTATCCATCATACAAAGTGATTTTTAAATTTCTTTCCTATAGTCACACATTTGGTTTGCTCTCAGATTTTTGCTATGGGACATTTATTCTGCATACAGCACATGTATTCTCAATTTTTTACATTTTTGATACTTTGTGTTGACATAAATATTTAATATAAAATAATATTTTATAGTATACTCTGATATGTCTAAAGATCTAAGTTGAAGTGTAATTGCATTTAGGCCCAACTTTCTATATAAGTAGACTAGTGATTTCGGTGGGTTGTTTGGGAAATACAGGAGCTACGTGGGTGTTATTCCCATTATCTTGTACTACCTGCAACTTCATCACTAAAGAATCACTTTCTAAGTTAAAACTCTGCTCCCTGCTGGTATCTCATTAAATTATTATCAATCAATAATCTGCTGGTAAAAATTTATCCAGTGCTTTTTCTTGACAAGTAGAAATCAGAACACTGATGGAATAAAACATTAATCAAAGGAGAGAGAGAAAGGGCGTTCTCACTTCTTAGGCATGGCCACACAGATAACTTTACTTTGTTCAACTTTGGTGATGAGGAAAACATGGAGAATAAATGTTCTTTGTTCAAGGGGAAAATCCTGAAATGAGATGAGCTCAGAAATGAGAACCCACATGATAGGTAAAATAAACAAGCATGCAGATAATGACAGCAAACCTATTACCTATCCACTTGTCTAAGACAAATAGTTAAGCAGATGCAGAGGATGAATTCTTGTCTGTTTTCATTCTTGTCTAATATTGGTCAAGGATAATAAATGCAAATACCACAACACCATGGATCTACACAGGAATATGAACTGATATGCATATTTTAACAATGGCAGGTATTTCCTTATATTGATGCCTTTCATTTCTTCATTCTCAGAAAGATACTGTGTGTCTGAACCCCCATGTTCTACAGGAATCACAACTATTTTATATGTTTAATCTTGCCTGGATCTGCATATTTCCTTCTCTTCCTTCATCTAAGCCCCCAAATAATTCCTTTAAAACACAAAAACACTTTAAAAATAACTCGTTCGTTTCCTACCATCTTATGAAGAGACCACTCAGCAAAGCCATCCTTTAGTATCTGTGAAAGTCAGTTGTAAATGTTCCGTATATTTCTTATTTTCCTTCTCACTATGAAATGACATTCTAGTACTGTACTATTAGGTTTATGCTTCTAACACTTACTCTAATGAAACAATACATTTCTCCAAATTGACATTCATTTTCATATCTTATCTCTTTCATAATTTCTCTGTCTCCCTTACCTCTTCTCACTACTTCTTGACATTCACTTTCTTTGGCTTTTGGTTATCACTTCTCCTACTTTTCTATTTTCTTATCTTAGCCTTCATCGTTATGGCTCCTCCTATGTGCTGTTGAAATACAGGTAATTTCTGGGGTTCTTCTGGGTTTTTCTTCACATGGTCACTGTAGGATCTCATCCACTGGGAGAGATCATGTTGCCTACCATCTGTTTACTAGTGATGCCAGAATTTATATCTCAGGTGTCAATCCCTCTCCTGAGCATATTTTCTATATTTTCACCAAGACAGACACACACTCTGCATTTGGAAAATAAAATTTATATTACTTAGCAAAATGTAATGCTTGTCCTGTATTCTGTCTCCAAGCCAGAAACATTAGGTTCATTCTTGGCTAGTTGTTCTCATTCACGTCTTACATTCAACCAGTTATTTTGATTCTACTTCAGAAATGTCCCTAATATCTGAATCTTCTCATTCATTATCGATGCCTCAAATCTCATGAAAGCATTCTACACAAAGACCCTACTATTTGTCCTGGGTGGAGGACCTTGCATTTTAGTGTTAACTGGCAATACTATGTGTAAAGGTGATACAAGGTACTTTGGAAAGATGAAGAAACTATTTACCCAACTTGCCTATTGTTGCTGATCTGGACTGTTGAATTAGCCGTCTCATTTCTCTCCCTGCCAGCAAAATCTCCTGTTGGCCATTATCTTTCTCCATATTGCAACTACAGTATTTTTCTGTAGAGACAGTGTTCCAGTGTTCATTTTGTTCCATTTATTAAAATCTCTTCTAGAATCCTGTCACCCAGGTAGGAACTTGGAATCTGGGACACTGAATGGATCAGCCGTATTTTATTTCTCAGCTCCCCTTCCTCCTCCTCTACATTAAATTAATCCTTTCCAGGCACATCAAACTTTTCACAATTTCCCAAACACTCAGGATTTTTAGGTGTCTTTGTAGATGCTATTATGTGAGTTGGAATGGCTTTACCCATCACCACAATACATTTCTATGCACCATTAAGATGAATCAGTTCATTCCTGTTTGCTAAGTGTACATGTAGTTAAATCTTTCACAATTCTATGATAGCTTCAATTGACCTTGTATTTCTAAGGGACTATGACATCTTCCTATGTCATTAATGCTCTTCCCAATATGTTAATTGAATGATTTAATGAACTTAAAAAATTTGGAGGTGACTTTTTTAACCAAGACCACATTTCTACCTTTAATTCTGGTGCAAGGAGAAAAGAGTAAAGCACAAAGAACTCCAGCAGGAAATAATGTACTTTGAATATAAAAGGTAAGCTCCTGAGTTTATAAATATGAGGCTCCTTTTGATTCAGAGTATATTAGAAGTTCTAAGGGAGGAACGATAACCTTGAAAAACTAGCAGATAACTGTTCACTGATTGGGTTTTGGGCATTTGTTTTTCTCATCATTTACAGGTATATTCTAGTAAAGGCACTTTATCAGTTCAGTTAAGTTGCTCAGTCGTGTCTAACTTTTTGTGATCCCATTGACTGTGGCATGCCAGGCTTTTCTGTCCATCAACAAGTTCCAAAGCTTACTCTGACTCATGTCCATTGAGTCTGTGATGCCATCCAACCATCTCATCCTCTGTGGTCCCCTTCTCCTCCAGCCTTCAATCTTTCCCAGCATCAGGGTCTTTTCCAGTGAGTCAGTTCTTCGCATCAGTTGGCCAAAAGTATTGAAGTTTCAGCATCAGTCCTTCCAATGAGTATTCAGGACTAATTTCCTTTAGGATGGACTGTTAGGATCTCCTTGTAGTCCAAGAGACTCTCAAGAGTCTTCTCCAACACCACAGCTCAAAAGCATCCATTCTTTGGTGCTCAGCTTTCTATACAGTCCTACTCACATCCATGCATGACTACTAGAAAAGCCATAGCTTTGACTAGATGGATCTTTCTCAGTTAAGTAATGTCTCTGCTTTTTAATATGCTGTCTAGGTTTGTCATAGCTTCTCTTCCAAGGAGCAAGCATCTTTTAATTTCATGGCTGCAGTCACCATTCACAGTGATTTTGGAGCCCATGAAGACAAAGTCTGTCATTGTTTCCATTGTTTTCATAGCTTTGAATAGATGGACTTCTGTTGGCAAAGTAATGTCTCTGCTTTTTAATATGCTGTCTAGGTTGGCCATAACTTTTCTTCCAAGGAGAAAACTTTTTTTTTTTTAAATTTCATGGCTGTAGTTTTTGGAAATTATTCATAGGTGGTTTGAAACCTAATACAGAAGATTGCCCTAATAGTACAACTAACAGTAAGGAGTATGTAGCCTAGAGTAAAGAACCATAGAAATAGTAAGGATGACACAGTGCCTAGACATTTACAGGGGCAAAAGCACATGGATCCATTAGTGGTTCTGGTTATGAGAACTGATTAAGAGACAAAGAAAAAGTGACACGAATGAGGAAGTCAGCAATGCTACCTGTGGTATTATAAGAACGATGGGGAAAGTGTGTGTGTGATTATGGGAGGGAAAGGCCAGCACAATGAAATCTTTTAGACTCTGAGAGAGTCAAAATATTGGGTAGCAAGTAGAAATTTAGAGTAAACTTTCTTCTAAAATCTACTTTATGGCTTATTTTACATTGATATGTTTACATCAGTAAATATAGGGCTAAATAATAAAAATAATGGTATGATAGTCATCACAGATGTATCATTTGTTGGAGCTTTTTTATATATTGTGAATAGCACTAAACATCATCTCCCTTCATTCCATAGCAACCTGATAAGATAGGTACTATTATTAACCCAATATTAGAAGTAAGGAATCTGAGGTTCACAGGGGTTAAGGAATTTGCCCAAAATCACACAGCTAGAAACATGCAGAGCAATGCCTTAGTACGGGAACTTTGATCCAAAGCTCCATGTTTTTAATAGCTACCGTTATATTGCATCCTTCTGTATATATTGTCTATATTGCTATTAGACATTTCTACAATGTTCTTTTTATGGTGACATTTTATAATGCAGTTTATGTTGACTTAAATCTTTATTACAGACTGTAGCCAACCCTTCAGAAAGGAAGTTCAGAAGTATCTATTCTCCTATATTGCTGAGAATTTGTTATCTAAGTTATGCTTTCATTTGAATATTTTTATAATTATACTTTAAATACAAAAATGTGTATTTCATCTTAATATGTGAACTGCTTTTAAGAGCAACCTTAAGATTCTCTCCAATTCTTTCTCTTTAGATCAATATTTATAATTCTATGTAATTTTTGTGGAGTGGCATTTTTAAAATAGAATATATAGCTTTTCTTAAAACTTGTACAATCTGTATGTTTGAGTTCATTCTCATTGCAAAGTTTGTTCAGGGCTAATTATGTTGTGTGTGTGTGTGTGTGTGTGTGTGTATTTGGAGTTAATAAGCTTAGATACTAGGGGGGAAAACAGTGGAAAGATTATACCACAGATAATTAATAAAAATCAATTAGTTTGTTAATGAGTACTCTGTCAGTACCCAAGGTGGCAGAAACCAGCTGGGGGAAAGAAATCAGGATCTCTGAATAGGACATTTAGAATGCCTGAGTCCTGCTGAGAATTCAAGAGGAAATAACTATGAGAAGCACTTACTTGGGTTAAAACTGGCTAAATTTCCTCTTGAGATTGCAATTCCTCTAGCTAATAAATCTAGTAAAAAAGTGATTCACCTTTAGTGTATGCCATAAAGCATTTTCTGAGGCCTTAAGTACATTGCTCACTGCCCTGTATTAAAAACAAACCCATAGTTGTAAATGTCAATGACTTAGGATATTAGAGCCCTTGCATCTTTCTTATGTTAGTAGAAAAGCTGGAAGCACCCATTACCTCTATGACTTTTTACATTGTATTTCTATAAATGGCAAAAGTCAAACATGAGCTGACAGGGAAATACAATATCTGTCTTCCAATGGTCCTTGGTCAAAAAAAGCAGAAAATTGCAATGACAGCAATTGACCTTCATAGAAAGTTTTTCAGAACAACCCATTCTCCCATTGTTAATTATATTTATGTTAAGATTATTACCTCTCCATCATATGTAATTATGGATCATTTGTAACAGTAACACAAAAGATGATTTACATAAAAAAAAAATAAATCCATTTGATATATCTTTCCTAAGGATTGAGGAAAAATGCATTCTAGTGAACTCATGGCTTTTATGTGAATTTGTATATACAGTTACATTGTAAACAAATATTTTCCAATAGTTGTTATGAACCCAGATACGATTACTAATGGGTCTCCCTCTTGGATAAAAGATAAAGTCTAAAAGATGTTTTCGGTACTGTTTACTCTTTGTAATAATTGTTCCAAGTTCTATGAAGTAGATTTATAGTATAGAATAAGATGTATAAAATTGGTATGGAAAAATTTTGCCTAATAGCTCCCTCTGAGTATGAGTTACATTCCTGAGGGTAAAAGATCATTGATTTGACTTAACTCAAATAGTTGGCTTCCACAGATAATAAGGTCCTCTAATTACCTATACAATTTCTGGATAGTGAAACAGAGAATACGCACATGTGGGTAGGAGAAAAAATAGACTGCATGCATATAAATAAATGACTAAGTAATCTTAGATTATTTTTAGTCAACTAAATAAGTCAATAGGTTAGTATGCTCTTTTCTTCAAATATATACAGAACTACGTGCTTAAAAACAATGTTCGTACAATGGGCAAAAGTGGTATCTACACTCATTTAAGTAAATTGGATTACAGTTTCCTTTTTAGTGCTTTCTGATATTTCCCCTTTTTCCTCTAGTACAGTTTTAATTTCCTAGGAGGCAACTGTAATAGTCTCAGTTTCATGACCTTACATTTCTTTTAATGCATGGGATTTTTCAGAAGTTCTTGCTTCTGCCTACATATAAAATACAATTATGCTTTATTTCAAAATATGTTGAAAAATGAACTCATCTCATATTCATTTTAGGAATACATATAGAGAGATTACACAGAAATGAGGAATTCATCTGTGAATAGGTGAATTTTCAGAGCACATATGTTAGATTTATCATTTTCCATTTAGCCTTTGCTATTCCATCAAGAAACTAGATAACATTCCTCATACTTATTAACCAGTTGCATGATCTTTTTCCCCACCAACTGAAAAGAAGGAATTTTTTGAGGCCATTTCCAACTTCTTGGAAACCCTGTGAACTCAGAGACAAACCAGCCTGACCTGTGGGATGGATCTAACTCCTTTCAGAGGTTCATGGCCCTGTGAAACATGGCAGAGTTACCTCCAGCTTATCACAGAATTAAAATTCAATATGGAAAATTAAAATTTTAGCTTGTAAGATGCATTTCACTTTTGCTTTTTAGGTGCTGCAGACTTTCACATAGGCAGTATATGATTTTACCCTTTCTCTATTGATTTTTAATTGCTTTTTTATTTAATTTTAGCTGAAGGATAGTTGCTTTACAATATTGCCTTGGTTTATACCATATATCAACATGAATTAGCCATAGGAATACAGATGCCGCCTCCCTGTTGAACCTCCCTCCCATTCCCCACCTCCTCACACCTCTTTACACACAGGAGTTAGAGTTCCCTGAGTCACATAGTAAGTTTCCATTGGCTATTTTACCCCTTCTCTTTTAACGTTAAGGAAATTGAGGCTTTAAATTACTTATTAATATGGCTAGACTTGTGAATGAACCAATAACCTCTGATATGGGAAAGCTGAGGAATAAATGCCTGGTCTCACTATATACTTAGACTTTTTAACCCCTCTATCTTGGCTTTCCAGGTGACTAGTGGTAATGCTGGTGCAGATGATGTAAGAGACAAGGGTTTGATCCCTGGGTCGGGAAGATCCCGTGGAGGAGGGCATGGCAACCCGTTCCAGTATTCTTGCCTGGAGAATCCTTGGACAGAAGAGCCTGGGTGGGCTACAGTCAATGGGGTCACAAAAGAGTCAGACATGACTTAGAAACTAAACAACAACAAGAAACTCTTAAAGTGTAGAGCCCAGTAACATTGCTTTCTTTTATGTCACAACTAAAATGTTTGTGAATAAGAGTCAGACATGACTGTAGCGACTTAGCACGGAAGCACGTGTCTTGGCTAGTTCATCTGAAAATAAGGATACTACACAAAATTATTGTGAATATTAAGACAAGGTAACTTTTTAAAAGAACTTATAATAATGCATAGTGCACAATAAGTGCTATATAAGTGTTTGCAAAATAAATTCCATTTAATAATTTTAATGGACTCAAAATGTATAAACCATTCCTTTGAAAGACTGCCAACCAATGGAGTTGCTAGAAATAAACACTTACTCCTTCATTTGATATTAGATACTGTGTTATTAGCTCAACAAATTATGGAACTCTTAGTATTTGCCAGGATTAATGGTAGCTGCTGGAAATCAGGAGGGAAAAAGTGCTGCCCTCAAAGAGTCTATTCCAGTTGAAGAGATTGAAATATCTAAATAATTAAAACACAATGTGATTGGTGCAATGAAATAATGTCAGAAAGCTATAAATTTTGACTTCAAGGGAGGCCTCACAAAGGAGTTTCAGTAGTTCTTGAAGTTTTAATAGAAATATATCTAGCAAAGACAGAGGAAAATACATCTTCATTAGTGCAAACAGAAAGGATGGATGAGGCTGCGGCTGCTTTAGCTCTGCTCTCGGGCTTTCTCATTCAGGGATAGGATAGAGGAGCAGCCCAGTGTGGGGCTTTCCCGCTGTCATACAGAAAGGAAGAGCAAGGGGGTGAGCCCAAGCCTGCAATCACACTTACAACTTCTGTTCAGATGTGCTGGTGTCACACCTCCACATTCTGTGAATCAATGGAAGGCACATGGTCAGCTCCAAATCACTGAATAGGGTTCAATATACTCTATGTTTCTGTCTCGAGGGTAGTAAAGGCCACATCACAATAAGCAGGGATGACAATCTCCCTGTGGAATAAAAGAAGTGAATAATTAAACTGTAATATGAACTATCCCATGCATTTATGGAGTCGGGGGGTGGTGAATCTTTTGTGGTTGGAGTAAGACCATGTAATTGTAGTGAATGGGGAGTAATAAAGCAAGAATGATAAATATTGCCAAATTGCATGATATCTTGTATCTTGCTGAAACATCTTGACTTTATCCATGATCAGAAATACATTTTTAGAAATATGACCCTGACCAAAATGTGGAGGAAGGTCTGGATAAGGAGAAAGTGGAGGTATACAGGCTGGTGATGGGAAGAAGCTTACAAATACATGTAGAGGACCCGGGGAAGGTAGAATTGGCAGACAGACCCACTGTGGGAGATGAAGAGTAAGGATGTGAGAAGAAAGTAAGAAGGGATCCAGCTTGGATGGCTAAGTAATGAGATCGAATGAGCCAGGAAATATGGGGAAAATCAGTCATTATTAGCCAAGAAGGTGAGTCTTCTGCTAAGGTCAAGTTCTAAGTCGAAGGGAGGTTTCAGAAAATGAAACTTGTGGGCTGACTTCATAGGAAAGCAAGAGGCTGGAGTGAGAGGGATCCCTGGAAAAGCAAATAGGAAATGGCAATGAGAAAATAAAAATGATATTAAGCAGCATGCCATGATCAGAAATTTTAAGGTACTTAGGGCCACAGAAGGTAGTCAACGAAAGAAAATTCTGAAAAGTCAAATATACTTGTCTTAGTGTTCTGGCCCATTTTCTTTGTCAATGTTCCATCTCAGTTTAAGAGGACATGGAAATTGAGAATGACATGAATGCAATAAAAGGAACAAGGTATAAAAAGTCTTTTCTAATTAGTTAAACTCAGCAAGGTTAAAGGCCAACTAGAAACCAAGTTATATTTGTAAAAGGAGTTTTGAAAATGGCAAATGATCAGGAGAAATACTATATAAAATTAAAACATCAATTTCTAATTTTCATACATAGTAATCTGATAATTATTTTTGTTATGCTTTTTTAAAAGTTACTCATTTCATTTTAGGAATGTAGAAACAGTCAAACAGAAATTAGCATCAATAATTAGCACTAGGTCTCTGTATTAAGGCTTCCCAGGTGGTTCAGTGGTAAAGTCTCTGCCTGCGAATGAAGGAGACCTGTGTTCGATCTATGGGTCAGGAAGGTCCCCTGGAGGAGAAAATGGCAACCCACCCCAGTATTCTTGCCCAGAGAATCCGTGGATAGAGGAGCCTGGTGGGCTACAGTTCATGCGGTCACAAAGAGTCAGATACAACTTAGCAACTGAGCATGCACACACTCTGTATTAAGTTAGCCTAAGTGATTATGTGGATCACTTCAGGTTCAATTTAGTTTATATAGCCAGAGTCAATATTAACACTGTAAATATCACATACTATTCTTGTACAATGCTAACATGAGACAGAATAAAATTTTATAAAGGAAAATATTGTTGTTATAGATTTTAAAATGAGGCTGGTTGTCTAGCTTGGATGGAAAGCAGCAGGTCAGAAAGGTCTTATTGAGTTTAAAACAATCGAGTCAGATTCTCAGTTTAACATTTCCAGAAATTCAGTTGGAAAAGTTACTAAATTATTAACTTCTTAAAGACTGACTTAAGTTTAGTGTGAGCTAAAAAACCCATCAAACCCTAACTTATAAACCATGATGTTCACTTATTCATTCACAAAGTGTATCTTTTCACTCAAGATTACATGAAAGAAAATTTACCTGAGGTAATACTATATCTTGTATGAAAGTAAATAAATAAAGTTTAAATAAAATTCTAATCTGAATTGCTATCAGGCTAGAACTGGACAAGATTCCTTTCTGTAGTCTAAAGATAATTTTTTCTACATACCCATGATTGACTGAATTCCTGAGGCCCGCTCTGGATACAGTGACTCGGGACTTCCCTGGTGGTTCAGATCGTAAAGGCTCTGCCTACAATGCAGGAGATCTGGGTGTGATCCATGGGTCAGGAAGATCCTCTGGAGAAGGGAATGGCAACCCACTCCAGTACTCTTGCCTGGAAAATTTCATGGATGGAGGAGCCTGGTAGGCTACAGTCCATGGGGTCCCAAAGAATTAGACACGACTGAGCGATTTCACTTTCAGGAGTTCCAGGAGGTGGGACCAGGAGTTTGATCACAGTGTCTCAGATGATTCTGATCCTGAGATAAGTTTCAGAAACATTGGCAGGAGATATCAACACTTGCTCAACTCCGTTTTCAAATATGGTTTGTGCAGATTTCTGACTTCTCTTTCCAGATTGTTAAGGAAAAAATTCTTACACATTAATAGTTTATTCTTTAACATTTCTTAGTTGCTATGGCTGATCTGAGAAATAGGCTTCAGTTCAATTCAGTTGCTCAGTTGTGTCCAACTCTTTGCGACCCCATGAACTGCAGCACGCCAAGCCTCCCTGTCCATCACCAACTCCCAGAGCTTATTCAAACTCATGTTCATTGAGCCGGTGATGCCATCCAACCATCTCATCCTCTGTTATCCACTTCTCCTCCCACCTTGAATCTTTCCCAGCATCAGGATTTTTTCCAGTGAGACAGTTCTTCACATCAAGTGGCCAAAGTATTTGAGTTTTGGCTTCAGCATTAATCCTTCCAATGAATATTCAGGACTAATTTCCTTTAGGATGGACTGGTTGGATCTCCTTGCAGTCCAAGGGACTCTCAAGAGTCTTCTCCAACACCACAGTTCAAAAGCATCAATTCTTCAGTGCTCAGCTTTCTTCACAGTCCAACTCTCAAATCCATACATGAATACTGGAAAAACCATAGTTTTGACTAGATGGACCTTTGTTGGCAAAGTAATGTCTCTGCTTCTTAATATGCTGTCTAGGTTGGTCATAACCTTTCTTCCAAGGAGCAAGCATCTTTTAATTTCATGGCTGCAGTCACCATCTGCAGTGATTTTGGAGTCCAAGTAAAATAAAATTTTCCACTGTTTCCATTGTTTCCCCATCTATTGCTGTGAAGTGATTGGACCGGATGTCATGATCTCTGTCTTCTGAATGTTGAGTTTTAAGCCAACTTTTTCACTCTCGTCTTTCATTTTCATCAAGAGGTTCTTTAGTTCTTCACTTTCTGCCATAAGGGTGGTGTCATCTGTGGTTATTTATATTTCTTTTGGCAAACTTGATTCCAGCTTGTGTGTCATCCAGCCCAGCATTTCTCATGACGTACTTTGCATATAAATTAAATAAGCAAGGTAACAATATACCACCTTGAAGTACTTCTTTCCCAATTTGGATCCAGTCTGTTGTTCATGTCCCGTTCTAACTGTTGTTTCCTGACGTGCATACAGATATTTCAGGAGGCAAGTAAGGTGGTCTGGTATTCCCACCTGTTTAAGAATTTTCCACAGTTTGTCTTGGTCCACACAGTCAAAGGCCTTGGCATAGTCAATAAAGCAGGAATAGATATTTTTCTGGAACTCTCTTGCTTTTTCAATGATCCAGCAGATGTTGGCAATTTGATCTCTGGTTCCCCCTGTCTTTTCTAAGCCCCACTTGAACATCTGGAAGTTCATGGTTCACATACTGTTGAAGCCTGGCTTGCAGAATTTTGAGCATTACTCTGCTAGAATGTGAGATGAGTATCATTGTGCACTAGTTTCAGCATTATTTGGCATTGGAATGAAAACTGACATTTTCCAGTTTGGTGGTCACTGCTGAGTTTTCCAAATTTGCTGGTATATTGAGTGTAGCACTTTCACAGTATCATCTTTTAGGATTTGAAATAACTGGAATTCCATCACCTCCACTAGCTTTGTCTCTAATAATACTTCCTAAGGCCCACTTGACTTCGCATTCCAGGATGTCTGGCTCTAGGTGAGTGATCACTCCATGAAGATCTTTTTTGTATAGTTCTTCTGTGTATTCTTGCCACCTCTTCTTAATATCTTCTGCTTCTGTTAGGTCCATACCATTTCTGTCCTTTATTGTGCCCATCTTTGCATGAGATGTTCCTTGGCATCTCTAATTTTCTTAAAGATATCTCTAGTCTTTCCTGTTCTATTGTTTTCCTCTGTATCTTTGCATTGATCACTGAGGAAATCTTTCTTATCTCTCCTTGCTATTCTTTGGAACTCTGCATTCTTGATTTTATAGAAACTTGGTTTCTGTAGTATCATGGTTCCACACCACATAAGGTGAATTATTTTGATGACAAATAGTCTCACTTATTTCAGGTGGCTATAACTAATTTCACAGGAAGATTTCAAAGGAAAATCTCCCCAGTGCCTAAATATAGTTCTTTTCATTATAGTTTACAATTTGTTGTTGTGTCTGACTCTCTGTAACCCCTTGGACTGTAGCACACCAGGCTTCCCTGTCCTTCACTATCTCCTGGAGTTTGCTCAGATTCATGTTCATTGAGTCGATGATAGTATCTAACTGTCTCATCCTCTGCCACCCTCTTCCCCTTTTGCCTTCAACCTTTTGCAGCATCAGGGTCTTTTCCAATGAGTTGGCTCGTTGCATTAGATGGCCAAATTATTGGAGCTTCAGTATCAGTCCTTCCTATGAATAACCAGGGTTTATTTCCTTTATGACTGACTGGTTTGATTTCCTTTTAGTCCAAGGGACTGTCAAGAGTTTTCTCAACACCATAGTTCAAAAGGATCAATATCCCACAGAGCCACCCAAGATGTGGCAAACTGCAAATCTGCAGTAGCTTGTCCAAAACTTTGCCAATGAATATATTAGAAATTCAGAATTATTTGCATTTTAAAAATTGAATGGAGCATTTTCTATATATTAATTGCATCATATACCAAGCATTGTTGAAGCTGTGCTCTGTAATAAGTGGAGAAAAGTGTGCGTGTATGTCTGTTTTTTACTATTTTTGGTTCAGGTCAGATTCTTACAAAGTAAGTCTTCTGTGTCACACTTGAGATTAATCCTGTGTGTATTTGTTTCTACTTTGAAATAACAATTAACAGATTATAAACCTATATAATAGAAATGAGTGGGAGGATTAAGAGAAGTGAACTGAATGAATGTATTTATGTCATTCCTTAATCAGATATGAATCCTCATCCTTGTTTTGTGCCAGGTGCTGTAATTCTATGTGAAGACTATGGTTATAGTCTTCTTTTAAAACTGACTTGAGAAATTAATACTGTTAACTTGAAGATGGTATTTGAGAACAGACAGCTATATCTCATATGGGATGTCTATTTTATGGTGTGTCTTTCCGAGTTTGATCAGGATCGATGAACTGAGACTTTTCCTGGAGACTGTTACCTTCATTTCAAAGTGACTGGAAACCCAAGGCTTCTGTCACCTGTGCCAAAGCAAGAACAGTGGCGGATTTTGCTGAAACTGGTTATGAATGTCTCCCACTACTGGCACCGCTGAAGTATAGTCTGTCCGTATGCATGTGAGGAGAGAGTAGAAATGAAAATGAAAGCAGGACATGGCAAAGGTAAAGTAAAAGATTTTACTATTAGGCTAGTGCTTTGATCATAAAGATTCAAACATATCTATCACCCTACATCTGTGAGAATGTATTAAAAGGTTAATGAAGTTTTGTACCTTTTTGGACTTAGAACTAAATTGTCAGGTCAGCAAAGATGAAAAATTTTTGTCCTGTAGACTAACCTAGGAAATTGGGGGAAAAATGAGATGCCCTTATGATTTGTTTCCAAACATCCAGTATCTTCAAACTGTTCTACACAGTTTTGAGGCTGTTTAAAAGGAACTATATAGAGCTAATCCTGTTTAAAAAGAAATTGGGAAAGTTCAAGAAAATCCCTTATGTGAGAAATCAGGACAATTTTTTTTCCCCTGTGATTTATATACAATTTATAGATCTTTGAATTGAATATTCACCATTTTAATAATTTCCAAGAGACAACTGCTTCACCAAGTCTGTAGCATAAGAATCACATCATAAGACTGCATATAATTGTCATACTGCCATGGGTTAAATGAGCAGAGCTTGAAGTGTTATTTTTTGAAAAAATTGAAAGGTTGTGGCAGTAATAAAAAGGTTGAATGGTAATGCCTCTAATTGAACAGTAAGGCCTCTTCCCTATTAAGTCACTCTTTCATCTGTCTTTTTAATTATTTCATTATCATTTTGTACTGCAGTTCACAATGAAATGACCATTTGTGTTTAAGTGAAAGCTAATTATTAGGACTGAATTATTGTGCAGTTTATTGATCCCTATGGTGGATTAAGGGCTTTAAGTTCGTCTAGACAGAATAGTTAGCAAAATGACAAAAGGAAACATATAAGACCCTTGGGAAGAATCCCTATGCTCCATAAGCAATTAATGCCTGCCAGGTAATGGAATTTAAGTTTATACTAAATCCAGCAGAGCTTTGACATTTCAACTGCCTTATAAACACATTAGTCTAATGAATTAAGACTTATGAATTGTGTTTAGACACAAGAAGGAATAGTAAGTCCAGGATATTTTCAGCCAGCACTGATCGAATGAAAAATAGATCATTTTCTCTCTGAATCTGATGAAAAATGGAACATGTTCTTCTTTGTGTTTATCTCTGTTCATTCTGCTCTGTGCTGATGGATGTGTATTAACAATTTCCATTTCCCAGAGAACACTAATCTCCCTTATGGATGCGAAAAGTATGCAGTGATAAACCAAGAAAGGAAAACATACATATATGTGTGTGTATATAGTACTGCTGAGTAAGAAGCCAAACAGCCTATTCATCTCAATCCAGTGCTGGGCAATTTTTAAAGCCATCTGTCATTACAGTGATGAACGAACCCTGGTCTGAGCTGATGATACAGCCATTGCTGTTATTTATAAGAGCATGTTCTTGAGTGGGCTTTGAGGAGATTTTACCCAGTCCTTTAGTTATGTGACTTTTTTCCCTTAAACTTCTTGGTGTTCAAAACTCTTTTGACAACATGGAATAAAGGATTTTTGGAGGAAAAAAAGTGCTAAAACTCTACTGATGGCAAAGATTTTGGCAATTACCCTAGCAAACCATGACAAATTGATTCAGACAGAGATGCTGCCAACTTTTCAGGTATTCTTCTTTGCCATCTTCATTTTCAGCCTTCCCACAAAAATCTCTCTTAGTGTACCAACCATGATTATTTAAGGATCAGGTAACAGATTTTTAAGTAATATGCTATAAAAATCAGGTACATTTTACCTGCGTAGATTTCTCTGAATTAAAAGTGCTTTTTTATTTATTTATTTATTTTTGGTGTTATGAAAGTTGTGACAGTATTGAACATTTTAAGAACAGACTTTTGTTTTATATATATATATAATGTGTGTGTATATATATGCACATATATAATGTGTGTGTGTATATACACACACACACACACACACATATATGTATATATATATAAAATCATGTCAAAGACTATTCAATGAAGAGGTGCCATACCTGACAGCCAGAGGCACAGTTTAAATATTTAAGTATATTTATACAAAATATGTTTTAGGTGCTTATCATATAAGTTTGCATTACATTGAAAGCCGTCTTATGTACCAGATATAATCTATTTAGCAATTGCAAAAATGTTTGCTTCCATTATATTTATGCACAATTTTATTGCTTGCATTTGACAGTGGCAAAGTAGCGAGTTTAATAAGCAAGCGTAAGTTTTTATAGCAATGGTTATGGACTTTTATGGTATTTAAACTAGATTAATCAGTGAAGTATGATGAAGTCGAAGAATTGAACAGACTGTGTGCTCTTAAATATAAAACACTAATGGGGAAATCTTGCACGAGGCGATATTTGTTATTATGAAAATATAATAAAAGGATAATTGGTGGGGTTCTCTTTCTAGGAAAAAGCTGGGTTTTCTTAGCTTAAGAAGTCAAATTAATGCCTAGGGAAATAGGACATCCTTCTTATATATAGACATGGTGCCACCTACATGAGAGTCGTTTGATTTTTAAAACCTAAAATAAAACTTATGCCTTACATTATGCCATTATATGGCTGAATTGCAACTATTATCCTGTAGAAAATGATACCAAGCATCTTTTTCTAATTTTATCTTTGTAAAATTGCACATATGCCCCTAGACAGACATATTCAGATGTTGATTTATAATATGTTCTATGATGGGATGATTTTGTTTTCTGTTTTGAAGAAAAACTGTTCACTCCTAATGAACAAAGTCATAAACTATTTTTCAGAATGCTTGAAATTTGAATGCCTCAAGTCTAAAGTAAAAGTTCAAGCAAAGAGGATTAATTCACTTTATAATAAATGAAAGGAATACATGCTCCAAAGTCAATTAAGTCATGTTCTCTGAACTTAGGTAATTAATACAAGTATTAGTATTTCTATTACTACATAACATGTAACATTAGAACTTAGCAGTTCAATGTATCAAACATTTATTGTCTCAGTTACTCTGGCTCAGGAATCTAGGAGCTGGGTTTCTCTGGATCAAGGTGAAGTTGCTCAGTTGTGTCTGCCCCTTAAGACTCCATGGACGGTAGTCCACCAGATTTCTCTGTCCGTGGAAATTTCCAGGCAAGAATACTGGAGTGGGTTGCCATTTCCTTCTCCAGGGGATCTTCCCGACCCAGGGATCAAACCCGGGTCTTCCGCATTGCAAGGCAGATGCTTTACCATCTGAACCACAGGGAAGCCCTCTCTGGATCAAGGAGGATCACAAAGTTTCAGGCAAGCTGCCAAGATGGGATGGTGTCTCACCTAAAACCTTGTTGTCCTTTTCTAAACTCACTCATGTGGCTGTTGTCAGGGTTCAGTTTCTTGATGGCTACTGCCCTCCATTCCTTGCCACATGGGTCTTGCCATAAGGCAGCTCACAATGCAGCAGCTAGTTTCCCTCAGCTCTAGGGAGAGAGTGACCACCTAAGATGGAAGCCAGTCTTTTCGTAACCTAGTATCAGAAGGGGCATGCCATCATTTCTGATGTATTCAGACAAAGGACTAAGTCAAATAAGTCAAACACCCTTCAGAAAGAGGACGGACAAGGTTATGCATCTCAGGAGGTGGAGATTGTCATGGGCTCCTTTAGACATTGCCTCCTACAAAGTTGATGGCCTAGCAAAAGAGAGAAAAGAACGAAAATGAAGTCACTCAGTCGTGTCTGACTCTTTGTGAGCCCATGAACTGTAACCTATCAGGCTCCTCCATCTGTGGGATTTTCCAGGCAAGAGTACTGGAGCGGGGTGCCATTTCCCTCTCCAGAGGATCTTCCTGACTCAGGGATCGAACCTGGGCCTCCCTCGTTATAGGCAGATGCTTTACCATCTGAGCCCCCAGGGAAGCTTACAAAAGGGAGAAAACCAACTCTTAGAGCAGAACGTTGCATCATGTTAGGAGTGCACGCAGAGTGCAAAGCACAGTTCTGTTGATGGACTGTGTTACGTAAACTGTCCAGTGGAAAGATCACCCAAAAAAGATGGGAAGAACCAGTATCCAGTGGCATATGTGGTAGTGGCAAAAAGAGTATTTCTGGTGGGGGATATTTAAAAAGGTTTGCAGGTAAGTTTACAAGTTGATGCCTACAGCTAGAAGACCAGCTGTAATAGGAAGGATGGGAATTTAGGCTTAGGTTTTTGTTGTTCATTTGCTAAGTAATGTCTGACCCTGTGAGCCCATGGACTGCTGCACACCAGGCTTCCCTGTCCTTCACTATCTCCCAGAGTGTGCTCAAACTCATGTCCATAGAGTCGGTGATGCCATCCAACCATCTCATTCTCTGTCATCCCCTTCTCCTCCTGTCCTCAATCTTTCCCAGAATCAGGGTCTTTTCCAATGAATCATCTCTTCACATCAGGTGGCCAAAGTATTGGAGCTTCAGCTTCAAAATCAGTCCTTCCTATGAATATTTAAGGTTGATATCCTTTAGGATTGGCTGGTTTGATCTCCTTGCTGTCCAAAAGACTCTCAAGAGTCTTCTCTAGCACCACAGTTTGAAAGCATCAATTCCTCAGCACTCAGCCTTCTTTATGGTCCAACTCTCTCATATCCATACTTGAATACTAGAAAAACCCTAGCTTTAACTAGATGGACCTTAGTTGGTAACGTAATGTCTCTGTTTTTATTATGCTGTCTAGGTTGGTCATAGCTTTTCTTCCAAGGAGCAAACATCTTTTAACATAAGATGGTATAAGATGATAAGATGATTGATATGATGTATACTCATAATCCAAGAAATTGTTTTTAAGTAGTTATATTTTATGTTCACTACACACCTTTCTTAAGGGTTTCCCAGGTGGCACTAGTGATAAAGAACTTGCCTCCCGATGCAGGAGACAGAAGAGTGCAGCTTTGATTCCTGGGTCGGAAAGATGCCTTGAAGTAGGGCACAGCAACCAACTCTAGTATTCTTGTCTGGAGAATCCCATGGACAGAGGAGCCTGGTGGGCTACAGTCCTTAGGGTCACAAAGAGTTGTATGTGACTGAAGCAACTGATCATCACACACACACCTTCCTTACAGACTTTTCATCTATTTATTCCTATAGGAACTACGGCAACTTTTTCCAACTTCATAATGTGTATGTTAAAAGAAAATGTGACAGGGCACTAAAGACCTGAGCCTTAGAACAGCATCCAGGTGTTACATGGTGGCAACTTTGGTTAGAAGTTTCAGGTATACATAAATGACCCTTGGATAATAGACAAACTAAAATGCACCCACCACTTATCCTAGATTCTCCAAATCCAGAAATAATAAACCATATATTAATATATTCCCAGACAACTACTAACTCGCTGGTAAATTGTGCCTGTTATTGTCTTGGCCTTAAATGATGCCTGTGATAGAGTGAAAGCCAAGCGAGGCTGTGTTGTCAAGTAAGAATAATAACAGAACTGACCTCAGATCTGCATAGCCTCATAACTCGGAGGTTATGCATTGTTTTTTTGTGTATTTTGCAGAGTATTTTACCAGGTGACTAACTCTGTTATCAAAGACAGGAGTACATGAGCCTTACAGAAGGACGAACCAACTTTCTACAGAAAATACTGTGAATGATGTCTCTGTATCAAACCAGAACTGGCTAAATTTTTGGGTTAGGAGTATCTTATATCATTGTCACCTCTCTAACATGCATAAAAATGACATACACATTAAAGCTATGACCAACCTAGACAGCATATTAAAAAGCAGAGACAATTCTTTGCCAACAAAGGTCCATCTAGTCAAAGCTATGGTTTTTTTCCAGTAGTCATGTGTGGAAGTTGGACCATTAAGAAAGCTGAGCGCAGAAGAATTGATGCTTTTGAAATGTGGTGTTGGAGAAGACTCCTGAGAGTCCCTTGGACTGCAAGGAGATACAACCAGTCCAACCTAAAGGAGATCAGTCCTGGGCGTTCATTGGAAGGACTGATGCTGAAGCTGAAACTCCAATATTTGGCCACGTGATGCAAAGAACTGACTCATTTGAAAAGACCCTGATGCTGGAAAGGATTGAAGGCAGGGGGAGAAGGGGACGACAGAGGATGAGACGGCTGGATGGCATCACCGACTCCTTGGACATGAGTTTGAGTAAACTCCAGGAGTTGTTGACTGACAGGGAAGCCTGGCATGCTGCAGTCCATTCGGTCGCAAAGAGTTGTATGTGACTGAGTGAGTGAACTGAACTGACTGAAGCTCAGTTTAACAATGAGCCTAGTATTTGTTGGCAAATTTACACTGAATTCATAAAATACCTTTAATTATAGCATAGATAATGAAATAAAATATACTAGTAGTTGAACATTGAGATTTTATTTTCTTCAGGAAAAAATGGAAACTTCCTAAATATTTGCTCAAACAACTAGCAAGCACATATGATTGCATGTTTTATAGTCCTGTAGGAGAAAATGGAAATATACTGTAGGTGTTAATCCTAGACTAGAGTTAGACATCATGGATTTAAATCTTGGTTTCATTGCTGGAGAATTCCTAAAAAGTACCAACTTCTCTAAGACTCGGTGTGATCACTGGCAAAAAAAATGAAATAATATTGATGCTATTTCACAAGGAGGTTCTGCAGTTTAAACGAGTAAGCTACTGAAAAAAGCAATTAACAAATGCAATGCCTAAATATTAAAGGCACTTAATATATTTAGCTATTCTTATCAAATTTCCTTTCAAAAATCATTCTTATATGATTTTATTTTCTGATTTTTAAAATTTTTATTTATTAAATAACAGCATAGGATAACTTTTATGAAGCTAAACATGAGAAATTGTACTTCAGATCAATTTGATGATTTGACCATCAGAGACCACTATAAGTATTCATATTATTCATTTGCTCATTCATTAAATCAGTATTTATTGGGTGTTTTTTTTTAATCTTTTATTACTAAATAAGGCACTGGAGGCTAAAATCCCTACCCTCATAGAGTTTACAATCTATTGTGAAATAAAGATGCTAATCATGTAAACAAATGCAAAAACTGAAACTGATATGGTGGTTATAGAATTTGCTGCACTTGTATTAAGAATATGATATTACATGCTAGGAGTATTAAGTGTCAATCAGCTTACAATTTTGCTAATAGTATTCATGAATTTTAAAAACATGCCTTTTTATTTAAATGTATGGTTAAGCAATATGTATAAATCATTTAGCTTAGTGGCTAGTGAATAATCAGAACCTAATCTATTTTACCTAGCCATAATTACATGCATATTTACAGTTATTATTAAAAAGTAAATCATCATTAGGGGCTATAATCAATGTTAATACCAATATGCTACCAAATATACATCAAAATAAGTTTTTGCTACTGAGAGAAAGAGTAACATTCAGTGAGATGTCATACCCAACTATAATAGGGGTTAGTTTTGTTTTGGATAAGACTGTTGTTCTAACATTCAATATAAAACTTCACATATCTTACTGAATATCAGAATTGTAGACCCTTAAAATCTACTTACTCCAAATTTCTTCCAGTGCCTAAAATCTCTATATTTTACATCTGGAAAATAGTTTCACTATACTTTGGAACACTCTTTTGACCCTTAATTATATTATAATCAATAATTTAAACTCAATTGGCTCAGACTCTATTGAACACTCATTCTGTTCACAAAACTTCTTTGAAAGTTTTAAACTTCATGATATGATAATTTGGTGAATTTTTAAGAACAGTATAGCTGAATAGCATACAGAGCATATAAGTGCCCAGGTGAGTAAACCATTAGTTTCTAATAAGAGGAAATTTTTAAAGACGGTTTGCTACATCTATTTACTAATATTTTGAGCTAAATTTGAATGCACACATTCGATAATGAAAAAGTCAACAGAGTGATCACTCTTATTTATATTTGCTATTTAGAAGTTTTATAGAACCACATTTTCTCTTAGAATAGTAGAAAACACTATGAATTGATTAAATTAGTGCATTGATTTGTAATAAGATTACATTGAGTGAATAGTACAACTTTTTCTTAGGTTTTATTATGAACCTATGGATTATAAAAGAGAAATAATCTTCTCTGGTCTGTTTTATATTTTGGATAGTTTTGGGTTTTAGAAACTGAGATAATAATATTAGACATATTGACAACTTAATGTATTTTCATCATGAGAAATTTAACCTCAGAATTCTAATTGTAAGGCAAAATTGGAGGAAATAAACATGAAAATAGATGCATTTTTAGGGTACTTCAGACTCAAGTGAGATATAAGCATTCCATTATATAAGCATATTAGATGCTTATAAATTAATCTAAAGATCTCTATTAAAGTCTCCTTTTCTTTCAAACAAATGACCAAATCCTTCCATAATTTACTTTGATTGATCCTCTTTATCTCTGAATTTCCTAAGAAGGGGTCACTCCTGGTATCTGTAACTTTGCTGAGGCATTAATCCTTAATAAATATCTAGCTTGAGTAATTTGTTACCCCTTCCTGCAAGTACTAATTTATTATCCATAGAATGATTAACAGATTTGTTGACCCATTCTAAGAGCTTCCTCTGATTATAATATAATTAAATGTATTTAGAATTTGTACCTCAGATTAAAATAATTTGAAGATGTAGACTAAAACATTAAAATCACATAATTAGAGTTTGAAAGAAGCAAAAGGGGAAGGACATTGAGGAAAACAGGGCTACATCAGGCTTTGACACTTTATCTGATTAACAGTTGATTATGGATTTAGTGCTACTCGTATTAGGTCTCCCCTGGTGGCTCAGGTGGAAGAGAATCCACTTGCAATGCAGGAGACCTGGGGTCAATCCCTGGTCAGGAAGAGCCCCTGGAAAAGGGAATGATCATGTTAAGAATGTGATATTATATGGTAGGAGTAGGAATTTTTTTTTCAAATACGCTGATGAGCTTTGAGATAAAAAGTGAGATTCAGAGAAAACAGAGAATGAGATGTTGGCAACTTGGAAAACTGGGGACAGAGATAAAGGCCCAAAAGAAAGAGGGACATAGATACACAGCAGATACTGAAGAACTGAGAAACCAATGATGAAGAAACAGCAAGATTAATACATTAGAAATTTGCATGTGGCAAGTTCTGTGCATAATACCTGTTTCACACTACAAATGGAGAAGCACGGCCTATAAGAAGGAAAGGCTTAATTGTTTAGCACATGCATACCAAGTTGTTTCACTCTGCGATCCTATGGACCATAGCCTTCCAGGATCCTCTGTCCTGAAAATGAAAGATAAACTTAGTAGATATGTTCTAACAAAATGTTTTTTAAAGCATGCATATCCAGGAAGATAACTATTAATCAAACTACTTGTTAACACACACTGATTCTAATAAGTAGATATTAAACTAGCATTTTAAACTATTGAGCTAATTTGTAGTTTAATTCTATTAGATTATCTTTTATTCATTGCACTAAAAGTTTATCAGACAATCTCTGAACTAAATAATAATTTGCACCTCTTCTGCATCTTCTGCTATCAAGAAATTTACTTCTTAATGTAAGAACTTACCGCACACACGTATGAATTGAGATATTTCTCAATATGTGTGACTTGATAAGAGAACTTGGCTGGTCTGTACCCAAAAGAAATTTTCAGGCTCCCCCTAAGAGCTTTGAGAATTAAAACTTAAGTTTATTGAAAGAAAGTAAATCCAAAAAAGAAAAAAAAATAGGCTTTAAAAAAATGTTACAAGGCTGCGTATTTCTAAGTGAGAACTTGTGTGTATGGCAAGTGTCAATGGAAATTTACTTGAAACGGTAATTTTTTTTCTTCTTTTTGTCATTTAACAGTTTCTAGAGGTAAAGCATTTTGTGTTAGAAATTTAATTGGCTTGAATAATACATTTTCTACCTACATGATCAATGCCAAAAAATGTATCTCTACCAATTCAGCCTAAAATGAGTCCATTTATTTTAATCTCTCTAAAGTGTTTTTAGCTGTAACCACCTAAGATCTTTGTCTATTCTACCTCACTTGTATAAGTCTGTGTGAATTTTTGAAAGTTTATTTCATGATTATTTGTCTTTTAAAACTTTCCTTTTTTTACTTTGCTATCTTTTCCATTTTCTTTGAAATGTTCTAGCTTATTTAAATAGACTTATAGCTAATATGTTATCACAACACTATAAATCAACCCTTACTATGTGGCCATGACTCCTTTCAATTTTTATTGTGTTTTCCCTCTCTATTATTTGCTTCTGATTAAAAAAAAAAAAAAAACACAATCCCTGGTTAATGTCCTATTTTAGACTTGCCTCCTGGTTCAGATGTTAGAGTCTGCCCAAATGCAGGAGACCCAGGTTCAGTTCCTGGGTCAGGAAGATCCCCTGCAGAAGGGAGTAACAACATAGTCCAGTATTCCTGCCTGCAGCATTCCGTGGGAAGAGGAGCCCGGTGGGCCACATTTGGTGGGGTCACCAGGTCTTCATGACTGAGCGACTACACCTTCACTTTCATGTTCTATTTTGCTGTTTTCTTTTACCTAAAGATCAAAACTTGATCAAATATGTAATTTTCTTTAGGGGCTTCCCATAGGTGGCACTACTGGTAAAGAGCATGCGTGCCGTTGCAGGAGACATAAGAAGCACAGGTTCAATTTCTGAGACAGGAAGATCTCCTGGAGAAAGGCATGGCAACTCACTCTAGTATCCTTGCCTGGAAATTCCCAAGGACTGAGGATTCTGATGCCCTACAGCCCATGGGGTCTTAAAGAGTCAGACACAACTGAAGTGACTTAGCAGCAGCACATCAGTTTCTTTAGTCTATTTTTTTTTCTTTTAAAACTTCCTGTTCTTTCTTAGCACTCCTTTTCCTTGTTCTCATTTCTAGAATAGAAACATATGTTCATTTACATTTACTCTCCTATATCTATCTATAAATGTTATGAATTTTTTCCATACTTCATGTTTGCCTGAATACTTTGCAATATTTTTTATATTCAGAAAAATGTTCTAATGACTTAACCGTGAACATAACAATTATAAGGAGTTAACTTTTATGATGATAGGTTGCTGCTGTTTTAGTTTAATAGAACAGCATATAATTATACCTTTAAGTTAAATTTGATTAATATTTTCATTATCACAACTGATAAATTTAAATTTGTTTCACATTTTTATTTTTTACTGAAAAAAATACATTTAATTAACTTATATGCAGGGTATATCATGAGAAATGCTGGGTTGGATGAAGCGCAAGCTGGAATCAAGATTACAGGGAGAAATATCAATAACCTCAGATATGCAGATAACACCAGCCTTATGGCAAAAAGCTAAGAAGAACTAAAGAGCCTCTTGATGAAGGTGAAAGAGGAGAGTGAAAAAGTTGGCTTAAAACTCAACATTCAGAAAACTAAGATCCTGGCATCTGGTCCCATCAGTTCAGTTCAGTTGCTCAGGTGTGTCTGACTGTTTGGGACCCCATGAACCACAGCACGGCAGGCTTCCCTGTCCATCACCAACTCCCAGAGTTTACTCAAACTCATGTCCATTGTCTCAGTGATAACATCCAACCATCTCATCCTCTGTTGTCCCCTTCTCCTCCTGCCCTCAATCTTTCCAAGCCAGGGTCTTTTCAAATGAGTCAGCTCTTTGCATCAGGTGGCCAAAGTATTTAATTTCAATTTCAACATCAGTCCTTCCAATGAACACCCAGGACTGATTTCCTTTAGGATGGACTGATTGGATCACCTTGCAGTCCAAGGGACTCTCAAGAGTCTTCTCCAACACCACAGTTCAAAAGCATCAATTCTTCGGTGCTCAGCTTTCTTTATAGTTCAACTCTCACATCCATACATGACCACTGGAAAAACCATAACCTTGACTACTTTGTTGGCAAAGTAATGTCTCTGCTTTTAATATGCTATCTAGGTTGGTCATAACTTTCCTTCCAAGGAGTAAGCGTCTTTTAACTTCATGGCTGCAATCACCATCTGCAGTGATTTTGGAGTCCAAAAAAATAGTCAGCCACTGTATCCACTGTTTCCTCATCTATTTGCCATGAAGTGATGGGACTAGATGCCATGATCTTAATTTTCTGAATGTTGAGCTTTAAGCTAACTTTTTCACTCTCCTCTTTCACTTTCATCAAGAGGCTCTTTAGTTCCTCTTCATTTTCTGCCATAAGGGTGGTATTATCTGCATATCTGTGATCATTGATATTTCTCCTGGCAATCTTGATTCCAGTGTGTGCTTCTTCCAGCCCAGCGTTTATCATGATGTATTCTGGATAAAAGTTAAATAAGCAGGGTGACAATATATAGCCTTAATGTACTCCTTTTCCTATTTGGAACCAGTCTGTTGTTCCATGTCTAGTTCTAACTGTTGCTTCCTGACCTGCATAAGATTTCTCAAGAGGCAGGTCAGGTGGTCTGGTATTCTCATCTCTTTCAGAATTTTCCATAGTTTATTGTGATCGACATAGTCAAAGGCTTTGGCATAGTCAATAAAGCAGAAATAGATGTTTTTCTGGAGCTCACTTGCTTTCTCAATGATCCGACGGTTATTGGCAATTTGATCTCTGGTTCCTTTGCTATTTCTAAAACCAGCTTGAACATCTGGAATTGCGTGGTTCATGTGTTGCCGAAGCCTGGCTTAGAGAATTTTGAGCATTACTTTACTAGCGTGTGAGATGAGTGCAATTGTGTGATAGTTTGAGCATTCTTTGGCATTGACTTTTTTGGGGGATTGGAATGAAAAACTGACCTTTTCCAGTCTTGTGGCCACTGCTGTTTTCCAAATTTGCTGGCATATTGAGTGCAGCACTTTCATAGCATCATCTTTGGAGGACTGATGCTGAAGCTAGAGTTCCAACATTTTGACCACCTGATGCAAAAAGACTACACATTGGAAAAGACCCTGATGCTGGGAATGATTGAGGACAGAAGGAGAAGGCGGAAACTGAGGGTGAGATTGTTGGATAGTATAACTGATTCAATGGACATGAGTTTGAGCAAACTCCGGAAGATAGTGAAGGACAGAGAATCCTGCATGCTGCAATCCACAGGGTTTCAAAGAGCCAGACACAAGTTAGTCACTGAACAACAACAAAGCATACTGTAACTCACTAGAAAACCCAATGAAAGAAGATTTTAAAAGGAGTGCAATATACTTTACCTAGGAACATAAATAGGGAAACCTATTTCGAATATACCTGCACATCACAATAATCAACCATAATGAACAGACATAAGTGTTCTAAGGATGATTCTACATCATGAGAGTTTAGTTCTAAAGTTAGTATATAAATCAAATGCAATCTCAATAAAAATTTCTATAGAAATATATTCAAGACCAGATAGGAAAACTCTGAAAGTAGCAAAAAAGGTAAAGGATAACCCTGCCAGATATTACAACACAATATATAAAATTGCTATTAAATCAGTGTTAAAGCTGTGCATTTTGGCAGATGATTAAATAGACCAATGAAAGTAGAATGGAAATCTAGATATAGATCCTAAAATAGAAAATGAAATATGGTATATGTGGTTTCTAAAATAAGTGTGCATGTGGTGGGGGAAATACAGACTTAAAAATCTGAGGTGTCTGGCTAGCCATTTAGTAAAATATAAATGGGTCAGAAATCTATATTTAAAATAAATACTATGGATTTACTAGTGTAAAATGAGGATGAATTGCTTTATAATCTTGGAACATGAAAAACCTTTCTAATATGATTCCAGATTCAGAATCAGTAACAGAACTAATTACTAAATTCAAATATATTTCTACAGTCTGTGTGTATGGGGTAAGAGAAGCTCCATAAAGCAAATTTTAAGTGACTAACTAGAGTAAAATATTATCAGCTTTTTTCTTAAAGGGATAATCTCCAAATAAATACCTTTGAAAAAGTGGAAAGACCCAAATTAATTGATTAAATGGAAATAAATATGAGGATTAATTCAAAGGAAAGGCAAATTACCCATAACCATATGAATATATATTTAATTACTTGCATGAAGTAAAATTTAAATCAAGATTACACTGAAATACTGCTGTTTACTAGCAGAGTGGAAAACATTTGATAGTTTGACCATATACTCATTTGGCAAAGATTTGGAGCACAGTCATTCTCATGTACTATTGATGAGCATGAAAAATGATACAAATCCATGAGAGGATTATTTGGCAGGATCAGAAAAAAATAACAATTTTCTCTTTGATCCAGAGATTCCACTGATTGAGGTCCACCTTAAAGGTAGATCTTCACAAATATGAAGTGACATACATACAAGGTTTGTCATGCATGTTCTTTATAACACCGGAAGAATGGACATGAAATTTCCATCACAACAGGGCTGTGGTATACCTTCAGTGAGCCTATTTGATGAGCTTATTTGTATAAATTCAGTTTTTTTGAGATCAAGAAATATATCTGTCTCTCTCACTGTGCATTGTAATGCTTCTGCTCCTTCCTCTGGAAAACTAATAATCTTCTTAGATATGATTTTGTGCCTTCTTTTTACATGTTAGCTTAGTTTTTAATCTCTCTCTCTGCATTCCGGATAAGTGTCTCAAATTTATCCTCCATACCACTGACTTGATTTTCTGTAATCAAATCCAATTGGGACTACCTCCAATGTGGATTTTTATTATGCCACTCTTTTATGCTGCCAGCACCCTTTCCATCTTAACTCAGTTTTATCCTTAAGGCTTCTTGCTTCTGCTTCCTATAATTCATTTCCTCTTGCATTATTTTGAGGACAACAAGCTGCTGCTTGATTTTTTTTTTAAGTATATATTTTTCCTGTGAAGGTTATTGTCAAAGTTATTTTTTCCCTTGACTATTAAGTGTAATTTCCTTTTTCTTCACACTGAGGTTGTAATTCATAGATGTATTTTTATTTGTCTTGAGTGGGCAGAGTGTTTACCCTCAGGGTATGATCCCATGTCTCACAGCTCCTGTCACTATTTACTTGATGGTAGGTGGTGTATCCTCTTATATCTCAGCCTGAAGCATCACCCTGAGCTTGATTTGCAATTCGTAAAGTAGTCCTGTAAACTGAGTTTCCATCATCTGCTGCTTCAGTGCTAAACTTCTCCTGTTCCAATATTCATTTACTGTTGGAAGTCTTCTTTGAACATAATAATGCTAAATCCTTACTTCTTCCCCAGTGCTGCTCCTTGCTTTTTTATTTTTTAGTCCTATACTTCTGAACATAACGTTTGGATCGACATAATTCTACTTAGGTATAAGAGGGAGAGAAGCCAATACTTGTTGGAGGTAGCGCTGCTCACAGTACTTTGAATTTTTGTGCATATCCTGTCTTATGGGGGGAGTTATTTTGGTCCAGAGTATGAATTGTTTTATGTATAGTACAGGAATGTATCATGAACTAATAAGCAGAAATCTTACCCAGAGTTAAGCCCATAGCCTTTTCTTTGGTTCCCTTTGAATCATGAGTACTTTAATTTGTGATCAGTAGGAACAATATTATGCATTTCTTATGTACCACAATTTTAACCCTGAAACATTATCTCAAGTTTTCTTCTTTTTGCAATGAAAGATACTGTCTAGAGATATCTTCCTTGAGATCAGAGGGAATAACTTTTTTTTAATTAGCCCTTCTATAATAATTTTGTATATAATAGTCTTTGCATCCCTTTCTTCATTCCTTCCATTTATCCTTCATCATTTTAAATAAATAGAGATCAATCCAAACATTGTGTTTAAAAACTTTCCCTTGATTTCCAAAGGTGTTAATCTGGGTAGAACTTCACTTGAATATTGTTATATAGCCCTCTGTCTGGCTGTCAGAAGTTAGCAGTTACTTCTTTATTGTGCTTTTGCCATGCTTAAAATGGCCTACTTTGAGTACCTGTTTCAGAGACCTGCGTATGCAGTAAAAGAAAAAAAAAAATTCCATTTCTAGCTTATACTCACAAGTCTTCAAGTATTGTGTAAAGAGGGCAGTCTCTTCTCAGTTACAGCCTAAATCCTAAATGATGATCTTTTCTGATTTACACATATGTGTGTATGATGTGTGTGTGTTTGCATACACATATGTATACACACATGTATATACACAGGCTTTCTTGGTGGTTCAGATGGTAAAGAACCTGCTTGAAATGCAGGAAATGCTGGTTCGATCTCTGATTGGGTAAGATCCCCAGGGAAGGGAATGGCTACTCTCTCCAGTATTCTTGCCTGGAGAATTCCATGGCTTAAGGAGACTGCTGGGCTAGAGGCCACGGAGTCGCAAAGAGTCACACATGACTGAGCTACTAACACAACCCAACATGCATATACACACATGCACGCACCCATTTCAAAAGATACTAATAAAAATCGATTAAAAAGTGATGGCCATTTCCCAAAACAAGAATTCCTGTGAATCAGAAGAGAATGTCCACTTGATTATTGGGGCCGAAGTTGCAAATCTGCTGAGCCCAGGACAGCTGCAGGAGGCACTGAGGTATTTTATTGCTCTGTGGGAAGTAGAGACCGGATGTAGGATATTCCCGATAGCCACTCAGGGCGGGAGCCATCAAGAACCCTCAGTGGACCTACTTTTGTATGAGGACGCCAAAAGCACCTGTGGAAGAAGATGAAAAGTCTTTACACAGAGATAGTTGAACACAGAAAAAGCTGAGAGAAGGAGCAGTGAAACTTAAGAAACCCCAGCAAGCTTAAGTCTCTAAATCACAATTTGGAAACATGGTAAATTAATAATATAGTTACTTTAAAAAATAAAAAAATCAGTTACCTATTACAGGAAAAATAAATGTAGAACAACCCAAAAATTGAAAATCTGCCTAGGAATCTTTAAGAATTAATGAAAGATTTTCTCTATATATGCATGTATATGTATATATATGTATTATGTATCTATATACACATACCAACTTTCAAGGAATTATAAAGCAACACAAGTAAGAATAAAACTGGAATTTTGGGGGAATACAGACTTTCTCTGCTGCAGTTTTCTAGCATTCATTCTTCAGCTCTCAAGATGTTCACAGATTTCTTATCCATTTATCTGCTGATGGGCATCTGGGTTGCTTCCATGTCCTGGCTATTACAAACAGTGCTGCGATGAACATTGGGGTACACGTCTCTCTTTCAGATCTGGTTTCCTCGGTGTGTATGCCCAAGAGTGGGATTGCTGGGTCACATGGCAGTTCTATTTCCAGTTTTTTAAGGAATCTCCACACTGTTTTCCATAGTAGCTGTACTAGTTTGCATTCCCACCAACAGTGTAAGAGGGTTCCCTTTTCTCCACACCCTCTCCAGCATTTATTGCTTGTAGACTTTTAGATAGCAGCCATTCTGACTGGCGTGTAATGGTACCTCATTGTGGTTTTAATTTGCATTTCTCTGATAATGAGTGATGTTGAGCATCTTTTCATGTGTTTGATAGTTGATTCATGTCAATGTATGGCAAAAACCACTACAATATTGTAAAGTAATTAGCCTCCAACTAATAAAAATAATTGGGGAAAAAATAAAGTAAAAAAGTAAAAAAGAAAAGATGTTCAGACACTGTTTAAAGTCATCAAGAGCAGAGGAGTCTTCCTGACGTGGCTGATTCTGGGATGGGCAGTTAGTTCTTTCTCCAACTCCTTTGGTGTCCAGAGGCAGTTATTGTGGCAGCAATTGTGGTGGCTTCTTGATTCCAACATATGTCAAGGGGGAATTATGCTTAAGAGATGGGCCAGTTGAGTATTTTGGAAATCACTCCAGACCTAGAATACATGTCTACAACTCTTCCAATAATTTTTACAAGCCCTTAATTTCCTGAGTTAAATCACTTCTTATTTACAGTACTTAAGAGATCCTGAAGGATGAGAATAAGATTTGGAGATTTGACATGATTTGGCTTAAAGATGGTTTTCCATAATCATTAGAAATAGAGAGATCTGTAGTATGTGGGGGTAAAAAATGACTCCAGTGTTATCTGGAATAGTATGGGAAGGGGTATCATGGTTAGCCTTTGGCAGAATAAGCATTTGCTGTTATAGACCATTGAAGGGAGAACCGAGTATACAGGCTGGCTCTCTCAATACAACAAAGAGAATAAAGAAAGAATAACAGTTTCATGTCCTTGCAAGGTCAGAGACCAAGGGGTTTCTATGAGGCCCTAAAAGGATCTCTGATTCCTTCTAGTTTGAAAGCCTACTCAGCTGGAAGTTAGATGCATAGCTAGTTGTTCAGCTGCTCAGTCGTGTCTGATTCTTTGCAATCCCATGGACTGCAGCATACCTGGAGTCCACTGTTGGGCAAGTTTTTGATGCAAGTTCAATTCACAACTATGACAGATTTCTTATATAACTGTCAGTACATTTATTGAGAGAGATAATTGGGATAATTCTTATCCCAAGAATTAGGATAGGGACTTTTAAACAAGTTTAGAAATGTCTAAACCCAAACACCAATCTCTAATGAATCTCCTTGAATAACAGAAGCAATCTCTTCAGTGACTGAGAGGCTTATCTTGCCTCATAACCTTACCTGAGAAAAGAATCTTTTAAAGGAAGCCTGATTTTTTTTTCATACCCTTGAGCTTAGTTCTTATTATTTTCAAGATCTATAACTCAAATTATATTAGTCACACATATGTATGTTTTATTAATTTAATATATATATGTATTATGTACATACTTAACCAGTTTACTTACAGTGATTGTGATCAGAAATGTTTGGAGATGATTGTACTAGTTAACAATTTTCAAAGAAGCCCATTAAAGACTGTATCTTCTTTAGGAAGGCCAGAAATACAGAACAATGTTAGCATTAGCTAGAAAAATCAGAGTGGATAGACAATATGATACACAGATTCTAAACATCTCATTTTGTTCATGGATTGTTTTCTTGATTTCATTTAGTCCTCTGTATTCTCTTGTATCTCACCGAGCTTCCTTAAAACTTGATTATTTTGATTTCTTTTTTAGGCCCTTTGCAGTTCACCATTTCTTTGGAGTGAAGTTATTGAATCTTAGTTTCTTTTGGTCGTGTCAATGCTTCCCTGACTTTTCATGATTGTTATAGCCCTGCATTGGTGAACGTGTATTTGAAAGGGAAAATACCTCTTATGGTCTTTATAGGCTGGTTTTTGGCTGGTAAAGACATTATTCTATTAGGTCCCTTGGTTGATGGAATTATCTCTGGGATCCCACTCAAATAGGGTTGGAACCTGGTTACATGGTTGCTACTATGCCCAAGTGGATTGGCTGTTGTTGGGTCTGTTACTAGAGGCTTGGGTGGGCATAGACCCTATCTAGTCTCTATTGGAACTGCCTCCAATATATTGGTCAGTAGGGCAGATACTAGGACAAAGGTCCCAACTGGATCCCCAGATAGCCAGCCTTTTACCAGGTGTATGGACAGATGTGGCTTCTGCCAGTTCTCCGAGAGGACTCCCACCGGATACCTGGACAGGTTGCTGGGCAGTCAAGGCTGGCTTGAGAATGTGTTTGAGTAGGGCTGGATTGAAGACATGGGGCCTCTTCAGGGCCTCCAGCTGTGACTGAGGTCTGTAGGGCTGCCTTTGGGGCACATAGACTGTCTTCCTTCGTTCTCTGGATGGACGAGTCTGCTCTTGATCTGTAGGTGAGAGAGGGAAATGGTTTGCAGGCTCCTGCAAGGTCCTCACTCAGAATCGAGGTTGGTGTACCTGTTACCCAAAGCAGGATGGGCGGATCTCCTCTCAGATCTCTTGGTGGATAGTACTACTTCAAGGACCAAGATCAGATGGAGCTGTAGCTGAATCCTTTAGGGACTGGGGCTTGTAACCAGGACCATACTTGGTGCCATACAGTCCTGCCATCTGGGCACAGACCTACCTTCTCAAAATGTTCTAACACTACCTTGGGCTCCACCAGCTTTACAAGCTCCTATCTGGATCTCAAAGCTCCTAAAAAGTTATTGTTTTCATTCATGCTTGACTGCTAAATAATTATTACTTTAGGATGAGTGGGGAAACTCCTATTTAGCTCTTTTGCTTATGTTGTCATTTCACACATTTTGATAAGTTGTGTTTTTATTTTTGTTCAAAATATCTTTAGATTTTTCAAGATTTTTTTTTTTAACCTAAATGTGGTGATAAATCTTCCATTGTTTGGGGATTTTTTTCAGCTATATTTCTGTTACTGATTTCTAGTTTACTTCTGTTGTGGTTAGAAAGCAGACATGATATGATTTCTATTCTTTTAAATTTGTGAGGATGTGTTTTATAGCAGAGAATATGGTCTTTCTTGGTGAATGTTTCATGTAAGCTTGAGAACAATGTATATTCTGTTGTCATTGGATAAACTAGTCTATGGATGTCAATGATATCTAGTTGATTGATGATGCTATTCAGCTCAACTATAAACTTACTGATTTTTTTGCCTGTTGGATCTGTGCATTCCTCATCCAGGGCTGTTCAGGTTTCCAGCTATGATAGTGTGGATTCATCTCTTTCTGTTTGCAGTTCTGTAAAGTCTTGTCTCATGTAGCTTGATGCTCTGTTGGTAGGCGTATACATGTAATGGTTGTCATGTCATCTGGAAGCATTGACCTCTTTATCCTTACGTGATGGCCACCTTTATCTCTGATAACTTATTTTGCTCTGTAGTCTGCTCTGTATTTAATATGGATACCCCATCCTTTTTTTTTTTTTTGCTAGTGTTAGCATGGTGCATTTTTTCTATTCCTTTAATTTTAATCTATATGTGTGTTTATATGTATGTGTTGTAAAGTAGATTTCTTGTAGATTACATATATTTGTTTTTTTTTTTTCATTTATTTTTATTAGTTGGAGGCTAATTACTTTACATCATTGCAGTGGTTTTTGTCATACATTGAAATGAATTAGCCATGGATTTACATGTATTCCCCATCAGGGTCCCCCCTCCCACCTCCCTCTCCACCTGATCCCTCTGGGTCTTCCCAGTGTACCAGGCCCGAGCACTTGTCTCATGCACCCAACCTGGGCTGGTGATATGTTTCACCCTAGATAATATACATGTTTCGATGCTGTTCTCTTGAAACATCCCACCCTCGCCTTCTCCCAGAGTCCACAAGTCTGTTCTATACATCTGAGTCTCTTTTTCTGTTTTGCATATAGGGTTATCGTTACCATCTTTCTAAATTCCATATATGTGTGTTAGTATACTGTAATGGTCTTTATCTTTCTGGCTTTCTTCGCTCTGTATAATGGGCTCCAGTTTCATCCATCTCATTAGAACTGATTCAAATGAATTCTTTTTAATGGCGAGTAATATTCCATGGTGTATATGTACCACAGCTTCCTCATCCATTCGTCTGCTGATGGGCATCTAGGTTGCTTCCATGTCCTGGCTATTATAAACAGTGCTGCGATGAACACTGGGGTGCACGTGTCTCTTTCAGATCTGGTTTCCTCGGTGTGTATGCCCAGAAGTGGGATTGCTGGGTCATATGGCAGTTCTATTTCCAGCTTTTTAAGAAATCTCCACACTGTTTTCCATAGTGGCTGTACTAATTTGCATTCCCACCAACAGGGTAAGAGGGTTCCCTTTTCTCCACACCGTCTCCAGCATTTATTGCTTGTAGACTTTTGGATAGCAGCCATCCTGACTGGTGTGTAATGGTACCTCATTGTGATTTTGATTTGCATTTCTCTGATAATGAGTGATGTTGAGCATCTTTTCATGTGTTTGTTAGCCATCTGTATGTCTTCCTTGGAGAAATGTCTGTTGAGTTCTTTGGCCCATTTTTTGATTGGGTCATTTATTTTTCTGGAGTTGAGCTGGAGGAGTTGCTTGTATATTTTTGAGATTAATCCTTTGTCTGTTGCTTCATTTGCTATTATTTTCTCCCAATCTGAGGGCTGTCTTTTCACCTTGCTTATAGTTTCCTTTGTTGTGCAAAAGCTTATCTTCGACAAAGGAGGCAATGATATACAATGGAAAAAAGACAACCTCTTTAACAAGTGGTGCTGGGAAAACTGGTCAACCACCTGTAAAAGAATGAAACTAGAACACTTTCTAACACCATACACAAAAATAAACTCAAAATGGATTAAAGATCTAAATGTAAGACCAGAAACTATAAAACTCCTAGAGGAGAACATAGGCAAAACACTCTCCGACATAAATCACAGCAGGATCCTCTATGACCCACATCCCAGAATTTTAGAAATAAAAGCAAAAATAAACAAATGGGACCTAATGAAACTTAAAAGATTACATATATTTAATTCGTGTTTTTTGATATTTTTATCTACTATTAGAATCTCTATTTTGTAGTTGGTATATCAATGGTCATTGATATGTAAAGTGATTTTTTTTTTTTGTATAAT
Source organism: Odocoileus virginianus (assembly GCF_023699985.2). NCBI lineage: Eukaryota > Metazoa > Chordata > Mammalia > Artiodactyla > Cervidae > Odocoileus > Odocoileus virginianus. Next base: position 85,970,899 of record NC_069676.1, read on the forward strand.
TGAAAATATATACCATAAGGTTTACTGTTTCTGCTTGTGGCCTATGTTGTTTGTTTCTGTTTTTCTCTTAATACTTTAAATATTTCATTCTATTCTCTTCTTGCTTGCATGGTTTTTGAGAATAAGTGGAATGCAGGCTTTTCTTTGCTTCTGAAGAGATAAGTTGCCAGTATTTCTCCACCCCACCCTTCAACTGAATTCTTTAGGATTTTTTTATCTTTTGATTTTTCTTAAGTTTGAAAATGATATGACTACATATAATTTTTTTGCATTTGTTCTGCTTGGTTTTCTCTGAGATTCCTGTGTCTATGGTTTTGTGTTTGACATTAATTTGAGAAAATTCTCTTTGTTTTAAATATGTCTTCTGTTTCTTTCTTCCTTCATTCTCTACCTGGACAAAATTCCTAAATCCTTTTGGGTTAGTCATTCCAACTGGAATCCTAAGGATTCTCAACCAAACTTAGTAGAGTATCTTCCGTTACCTGGTTACACACAATGCACAGCTTCCAGTTTTATTCCTCATCAATCTGTCTGAATAAATCTCAGATTTATAAGATCATATGACAGACTTTCAAATTGCCTGTATTGCATATATACTTAGGTGGGTTAACCCATATCAAGTCCAATAATCAAGAACAGAATATTAAAGTTGAAGTAAATAAGATTTAAATGTAGTTGGAAACAACTGATGTTTAACTAATTAGTTTTCACTGCAGGCAAATCATTATTGCCTCATTATTTTATGTACAGGAAAATATGAAAGTGAAGTTGCTCAGCTGTGTCTGACTACAATATGGACTGCCCAGCTCCTCTGTCCATGGGATCCAAGCAATAATGCTGGAGTGGGTATCTCTTCCCTTCTCCAGGGGATTCCCAACCTAGGGATTGAATGTAGGTCTCCTGTATTGCAGGCAGATTCTTTTTTACCATCTGAGCCTCCATAGTGGCTTATTTGTAAAAATCACCTCAATGAATAAAAGCAACTTTTACTTCTCTTCAATAAGTTGTCAATACTAATCTTGCCATTCAGCTGTCCTGAATCCTGACTGTTGAAGGTTTTTGGCTTTATATCTGTGTGTGCTTTCAAAGATATTTACTTAGAATACTATTTGGGGGTATAGAAAGTAATATCAACATTTAACTTTCTGTGATATTTTCCTCTGAAAAAGGAAACTTTGTTCCACTATCATTAATATTTTGTGCATTGATTACCATTTCAAGAAACATTTCTCCTACACAGTGATAAATTGTCAAGAAATTCTCAGCAATTCTGACTTACATCTGAATCAATCAAATTAATGAAATTGAGTACTACAGAAGTTGAAGTTACTGAATTCTTCTCTCCTTCTTTCATCTGCAGCTGAAAGTTATGGCAAAATAACTATCTTTATTTCCAAATCTCATGAAATTTTAACTTGTTTGAAGGTTAGAGTTATAGTGCTGCTTCACCAAATACAACCTACTTGTCTTTGTTGTTCAGTGTCTTACATTTAAATATGACTGTTGGCATCAGTAATAAGATTTTTGAGACACCTTGTTAATGTTCCTGTGGAAGAAATATAGAACACAGGAGCTTACCTATCATCATAAGGATAGACTATTTTTGCCTTTTCTCTCAAATTTCAACTTTAATAGGCACAGTAGAGGACAAACTCTTTAGTCTTAAACTTGTAAACTTTATTACACTTATTTTTCATGAAATGAAAGTACAGTTGAGTATGGAGCTTTCCTTCAAGTTAAAATATTTTGTAAAACTGAATTTATGTAATGTTACATAAATAATGTGAAAACCATCTTTTTTTTTTTTTTTTTTGCTTTTATTGTCACTATATGAAATAGTCTCTGCTGATAAACAGTCCCAAATTCGACTATTTGGGTCATTAAATTAGACATTACAATCTTGAACATTTCTTACTTCTTTAGTTGTATATCCATATCATTCAAAATTTGCTTAAAGGTAGCATGACTTTATTTATTACACTTCATCTTTTTCCAAAGTGTGCTTTTATGTTTAGATTTCTGTAACTAATGAAAAAGTAAATCAAATAATCTACTGATTAACAAGTGAGCATTTGCCAAGATCACACCAAGTTTTCACATTTTACCTAGTTTGGGACATGTCTTTTCCCCTTTCTGTGGGAAAAGAAAAATTTTCAGGCTTAATTTGTCTGAATTTTTGAGTGATTATAACAGAAGTGGTACAAAAGTATCTTCTGTAGAGGAATCTGTCTGCTACTTAGAAGGAAAAAGTTCTCATAGGGAAAGGTCAATTAAAAAGATAGAAAAGTATCTCCAGAGGGAAGGGAACATATACAGTAACAACGTTTCACATCTCAGTCTTCTTTTCTGTATTATCCTTAATTTGTGGTGCCTCTCAGTGTAGAAAGAGTATATTCTACAAAGCTTGTGGAAATGCTACTTCTTGATCCATCTTTCTTTACAACTAAAATTGATGAGATCTCATGTAAGATTTATTCCAAAATTAACAGTGTAACACAATATTTTCTCCAAAACACTGAGAAAATACTTTATGATTTTAATTTTTCTATACAGTCTTTCACATTTTCTTTTTGGTACTAAAAACAACGTGTTCAAATGAGAGATCAATAACTGGAAACACTTTTTAATTTAATGAGTGTGGCGGCTTTTTTGAAATTGTAGGTTTTGAATCCAGATAATACTATGTAGCTTTAAGAAAGTTTAACTATACTCAGTATTGTGTAATAACCTATAAGGGAAGACAATTTGAAAAAAAAAATGGACACATATTATGTATAACTAAATCACTTTGTACACCTGAAACTAACAACATTGTAAATCAACTATACTTCAATAAAAGAGAAAGAAAATTTAGTACACCTACAGCAATGTTTCTAATACATCACAACAAAACTTTCCAATGTTGCTTAACCTGGATAAGGCTTAAAGTTTTCTAAGACAGATTAAATATTTGTTAGTTGGTTTCTTTGGAACCTCTTACAACTTCTATTTACCTAATTTGTATACTGAACAATAATTTTTCATATTCAACAACTTGTTCCAGGTACTGTGGCTGTGTAAGAACTTATCTAAGAATGTATTATGATCATGATTTGTATAAGTTAGGAAATAAGATAGGCCATAAAGGGTATATAGCCTGTTTTTGCTTTAAAATGTCTAGGGTCTCAGCTGGAGGACTCCCAGACTGAGTGATAAATTCATCTGAAGGTCTATTTATTCGCACATCTGGCGGTTTATATTGTCTGTCAGCTGAGGCCTCTGTTAGGATAGGTACAAGATGACTGTTTCATATTCAGGCATTCTATCCATTATTCTTATCCATAAGCCAAGTAGAAATCAAATGAAACTGGTAGATCAGAAGGGGAAATTCTTGTTAGGAAATACAGCAATGTATCACATGGCAACTCTAGATCAAATCTGGAGAAGGAAGCATTATTTAACTGGAAACAGAGCTGCTACAAGTAAAATTGTGGTTTCATTATTAAAGCATATTAGAATGTGTATTATATGGGCAACTATCCATATCTGTCACTCTTGGTATTCTCTAAGCCTGTGTTAAAATTCTCTTAAGCTTTTAGCTTTGCTTTGCTATACAATTTTATCTGCTACAAAGCTTCTAATTCAATTCCTGCTTTCTAGGGCTAGAGATAATTATATTCTAGTCTGAACCATATTTGAAATGAGTTGTTTATCATTCTGTCTGCATTCATCCCATTTTTGTGATAAATTTAAATTCAGAGTTACAGTTATGGCTTCCCAATCACCAAGCTGGAGATAAAAATAGGGAAAATTTTCTATCCATGTTCCCTTAATTGCATCTTGTAAGACAGGAAACTTTATTAATTGATTAGTTATATCTTACCTGTAGAACTAGTCACATTTTGAAAGTGAAAAGTTTTCATATGTATCCAGTGTATTTCATTTCTTCAACTTATATTAAAAGAAATATAACTTTCTCTTACAAATATATATTAAATTATATAATATATATAAATATATATAAATTGAGTTAACACTAACTCAAAACACTAGGAATCAGTAATTGAATGGGAAGGTGATCTGATGGGCAACTAGTTCTCTTTTACCAATTCATTCACTGTAAAATGTTCATTTTGTATTTTGGTTTTAAATCTCATTGAGTTTTGCTCAATTCCCTATTAAAATTCCCTATTTCTAGTGGTTTTAAAACTCATTGAGTTTTGCTCTTGATTTCCTTAGAAGAAAATATCCAGAGACCCAGGGGTGGTGTTTTAGTTTTAAAATTCCCTATTTCTAGTGCTGCATGCTGAAAGTATTACGATGAATAGACTAAAACCCACTTTATTTAGTCACTCTTAACCTTACTGAGATTTTAATACTAAAGCAATCTGTTACCAGTAAACTATGCAGTGCCGATTGTCTTCTAAATGTTTTAAATTCATTTATTTCTCTTGTGTTAATGGTAAACAGGATAGCTGAGCAAAGGTGTGGTCTGCAGCCAAACCAAAGTTACTTGGCAGAGATCATATCTGTGAAGTTAGGGTTTTATTACTTGCAACATAACAAAAGCTTATGAAGTGACCATAATTTACCAGGTGCTGAGCTAGACCTTTTAGGAGAGACAAATTAGTTCTTGTTTCAAACTTAATGGAAAGCATAGAGAGCATAGATATTTATGGTGCCCATAATAAGTACCACTTGGATAAGCACAGCTTGTTATGGAAACCCTGTGACTTTTAGAAGAAATTGAAATTTGAATATTACAAGATAAATAGCAAGAGCCAAATCTTTGTAAAGTAAATTATGTTTTATTAAATATATTTTATTCTTCTGTAAAAGTACTTTTGACTATCAAAGCTAGTAAAGGTGAATCTTGGTGGAACTGGGTGCAGAAAATAAAATCACTGTAAGAGTTTAATCCAAATAGATGGCTAGATAGAACAGAGTGAAAGCTAGATTAGCAGATGGGGGAATGCACAGTTTATGTGAGTTGGGAATAAAGATGTACCTTCTGTATTTGACCAAAGAGCATGAGAAAACAAGTTAAAAAGCCTCTCACACTATGATTCCATAACCTTTATAATGTTAATGTTGAAACTATTCTTCATACCGGGATTCATTATTTCTAACCAGAAAATTCAGTTGTCATTTAATCTCCCTCCTTAAATTTCCAAATTACATCACATAATGCCTTCCTTCCCCTTCCTTCTTTTTAAATTTGGGACTCAAGTATTTTGCTTTAAATTGGAAATGAACTGTGCAATTTACTGTTTAATATTAAAAATCCTTATCACATCCAATCGAGACCCCAAAAGAAATCTAGAAGAATGTTGCTGTTCAGTTGTGTCCTGTCCAGATCTTTGCCACCCCACGAACTGCAGCATGCAAGGCTTCCCTGTCCTCTGTCTTCCGCCGGAGTTTGCTCAATCTCATGTCCACTGAGTCAGTGATGCCATCCAATCATCTCATCCTCTATCGCCCTTGTCTCCTCCTGTCCTCAATCTTCCCAGCATTAGGATCTTTCCCAGTGAGTCAGCACTTTGCATCAAGTGACCAAAGTATTGGAGTTTCCGCATCAGTCCTACCAAAAATAAATATTAAAAGTTGATTACCTTTAAGATTGACTGGTTTGAACTCCTTACAGTTCAAGGGACCCTCAAGAGTCTTCTCCAACACCACAGTTCAAAAGCATCAATTCTTAGGTGCTTAGCTTTCTTTATAGTCTAACTCTCACATGCAATACATGACTACTGGAAGAAGCATAGCTTTGACCAGGTGGACCTTAGTTGGCAAAATGATGTCTCTGCTTTTTAATATGGTGTCTAGGTTTGTCATAGCTTTCATTTCAAGGAGCAAGCATCTTTGAATTTCATGGTTGCAGTCACCATCTACAGTAATTTTGGAGCCCAAGAAAATAAAATCTAAATCTCTTTCTTCTTTCTTCCCTTCTATTTGCTGTAAAATGTTGGGACTGGCTGCTGTGATCTTAATTTTTTGAATGTTGAGTTTTAAGGCAGCTTTTTCACTCTCCTTTTTCACCTTCATCAAAAGGCTCTTTAGTTCCTCTTCACTTTCTACTGTTAGAGAGGTGGTATCTGCATTTCTGAGATTGTTGGTGGTTTGCCCAGAAATCTTGATTTGAGCTTGTGAGTCAACCCATCTGGCATTTTGCATGATTATACTCTGCCTATACGTTAAACAAGCAGGGTGACAAAATGCATCCCTGACATACTCTTTTCCCAATTTTGAACCTGTCAGTTACATGTTAGTTGCTCAGTTGTGTCCGACTCTGCAATCCCACGGACTGTAGCCCACCAGGGTCCTCTGTCCATGAAATTCTTCAGGCAAGGGTATTATAGTGGGTTGCCATTTCCTTCTCCAGGGGATCTTCGTGATCCAGGGATTGAACCCATGTCACCTACATCGCAGGTAGATTCTTTACTTTCTGAGCCACCAGGGAAGCCTGGTTTTCCACCAAAAGGGTCTAACTGTCGCTTCTTGCCCTGCATAGAAGAATGTGCTAAAGGCCAATTATTACTTATTCAAGTCATATGTTCCAACCCACAGAAGACACAGAAGGCTCATAGAATTAGGGTCCAGAGCATTTGTTCACTTTCATTCAACTCAACCAAATTTCTTCACTGATTAGTCCCTTATTTTCCTTTTTAAATCTAAAGTCCCTTAGACTTGTCACTACTTTTCTCCTTTCAGTCTGCTTCTCCTATATCCCCTCAGTCTCCATAGCTTCTTTGGTTACCCTCCCAAATTGCTCAGTTTTTCTCTGAATCTCTAAGATAGTTCTAGATGCAGTTATCTAACTAATTACCTCCACTCTGCAGAGATTCAGGGTTTGGGGTGGAAAGTAGTTTAGAAAATGCCAGTTCTCACAGGTAGAGCATATTCTGGACAGTCAAGTATTTCATACAACCAAGATGGAGTGATAGGGTTTCCTGCTCTCGCCTCTATTGATCTTCTTTATTATAGCCAAATGACCCCTCTATCAGATCATTCAATTTCTGTTGGGATTTTTCTTAGCTAAATAGGTCTCAGGAGTAATACTCATCAAGCCACAAAACTAGCAACTTTATTTACCTGCTTTTCCCTCTAATCTTGACTTGGGCTTTGAAAACTTTTCAACAAATTTGTCGTTAGTAAAATTTTCTTAAAATAGACTGTTTGCATTAGGTAAAACATCCGCACACAAGTATTTAACTATATTTCTAATTCTGTCTTCCATCATATGAAAATTTTATACACTTAACACTAATTTGAGTCATATTCAGAGAGTGCTGACTTAGATGTTTCCTAACACTCTTTATGTTGCTCTGTCCCTTTGAAGATGTTGCTACTTTTTGGTTGATTTGAAGGCTTATACACATTTATTTTTTTGCCCTCTGTGGGGAATTCTCTTGTTCATTTTTCTTTATGGTACTTGGCTCTTCCTTCTCAGATTTTTTTTTCTTTCCATTTTCCTTCTTAGAGACATCTTCAAATGGGAAAACACGTCCATGTCCTTTTTGGTGTTGGGTAGCTTTCTCAGACTGTTTCTGTCCTTAGAAGTTTGGGAAACCAATCATTTAGAGAACTTTAGATTAATCTGTGGTTTATTTTGCTATCTATCTCCCTTAAAAACTTATTAAGCTTCTTGTTTAATAAATATGAGCTCCTAAAAGGATATGTCCTCAGCTATTTTATCATTTAAAAAGAATAACTATTTAGCACATTCTTAATATGATCTTTGCACTGAGTCTTCTTAATTTTCGAAAAATCTTAAGAAGGTATGGAAGCAACATTTTTAGTTCCCCTTTTATAGCAGAGCTGAGTTGAAAGTATCTTTACCTCTTAAACTACTTAATTTTATTTCCTGGTGTTTGTTATCTCCGAACACTTTGTTTGTCTCATATTACAAATTTCAAAATTCCCCGAATGTTTCCATTTTCTTTCATTTTAGCCTGCAAATTAGCGAAATCTTACCTGAGGTTACTAATTTTAAATCAGTCAGTTCAGTTGCTCAGTTGTATCTGACTCTTTGCGACCCCATGGACTACAGCACACCAGGCCTCCCTGTCCATCACCAACTCCCGGAGTTTACTCAAACTCATGTCCATTGGGTCAGTGACGCCATCCAACATTTCATCCTCTGTTGTCCCATTCTCCTCCTGCCTTCAATCTTTCGCAGCATCAGGGTCTTTTTAAATGAGTCAGCTCTTGCATGAGGTGGCCAAAGTATTGGAGTTTCAGCTTCAACATCAGTCCTTCCAAAGAATATTCAGGACTGATTTCTTTAGGATGGACTGGTTGGATCTCCTTGCAGTCCAAGGGACTCTCAAGAGTCTTCTCCAACACCACAGTTCAAAAGGATCAATTCTTCAGTGCTCAGCTTTCTTTATAGTCCAACTCTCAAATCCATACATGACTACTGGAAAAACCATAGCCTTGACTAGACAGACCTTTGTTGGCCAAGTAATCTCTCTGCTCTTTAATATGTTGTCTAGGTTGGTCATAACTTTCCTTCCAAGGAGGAAGCATCTTTTAATTTCATGGCTGCAGTCAACATCTGCAGTGATTTTGGAGCCCAAGAAAATTAAGCTTGCCACTGTTTCCACTGCTTCCCCATCTATTTGCCATGAAGTGATGGGACTAGATGCCATGATCTTAGTTTTCTGAATGTTGAGCTTTAAGCCAACTTTTTCACTCTCCTCTTTCACTTTCAAGAGTCTCTTTAGTTCTTCTTCATTTTCTGCCATAAGGGTGGTATCATCTGCATACCTGAGGTTATTGATATTTTTCCCGGCAATCTTGATACCAGCTTGTGCTTCTTCCAGTCCAGCATTTCTTATGATGTACTCTGCATATAAGTTAAATAAACAGGGTGACAATATACAGCCTTGACGTACTCTTTACCTATTTGGAACCAGTCTGTTGTTCCACATCCTGTTCTAATTGTTGGTTCCTGACCTACATGCAGATTTCTCAAGAGGTAGATCAGGTAGTCTGGTATTCCCATTTCTTGAAGAATTTTCTGCAGTTTAATGTGATCCACACAGTCAAAGGCTTTGGCATAGTCAATAGAGCAGAAATAGATGTTTTTCTGGAACTCCCTTGCTTTTTCAATGATCCAGTGGATGTTGGCAATTTGATCTCTGGTTCCTCTGCTTTTTCTAAATCCAGCTTGAACATCTGAAAGTTCACGGTTCATGTATTGTTGAAGCCTGGCTTGGAGAATTTTGAGCATTACTTTGCTAGCATGTGAGATGAGTGTGATTGTGCAGTAGTTTGAGCATTCTGTGGGATTGCCTTTCTTTGGGATTGGGATGAAAACTGACCTTTTCTAGTCCTGTGGCCACTGCTGAGTTTTCCAAATTTGCTGACATATTGAGAGCAGCACTTTCACAGCATCGTCTTTCAGGATATGAAATAGCTCAACTGGAATTCCATCACGTCCACTAGCTTTGTTTGTAGTGATGCTTTCTAAGGCCCACCTGACTTCACATTCCAGTATGTCTGGCTCTAGGTGAGTGATCACACCATCATGATCATCTGACTCGTGAAGATCTTTTTGGTACAGTTCTTCTGTGTATTCTTGCCACCTCTTCTGAATAACTTCTGCTTCTGTTAGGTCTATACCATTTCTGTCCTTTATTAAGCCCATCTTTGCATGAAATGTTCCCTTGGCATCTCTAATTTTATTGAAGAGATCTCTAGTCTTTCCATTAGTTGAGACCAGCTCGATAAGCAGGGTTTCCGAAAGCACGATACGGTGAGAGAATGAGAAACGAGACACAAGAATTCAGAGAAAAGTGAGGATCAGGGCACCAGCACTGCTCCATTGTGAAGGTGCTGAAACTGAATCCAAGCCAGCTTTATTATACTTTCAGCTGTGAATGAAAGAACATGTGGGGAGTTAAACTATAACTTCTGTGGTCTTTAGGGCCAAAGAACAAAATGATCATTAGCCACTGAGTAATTAAGAAGCAGTAATCAATAACAAATCAGTAACTAAGACTAATATTCTTATCCAGCAGATGCATAGAACATGTGACTCTGAGATACCAGTTGAGAAACAATCTGGGGTCGATTTCTGACCCCAGGATCATATCTTGTTTTCAAGATTATGAACTGTTCCATCTGGACTTGTTCCAAGAGTCTCATGCCTTATAGTATCCAGTTTATCAAAAAATTACAAATTTCTCTTGCAACCCTTGCCGGGGCCTGCTTTTCTTTTCTTCTTCCTGTCTCCTACACCCATTCTATTGTTTTCCTCTATATCATTGAACTGATCACTGAGGAAGAGTTTCTTATCTCTCCTTGCTATTCTTTGGAACTGTGCATTCATATGGGTATATCTTTCCTTTTCTCCTTTGCTTTTTGCTTATCTTCTTTCCACAGCTATTTATGAGGCCTCCTCAGCCATTTTGATTTTTTGCATTTCTTTTTCTTGAGGATGGTCTTGCTCCCGGCCTCCTGTGAGGTGTCACAAACCTCCGTCCATAGTTCATCAGGCACTCTGTCTGTCAGATCTAGTCCCTTAAATGTATTTCTCACTTCCACTGTATAACCATTAGGGATTTGATTTAGGTCACACTTGAATGGTCTAGTGGTTTTCCCTACTTTCTTCAATTTAAGTCTGAATTTGGCAAGAAGGAGTTCATGATCTGAATCATAGTCAGCTCCTGGTCTTGTTTTTGCTGACTGTATAGAGCTCCTCCATCTTTAACTGCAAAGAATATAATCAATCTGATTTCAGTGTTGACCATCTGGTGATGTCCGTGTGTAGAGTCTTGTCTTGTGTTGTTGGTAGAGGGTGTTTGCTGTGACCAGTGTGTTCTCTTGGCAAAACTTTATTAGCCTTTGCCCTGCTTCATTCTGTACTCCAAGGCCAAATTTTCCTGTTACTCCAGGTGTTTAACTTCCTACTTTGGCATACGAGTCCCCTATAATGGAAAGGACATCTTTTGGGGGTGTTAGTTCTAGAAGTTCTTGTAGGTCTTCATAGAACCTTTCAAGTTCAGCTTCTTCAACATTACTGGTTGGGGCATAGGCTTGGATTACCATGATATTGAATGGTTTGCCTTGGAAACGAACAGAGATCATTCTGTCATTTTTGAGATTGCATCCAAGTACTGCATTTTGGACTCTTGTTGACTATGATGGCTACTCCATTTCTTCTAAGGGTTTCTTGCCCACGGTAGTAGATATAATGGTCATCTGAGTTAAATTCAGCCATTCCAGTCCATTTTAATTCGCTGATTCCTAAAATATCGACGTTCACTCTAGCCCTCTCTGGTTTGACCATGTCCAATTTGCCTTGATTCATGGACCTGACACTCCAGGCTCCTATGTAATATTGTTCTTTATAGCATTGGACCTTGTTTCCAATAGCAGTCACATCCACAACTGGCTGCCAGAAATGTACACAGGACAGGGAAATAGACTATCAGAGGCCACAACAAAACCTTGGGCACCAGGACCCAGAAGAAAGGAGCAGTGATCCCACAGAAGACAGCCCTAGACTTGCCTGTGGGTTTCTGGGAGTCTCCGGTGGAGGTGCAGGTCAGTGGTGGCCTGCTGCAGGGTTGGGGGAACTGAATGTAGCAGTGCATGCATGGAATCTTTTCAGGGTCACAATTATCTTCATTACCTCCACCATAGTTTGGCCCTTGGTAAATAGCAGGGAGGGAACACAGCATCAGAAAACCATCAACAGAAAATTGGATTAACAATTTAATGAGCATGGCCCCACCCATCAGAACAAGACCCAGGTTCCCCCTCAGTCAGTCTCTCCCACCAGGAAATTTCCATAAACCAGTTAGCATCAGAGGGCAGACAGACTGAAAACTACAATCACAGAAGACTCACCAGTCTGATCACATGGACCACAGCCTTGTCTAACTCAGTGAAACTATGAGCCATACCATGTAGGGCCACCCAAGATGGATCGGTCATAGTGGAGAGGTCTGACAGATTGTGGTCCACTGGAGAAGGGAATGGCAAAGCACTTCAGTATTCTTGGCTTGAGAACCCCATGAACAGTATGAAAAGGCAAAAAGATAGGACACTGAAAGATGAACTCCCCAGGTCAGTAGGTGTCCAATATGCTACTGGAGATCAGTGGAGGAAAAAACTCCAGAAAGAATGAAGAGACGCAACCAAAGCAAAGATTTTAAATAATACCCTGTCAAAAGTAGATAACAGCAATTAACTCGGATGAGTAACATTCAGTTTTCTAAAACCATTTCTTAGGATTTCAAATTCATTAGGTTTATGATCTAGCTTCCCAATCATATTTTGTTACTGGAAACAGTAAAAATATCACCATCTTTCCCGATGACAGTCATCAGTGTCTTCCTCAACCTACCAAGGAAACAAGGCCACATGTTTTAGTTATTTGTTTCTGAAGCTTCCAACTTAGAGAATTAATATCTCTATTAGGATAAGCTGAATGTGTTACAGTGAGAATTACCTTAAAATCTTATTAGCTTAAGAAGACAACCATTTATTTCTTATTTCTGCAGAATCCACTGCAGACCTGGATATGTTTCCAATGCAACAACAAAGTAATCTAGGATGACCAGAGTCCCGTCCATTTTATAGTTCTCCCATCTGAAATGGATAGCAGTCATTGTTGTCATAATAAGGAAAGAGATCACTAACTGGATTCACACAGCAACGGAAAGCTTCTATCTGGAGATGATGTACATGACTCTCTCTCTCACAGCCCCTTAGTCAGATCTGATCATTTGTCACATGCCTCTGGTTTTCTGTGAAGAAATGAGCAAGAATAAGCCTCTTCTATACCCAAGAAAGAAGACTTAGATGTGAATGGGTTATACCACACTCCCACATCTTACTTTTGCAGATTTCTACCTCTTAACCTAAGAAAGGGAAATCAGTATCCTTCTTAGAAAGCAGAGAGAGAGGTATTAGATGAGTATGATCTCACATGAGTAAAACTGAAGGAGGAAAGAGATCAGGCTCCATCTTGGGCCGGACTGTGGACTTTGAGCTCTCTGCCCAGTATTTATGGAAACGACATACCAACTGGAAAACCAGGCCCCCGAAAGGAAGAGCCACAGGGCTCTCCATCGCCTAGAAGAATACCCCAATTATCTTTGTAACCGACTAGAATCATACATTCTATTATGCTTACTGGGGTATGACCACAAGCCTATTGATAATTGTCCACTGTTAACCACCTAGGCTTAAAGCTTATGAATCGCGGGTTAACTTTGATTGTATCTTTCTTCTTCCTTTGTTCAGACTAGTTTCAGGGAATTTTGGGAAGGTGGGTTTGGGAACCTATGCTTAGGGTATATATAATGTTTTCACAAAAACTGGTCAGGGTCCTTGGCTAAGAGGAGACTCTGCTTTGAGCTCACCGGTGTAATAAACTGCACTTCACTATCTGCATTGTCGGTCTGAGTGAGTTTGTTTCTCAGAACACGTGGCTACAACAAAACTAAGATCTAATACCATCAACTATTGACTGTAAATACAGAATGTTTCTTCATTTCAGATGTTAGTTGCTGTCAATCAGCTATTAAGGTCAACATTAAAATCAACTGGAAAGCTTGCACCTAGTGGCTTCAAACATGGTGCAGTAGAATGTCTTTGACTTTTAAAAATTTTATTCTGCTGACCTTCTTTTGTGCCTTATTGAACACGATGTGAAATATCTTCTCTTTCCTAGCTTATACATGCAGTGTATCTCCCTCCCTCCTTCCTTCTCCCTCGGTCTCTTTTCCTCTCTCCCTCTGTCTCTCCTTTCATCCTTCTTCATCCCTCCTCCTTCTTCTCTTTCAGTAGCTATGTAAACGGAAGAATTTATTTAGAATTTGGGACAAAGTAGGTTTATATTGCAGCAGTACAAACTTCAAGTTAATACTAGTCATTTTTGTGTTATAAAAGGTCTCCTTTAACAGTTCTCGGATCAGCCCTTTTTGGCTCTCTATCCTCTTACCATCCTTCTATCACCTCCTTTCTCATCATTGCCCTTCTCTATTAGGTGTAAGAATATTCTTATTTTCTGTCCGATTCAGTAGCCTCTGAGGCATCTAACTCCAGATTTAGGGCCATATTATTCCCCATTCTCTGAGAGTGAGGATAGAGTTCCATAGCTTCACTTATACCAGGATAAAAATAGAATTCTTCTGGGGTTGAAATTCGGCACTCAGCAGCTTGATTTCTGCCTTCCAATTAGGGCTAAGGAAGGTATCATATAGGCCTTACTTCCCGAAGCAAGTGTACTTTCAATTAAAGCATCAGATAAAACCCTTATAGGAGGACAGATTGGATTTCATTATCTTATTTAAAATTTCAGTTATAAAAAACATTTAGATGTATTAATATCTAGGATCTTATAACTCCCCAATAATTATAAATAAATTATAATAAATTCATTTAATGGATTTTCAGAGCTTGTAAATTTTCAATGTATTCTTACAGAACTGCTCAAATTAATACTTCAATCTCAAAGGCAAAACATATTTCCTAATTGCAAAGTAAGAAATATTTAACAGGTAATTATCTCACAATTTTCATATGTAGTTATTTTGAAAAAGACAACCTTACTTTCAAGGTCATCACATGTTTGATCCAATGAGATACATCTTAAAATTTATTCAGTTCAAAATTCTAAAGAAAGAATATAGTTCCTTCATGTGACTTAGTGGCAAAGCAATTAGATTGCAAATGTATGTGTAAGAGAGAGCAACACTTTAATAAGATACATCTTCAGGTTCATTTCTAATCAAACTTTATCACCTATTATTCATCCTATTAAAAATGGAGAGGGCAAACTTGATAGGCATGTCAGATGAATCCCTCAAAGAGATACATGTCAACATTTAAATAGAAAATATGGAAATGCTAAATTACAAAAAGTGCATTTTTATTCATTCCTTTTTTAAGCAATGAAAGATAACAAGCAAGTTTCTAAAACTTTGAATAGCAATCCAGTGATGAATTATTAGGACATTTCCCCTTGCTCAACAGTCTGCCTGCTGGATTGGGATAAGCTGATATGGACAGTTTTAATGATAAGATTATAAAACATTGGAAAACTATGTAGTAATTAATGAATAATTATGTAACATTCAAAGATTTTTTTTAAAATCAAACAAAATAGACTTTAAAAGAAGACCACTGGGGAGAGGGGAGGAGAGGGTGAGATATATGGAAAGAGTAACATGGAACTTACATTACCATACGTAAAATAGATGGCCAATGGGAATTGCAAAAAAAAAAAAAAAATCACAAAAAAGATAATTGTTATGGTTATTTGGAAATTTTTTCTGTTTTAGAAAAAACTTGGCTTCTTTGTTTCATGTTTTAAGGCCATAGAAAGTCACTTTTGTTTCTTTAAATAAAAGTTAGAATTACACTTGTTATACATCCTTAATTTTGAGTGTTTGATTTCGACAGCAAAGTATTACATGATTATGGGCAGATGTAGACCATATTTAGGGATTTGAGAAGTATAGTTAGGAATAAAAAGCAGAAATGTATGCAAAAATTCTCCATTGAGGGATATTATTATTTGTTACTGTCTAAAGTGAGAACAAGAATGATATCTAGGGAATATATGCTACCTTGTGAAATGTTAAAGTTAATAATGTTACTTCTTAATGCTCTTTTCTCTAAAAACCTCCTGATTCCTTATCGCCTGAAGATTCTAACCAGGTCAGCAAAGTGACCTCCAAAAACCCCTACTGTCTAAAGAAACCGTGATGGATGTGAAATTAATTGGCACACACAGTACTTCAGTTATGTGATTAAATATGACCAAGAATTGGTATCATGGTCTATGTCATGTTAGGAAATGTAACGTAGAAATGATCCTCACCTTAGCCCAAATTGTTAATCTATAATTAATTTCAATTCATATTTCCTGGTAATTTTGTTAAAAGAATTATATTCTTATAAGTTTTTAAATATTTTAATATACTTAAAACAGATCATCATTAATCAAGAAACTTTAAAAAAGCATGTGGGGATTGAGAATAATAAACATAACCTTAAAATATTTCTGTATCTTTAATTCATTAAATATAACAAATTTTAGATTCTTTTTATATAAAATAAGTTCAATGTATTTAAAAAAAATAACAAGCCTCAACTTTTAAAATGTTTTATAGGAAAATTGAGATTATAAGTGTTACGCAGAGCTTTTAATGGATGATATGGTTGGATGGTATCACTGATTCAGTGGTCATGAACTTGGGCAAACTCCAGGAGATGGTAAGGGGCAGGGAAGCCCAGCATGCTGCAGTCTGTGGGATCACAGAGTTGGACACAACTTGGCAACTGAACAACAACAACAAAAGATTGTTTTTTATCTTTTTATTCTTCAAATCTGTACAGATAATGTTTCAGAAATAAGGATGGGAATCTAGGTTGCATAGATGAAAAGAAAATTTCTCCTTTACCTCTCTCAAGATTCAAACACTGAACAATTTTTTTTTTTTTTTTTTTTTTTACTGTAACAAAACCTTGTCAGTTATTGCCCCACCAAGTGAATTGTAATAAGATACAGAATTTATGGCGAAAAGACAATTTTCCTTCATGGTCCACCTAAGAAATCATAGTAACACTGGTTCTGCTTTGTTCTTTCTGCCAGTTAGGGTTAGCCTTAGCTTCTGAGAATGAGTCTGGACCAGGCAGCATCTAACAAGTACCATCCTTGCCGTTCTGACTATATCAAGTTGTTTTTTTTTTTTTTTTGTTTTTTTTTTTAACAAAAGTTGCTTCCTGGCCAAGTTTAATGCAGATTGACCTAATAGAGAAGATTTCTGGACTTATGCCATGTGGGCAAAATAGTGACATATCCACAAAGCTGTTCAACTTAAAATGAAGTTGCATTTTAAAAATTAATATAGAAATGTTTATTTTATAAAAAGTCATTCCATAATTCGTTTTCAGGTAAGCAGGGCTTTAGAATAAAATAATTTCTATGTTTTTAATTTTAAAATGTCGTAAAAGTTTATCTTCAAATTTTTTCATCTATTACTCTAAATTCTGATAAATTGAAAACATTTAAATGAAAGTTTAACTGATACAGTGCTTAGCTTTTTAAAAATTTCTGAATATGTGAGAAATCTCTTCAATTTCCTTGTAATAGAATAAGTACAAAATTATGGTTTTATAGGAAATATGGAAATATATTTTCAAATAAGAAAAAGAATGCCTGAGAAACCCATAGCATATAAGAGATATTACTTTATTTTATACATTTATAGCTTTTATAAATATGTATCTATAATTATGCTTCCAGACATTCATATTTTGAATAATCAGCAATGACAAATCATTTCAAATTTTTAAAATTCAATTTATGTTTCAAATAGACACAAAAGAATAGAATCTCTAGAAATGAATACATGGGGGAATTCAAATGAATTGCCATTAAATTTTCTAGTCTTGGCATTAAGATGTACTAACAGCAAAAATATTGCATATTTTAACACTTCAAAGGAACATTATAGTGACATTTTAGAAGACAAAAATTTGAGGTGTAACTTCATTAATAGTTTTACTTAAATCAGTTTTAAGGACTGTCTGATCTTTGGTTCTGGATCAAAGAAAAAGAAATAACTTGCATTACAAAATTTTAACCTTTTAAAAAATCTTTTTGCAAATTTGATGTGAATGAAGCAAGACTGTGACAGTAAACAAGAACAATATCTCTTGTCTTACTGATAAAATTTTATAGTTGTCATACCTGACCTGAGTTGTTGTCATTTATTTCTTTTAAAATGTCCAAGATCCCCATTTAGCAAAGTAAAAGCTGGATGCTTTTATAGAGGGTGCATGTATTATAATTGTGATTAAATATTAAAATACTTGAATTCTGAATTTAGCAAACACCCATTGTAGATGATCCAAGGTGAACTAGACAAACTTGATTTTTTATCACCTGCATTTTTAATTTTTATTTTTCCTAGATTTATTGAGGCATGATTGACAAAATTGTATATATTTGAAGTGTGTAACCTGAAAGTTTGACATATGTGTACATTGTAAAATATTTACCACACTGAAAGCTTCTCATTTCTTTGTACATGAAACTCATAGGTCTCCATGTAGATTCAACCAAAATAAGATTTCACTGAGAGATATAAGAAAACTGTCAAAAAATCAGGTAAAGTTTTTGACTGTGTCAAGGGAAAAAAAGAAACCAAAACAAACAGCTTCATTTCATAGAGGGGAGTGCCCATAAAGCTATCAGTGGGGTTTATAGCTGAAACCTTGCAGACTATGAGAAAAAAAGATGATATAGTCAAAGTTTTGTGAGAGAGACAGAAAAAACCTGCCAACCAAGAATGCTTTACCTGGCAAAACTGTCCTCCAGCAATGAAACAGAGAGAGACCTTCTCAGATGATAAAAGCTGACGGAGTTCCTCTTATCATTAGACCTGCCCTGCAGTAATGTTAAGAGGTTTCTTCAAGCTGAAATGAATGAAAAATTGCTAATTAGTAAATCAAAACATAAAACCACACAGATAAAGATAAATATGTAGTCAAATCAAGAAGGCACTAATACTATAATAGGGGTCCATAAATCACTTAAGTACAATGTTAGAAGACAAAAGCATTAAAAATAACTGAGCTACAATTATTTGTTAATAAATACACAGTATAAAAAGATGTAAATTGTGACATCAAAACACAAAATGTGAAAGAGGGAAGAAAAAGCGTTGAGTTTTGGCATGTGATCAAAGTTAATTTATCAGTTATACATATTTTTCAGGTTCTTTTCTATTATCATTTATTATAAGACATTGAATATAGTTCCCTGTACTGTACAGTAGGACTTTATTGTTGATCTATTTTATATGTGGTAGTTTGTATTTGCTAACCCCAAACTCCTAATTTATCCTACCCTCCTTCCCCTTTGCTATACACTAGAAACTAACACAACATTGCAACTCAACTATACTTCAATCTTTTAAAAAGTTAATTTATCAGTTTAGAATAGATCATTATAACTACGTTATATGTAAGTCTCAAGGTAACTACAAAGCAAAAATCTGTAGAAGATATAGAAAATATTAACTTAAATATTTAATTTTACTGCCTTGTTTTCTCTAATTCTGAAATTTTGACCCAAATGAAACCATGGTATTCTGAAAAATCATATTAAAAATATGTGTCTGTGTATATACATATGCTTATGGTACCCACACCAAAACTTACATGAATGGATGAATGAACAGTTAAATGAATAATAGTGTAGGTTTTCTTCACATTAGCATTGACATCAAAAGATAAAACCAATCTCTCACATCCATTCACATCGTGTCACTACAGGAATTTCAAATGCTTTAGTCTATGACTTGCTTGAATATATTGAAATTTCTTTTATCCAAATATATTAGAAGCCCAGAATTTTCTAACCTGAAGGAAAAGTGGCACTGAATTCTAGGAAGAATTCTTCTGAAAACCATTTGTGATCTTTAGAACCTAAGAATTCATGTTCAATACTTCTCTCTGTGGCTGGAATAAAGCCCTTTTCTAATTTTCTGGGATTATTGCAAAATAAGGCTGGGCCTTTAGCCAGGGATTAAATGTCGGTCTAATTCAGTCCTCATGTACAACTGTGTATGTTTTGTAGTTGTTCTAGGTACAAGTTTAAACAACTGAAAAGCCGGACAGTATCTGTCTTATTGTGAATCTCATTCAACCTGAAATTTAATTCCGTTACTATGTGGGTTTGTAATGTGGATTAATAGGTTTATTGTACTCGTGTGATTAGCTTCTGTTTGTTCTAATTTCTTTTTTGCTCTGTCCTGACCTTGAGGTGAAAAAAACCCGGAAGATGTATTCCTTCAATTTAATGCCAGTTTGAGGTGTTTCTCTTGCATCATCAGATCAATGAAAAGTAAATAGCCTACACTTCTTGTTTCACTGTGCAGTATTGATCTTTCTTCAGCTTTTGCTTCCCTTTTTCCCTGCGTCTTGTGTCTTTCAACCCCTGGGACTGAAGTGATTGCCATAGATTGGACAAGCTAACAAGCGCATGATAAGGAACGCGTGTTTTGTGGCATACTCACACATGCCTGGTGTATAAAACCTTGCTTCCGCATCGAAAGAAAGGTGCCATTTTGTGTGAGGGGCACAAGCCACTAAGAGAAAGAACTGGAAGGACAAAACCAGGAAGATTTTTTTTTTTTTGCTGTCCCAAATCTTGGCTGATAGTGCTAATTTAGGTGATGAAACTCCGTTGAAAAGTAGAAGACAAGTAGCCTGCGGGGAAATGTCATATGCTTTTAGCTTTAGCAAATGACTGGATGTTGGCAGCCTGTGGGTAAGTATCTACTGTCCTTTAGCGTCTATATTTTGTCAAGAATATTTGCTTTGGTTTTTGTCTTGTTTGGGTTTGGTTTTTAAGAGTAATGGGCAATCTTAGAGCTTGAGACATAATTAAAATTTTGATTTCATATCTAATACCTGGAAATGTAGATTTAAGCCACATACTTTACTTGACAAGAGGCATTAGGAGATATATCTGCTCCTTTAAAAATCTGACTTATTTACAGCTTTTGAGGTAAAAAGAAGTGTTTTTGTAAAGATGTGAACTGGTCTGCTTTTAAAATGTCAAGTCATGGAAGGAAACAATAACTTTATAAAGCTTGGAAAGCATTTATTTACTTTCTGCCTGTCTTTAACATACTCACTGTAGAAATAGAACTCCCCGAATTTTATTTTTGGGCCCTCTGTGTCCATCGATTTCTCGAGCATTGAAAAGTGGGTAAATAAATAATTGATATTCTATCACATGCTATTGTCTTCTTACAGAAGCATATTTTATGCTGCGCAGCTCACAAGTTATCCGACATCATGTTAGGATGGTGGGAATACAGTTTCTTGACTGAGGGCTTTTTAGTCATTGCTACTTTTGGTAGTCAATTCTGTAAACTAATGCATATGTAAGTAAAGTTACCCTTATTTTTTTTTTTTATTTATGTTTTCCTTCTTAAATTTAGTTTGCAAACCTACAGTCAGAGTACCATTCTGATCTCCATGAATGAAAGGGTCACCTAGCAGAGGAAATAAACAAAGCTTTTGCTTCTCATGGGGAAACTTTAACCTAAGGGTTGAGATAGAATGAGGATGTGTGTAGAATGTTTAACTTTTTACTGACTTTAAGAAAGAATAGTTACAATGCAGAGGTTCCTGATTCTGACATACAAATCTCTGTCCAGCGACATATGAACTTCATAGGGACGCCATGGACACCTCTGCAATGCAGCTTACTAGCACATTGTTTTCAACATGACACTTTTATATCATTAGCCTTTTGTTGTCTGAGAAGGAAACAATGTGCAGGGAACAAATTAAGCATAATGTTCAGGCTTTTGTATCTTTTTCAGATCTTTATGGCATTTTATACTTCTTGGAGTTGGGTGAGTGTTCTAACTCAAGCTATTATGTAATCCTTAGGGTAACCCTAGTGCTGATTTGAAAGCTATTAATTTTCTATTATAGTGTGCTAAAGATGTTCTATAGTGTGGCACTCACCTGCATTATTGAGTCAATGACCAATTGCGGAGTTGCTCTGTGGTAGTTGGAGCTTAACTCAACCCTCTGGGATCTCATTTATTATTTGCAGATATTGATTTTGGAAAAAGAAAAGCTAAGATGTGTGAATACAATACTGACTTAGACCTGGCCTAGAGCCGTTAACTCTTAATGGTCTGCATATTGTATATG
This sequence comes from Odocoileus virginianus, assembly GCF_023699985.2. Lineage (NCBI taxonomy): Eukaryota > Metazoa > Chordata > Mammalia > Artiodactyla > Cervidae > Odocoileus > Odocoileus virginianus. Next base: position 85,992,589 of record NC_069676.1, read on the forward strand.
TTAATATGTAAAACTATTCAATGTTTTGTGGTCTTAGCCAAAATAAATTTATGCTGGTCACAATAAATGTCAGTTTCCAACAGTGTGTAAGTACTGAGTCCCCAGATGATTTTGCTGTATGTTCATAGAATCCAAACTTAGCCCTTATTTATGATTTTCTGATGTCTTATAAATGCAAATAGGAGAAGATAATATATCATAAACAATATGCTAAAACAAGTCCCTGGTGTGTCTGGGATATGATTTCTAATTAGTGTCTATGTGTACGTACACTGGAATCTGAGTGATAATTTATTTTTTCTTCAAGAAACACGATAGTTTGGACAGTTCTTGGGGGGGGTGGTCCTCAAACAGCTGCAGACACTGTCAAAGGAAAATAAAAACATAAACTGGGGAAGGGGAGGGTTTCCCCTTAAGGGACCTACAATTCAAAATAAAGCCAGGGCTTTACTTTGGCACCTAGCATAAAAGGTGTCTTGACTGAGGGAACCCTGAAACTCCAATAGGCCGGCAAATGTGCAAAGATAGGCTCTCATGAACTATACAAGGATTTTCTCCTTTGCCCTGTGTTAATTCTAAGGCTTAAACTGTATACATTTCCTAAACACTTGGATTTCTCCTTCAAATGTCTTCATTATTTTAGTAGAGCAACATTTCTGGATAGCCAAATTCATTGGAAACACTTATAAAATTGGGTTGTTTGATTTAAGGTAAGCCTTTAAAAAAATATTGTCTGCCACTTTTTATTTAATAACAAATGTAAGAGAGCAAAACCTATCTTATTAAAAATTTTAATCAACTATCTTCACAAGTAATAAAATGGGATTATGTTGTTAACAATCCATTTACTCATAAGTTATGTGAAAATAATTGACTATGTAATCAGAAACACTTAAGTAATTTCTTGTGAGCCTTACATGTTCAAGATTAAGCTACACCATGAAAAGTAGATTCGACTTTTGCGTTGCTCCCTCTTTAGCAATGCATTTCATTTCAAAACTTACCAGCCTTGTCTCCTATTTGCAGCTACTCCATGCAAGTGTCCTCAGTAAATTCAATTATTCCATGATTTCTTTCATTAATCAGAAATTTAACACATCTGTGTTCCACATGACAGATAATAAAAATATAAAGGAAATGAGATTCAAAGAAAAAATTCAATATATGTTAAAGGAAAGTAATAAGGCCAAGCCTTTGATTTTAATGAAGCTCAATTATAACATTATAAATAAATATTATAAAAAAGCTCTAATACAAAACCATAGTTTTTAAAACAAGTTGTTTTATGTCAGAAGTAAAAATGATGCACTGTATTGTGAGAATTCACTAAAATATAGAATGAGAATGTTTTTCAGTATGAACTTAATGTTTAAAAAAATTTCCTTCTGGTTAGTGATAAGTAGAAGGATGTCTCGAATTGTGTAATGAGATTGTTTAATAAACAAAGATGTGTTTAGTATCAATTATGGGACATGGGCTAGCTATGTAAAGGAAAAGGTGTATTTTCAGCCCTCGCAAGAACTCAGAGTAGAGAGGAAAACACACCAAACAGTAATCATTATTCACTCTTCACTGAAGAACATGAATGAACATCTATTCACTGAAGACTTTGTAGTAAAATGTCTAAGGGAAATTTTTACATTTTTCAATATATTTTTATGAATGTTAAATCATATTTAATTGCCTTTCAGTTCAACTTTAAATAATTTAAAAAATTTGTATGATCACTTTGTTGGCTCACGACATTTTTGGTAGCACATTTGTAATATACACATGACCTAGAGGCTTCTGTAGGACTTTATTTCAAATATTGATCAGACTGGGGCCAGTTTGAGGACCAGAGATATTCACAAATTAATGACACTGAATTTGTCTTAAATAAACACATACATAGTAGTGAAATTAAATACCAAACCCCAAACATGCTTATAGGAGACCTAATGTTTATAGCTTAAATGCCAAGTTGGCTACTGATGTGATATCTCTTGAGAAAGTTTTAACTAGGGTAGAGATCTGAAATCAAACCTTTAAAACTCAAGGTTATATGCTTCTGATCTACAATCCCAAAAAGTACGTTTTCAATGGCACATTGGTGATCTCACTCTGCAAATATTTATCTAAAATGTTTAACATTCTCTTGTTTAAAGTAATTGTAGGGTTTTTCTTAATATGAAAAATATAATCAAGCACAAGTCAGTATTTTTAATGAATACTCTTTCCTTTTTGTCAACAAATGAGTGATAATTAACTGACAAGGTTTTGCATGATTAGCTAATTTCATGTGTGTGTGCTAAGTTACTTCAGTCATGTCTGACTCTGCGTGACCTGATGGACTGTAGCCCAACAGGCTTCTCTGTTCATGGGGTTCACCAGGGAAGAGTACCAGAGTGGGTTGCCATGCCCTCCTCCAGGGGATCTTCCCCATCCAGGGATTGAACCTGTCTCCTGCCACTCCTGCAATGCAGGCAGATTCTCTACTGCTGAGCTACCAGGGAAAATCAGGTCAATTATATGGATAGCATTCCTTTCAACTAGACAGAAGCCAAATAGCCCATCACTGGTGCAAATTGCTATCCTCTAACTTCTTCATAATGACTATGAGGATATATGACTTTTCTTCTTCCTTTTTCTTATATGATTGTTGTTGTTGTTATATCCTACTGGCTAACATACAAATAGCAAAAAGAAAAAGAAAAAAATCACGGGTGTGCTATTTTCATTAATTTAGAAGATGCTTTTCTCTGGCACAATACTTTGTTCATATAAATATCAACTTCAGGGGTGATCTGTTCTTTTAAGTGAAGCACCCTATGAAGTAGTACCATAAACATATTTCCAGCACAAAGTTTCAGCAGTGAGATTTGAAACAGCTTGTCATGCAAAAGTAAGGCATTACTCAAGACAGGCAGTTTTAGCAAAAGGTCATTGTTAGGCTTGAATGGGTAGGCAATGAGTACACAGCTATTTTATCACTATCCATTCATCCAGTGGAACAACTTTATTTTTGAATTTAAGAGTTCAGAGGTGCTACTGACCCTTGGTCAGAAAAGATGCTGATGCTGAAACTGACTCTTCTAACTGCTTTGCTTGTAATTTACCTACTCATATGTCTAGGCACCTACAGCAGCAGTCATCACTGATATCTATTGGACCCAGGCTTTTAGATTCTTTTGGCTTTACTTGGCTTTTATCCAGGCTCAATATTTTATATTCACCCTGAGATTGCAATGTAATTTCCTCTCCCTTGACTCTCAACTATGTCAGTTCATAGTCTTTCTCCTTATACATTCTAAAAATCAAAATCACATGAGGACTGAAACTTATAAATCCATGATCTCACATTAGACCTCTGGTACTACTTGATCACGCTTTTGTTAAGCTTTTCATGACTCCCCTATTTCCCAGTAGCTCTGTCAAACATGTTCCCTATTTCCAAAGTTTCAGACCCCACTTCCTGCTTTGTCTTAGACTTCTGGTGCCGATTCCCATTTTTGTTCATTTGGTTCTCTCTCGAACAAGGTTAACTTTAATCCTCCACTTCCTTTATCTTGAGTAGGATCAGAGCGTGCTGGATATTAATTGAAACAGATTGAATTCATCTCAGTGGAGGACAGGCTTCTCTGGTGGCTCAGCTGGTAAAGAATCCACCGGCAATGCAGGAGCCCTGGGTTCGACCCTTGGGCTGGGAAGATCCCCTGCAGGACGGCATGGCAACTCACTCCAGTATTCTCGCCTGGAGAATCCCCCTGGACAGAGGTGTCCGGTTGGGCTACAGTCCATGGGGTCACAAAGCACGACTGAGCAGCCAAGCCCAGTGGAGGACACAGCATTTCTTCTCCCCTCCCGTTTTTTAACCTGGAGACATTGTGATCTGAATCAGAAAATCATAAAGTAGTAGAACTTCTGTCAGCCTGAATTGTTACAGAAGCATGGAAACCAGTTGTCTTGGAGTCAACAGATTATATTTTCACAAACAGGGAAGCAAATGTAATTTTAAGCCACTGAGATGTTGGGGATATTCCACTGAATAACCAAAAAAGTGTCCTCACTAATATGCCTTGACGTTTAGGTGATGGTCGTCTTATCCATGATCCTGAAAGAGTTGAGATAGAATCAGAATATTTCTGTATCTTTTTGTGCATCATTGTCAAAGGAAAAATTGGATAGTGCCAACTTTGTAACTGTAATCCTTATACAATGATTGTCGGCTTGTTCTGACACAATGTTTAAGTACATATCTTCACACTAAATAATTTAATAAAATATTATATTTACATCTCTATAAAATGAATGCTGCAGTCCATGGGGTCACAAAGAGTCAGACATGAACAACAACAACATAAGACTTTACATTAAAATTAGTATTACACAGCACTACTGATCCATGGACGTAAATTTGAGCAAACTGGGTGATACTGAAGGACCGGGGAGCCTGGCATACTACAGTCCATGGGGTCACAAAGAGTTAGACACAGCTTAGCAACTAAGCAACAACAATAATATATACACTTGATATACACATACATGTAGTTTCACATATTTATAATTATCTACTAACATCTTCAAGATCATATTTCTGGTCTAGTAGAGCCAGATTTTAAGACCAAGTATTTATGACCACTAATCCATGGCTTTATTCACTCTGCTACACCATCGTTTTTCTGAAAATCTGTTTCCTTGACTTTACTATATGCTCTAAGTATCATTTATTACCTATTAGCTATTTTATGCTACTTATATGACTTTTACAAGTAACTTTCTTTGAATCTAAGTATACTTATGTATAAAATGAGCACAAGAATGTGTATTCAACAGTTTTTAATTAGACTAAGTTAAATAATGTAAAGATATTGTGATAGCTTAGTTTCTGATGCATATTGGCGTTTCAGAAATGTTAGATGTCTATATGCTTCTTTATACTTTGCTTATATCATTACCCTTTCCCTGAATTGACCAGTTTCTTTGGTGATGAAGTTATTACTTATTTTGATATCGGTACCTCATCATCTCCTTTCTCGGGTCTCCCAGGAGGTACAGTGGTAAAGAATCCACTTGCCAATGCAGGAAGTGCAAGAGACAGGGGTTCGATCCCCATCACGGGTCGGGGAGATCCCCTGGGACAGGAAATGGCAACCTGCTCCATTATTCTTGCCTCAAAAATCCTATGGACAGAGGAGCCTGGCAGAATACAGTCCATGGATTCGCAGAGCCGGACGTGACTGAGTGCCCATACAGGCACGCATCTTCATATCCGCCACTTTGTCTTTTGCTTGAGTATTCAGTTTCTTATTTGTTATATGTATTTTATTTTTCTGTTATGTACATATGTCTTATTTTCTGATGGATTCTGAATTCTGTGAAGTCAGAACCTAACTTGTCACTATTATTCATTTATTATACACATATATCTGATACTACTGATGATTTTTATGAATAGGCACATCCTACTTGAATATTCTAGTAGAAAAGCATCCTTTATGTCAAATTATATTCATCAACCACCACACTTCTTGGAATTCTGAATGTAGTGTCAACCTGACATATCATTCATACCAAGCCGTTACTATTGCTTGCTGCTGCTGCTGCTGACGCTTCAGTCATGTCCGACTCTGTGTGACCCCATAGACGGCAGCCCACCAGGCTCGTCTGTCCCTGGGATTCTCCAGGCAAGAACGCTGGAGTGGGTTGCCATTTCCTTCTCCACTGTTGCTTGCTACGTAGTGGCTTTTTCCTAGCTCAAGTCAAAGTACAATATTGGCGAATTTAGGAAATGGGTTCTGTCATGAACCAAGGAGAATAGCTTTTGACTTTTATTTCCTAGTCTTACTCCAGAATGAAATAGATTTAATAATATTTTTTCTCATTCAGAATTTTGTCTCTTCTTTCCAAATATGTATTATTTATGAATGATTGTATGAGAAGATGTAGTTTTACCTATAAATATTTCTTTCAGAGATGATGTTCAGATAGCAGGCCAATGAAATAACAATTAAAAAAAATGTATAGTGGAGTTAAAGCTGGCAAAATTATGCCACCAGATGAATTATGAAGTGGAAACATCGGTGCTTAGTCACATGCATTTATCTATTTCCTGTCCTTTGCTGAGTTTTATTAGTAGATTCTCAAAATAGGATTTTATGTAATACACTTATTAGCAAATACTTTGAGTCACAGGACCATCCATCAACATTGCATATGGTACTGCTACTATATTTCTATGTTCATTGCCTTAAGTTGGCTCTCATAGCCTGTGTTTAAAGCTTTTAACTCTTAGATTCAAACCATAATGTTTCTGAACATGTTCACTGTTTTAAATGCAAAGTGCTTCTATAGAAAGTCGTGATATGAAGTCTCAGAAGATGGATGAAGCTTCTGTGCCCCTTTTCTTTTTTTCTTTTTTAAAGCTACACTAATGTATGTGAAGACTGACATTCATGAAGACTAAAGTGGTTCAATTTTGGAAAGTAACAGCAACTCAAGAGGGGCCATCAGTGCCTCTTACTATGCTGCAGCTCTCATACCTAACAAAGGATTGAGCTTTTCCCTGCTCTCTTTTTCTCTCTCCTAAAACACTCATTCATAACACTGATTTAGTGGTTTTAAATTGAAAGTTTATTGGCCCACCAGATCCCAGATACAATCTCTTATATTCCTTTTTTTTTCTTACCCAAAACACATCAGTTGTGGAAATCTAAAATAAAACAATTGGTCAGTGAGATCAAGAGGTCATTCCTAGAGTAGGATCACTATGGAAGCAGCGGAATGAAGCCTGCGGCACAGGCTGTGATTGCATTTGTGTTCTGCTACTTACGAGGGACCCTGAGCAAGTAGCCTAACTGCTTTGCAACTCAATTTGTCCATGAAGAGAAAAACTGATATATAATAATACAATATTAATGTAATGACCTATCTTACAGAAATGGTGTGTGCATAGATTAAATGAGATAGTGAATTTAAAGTCTTAAAATGCTCAGTATGGTGTCTGGCATGTGGTAAAGCCTTCAGTCAATTTTAGCTTCATCATCATAATCTTATTGATGCAGTCAGTAGTACTCTTGATCATTCAGTGTTGACTGGCCTCAGAAAGACTGTCTTAACACTGATTATAATACCTTAAAATTCTCATTTTTCAAATGCAGTGTGAAGATACAATTTTTGGCAAGTGCAGTCTCTCCCTATAGGCCATGTTAGCCATATTATAATCAGAATATTACTTGGTAGACTGTGTTCAGAACAAGAGTTTGGGGGTGTAAGGGCACCAGGTTGTATCATTAGGCACCCCATCTTTTTAGAGATGCATTCACATCTGCTCTCAGAATATCCTCTTTCTGGATATGTTTATGGGTTTGCTAACAGAATGTGTATTGTTTCTATTTATGTCAAATGCTTCATTTAATTGTTACTTTCTTTTATGTTAGAACTTCAGTCAGGTTCTTTAACTGATCCACTGTTTTGATTTTCTTGTTTAACTTTTAGTAGATACCATGATTTGCATTATTTCTAAGTTTTTGAGGGGTACATCTCTAGAACTCTTGGAATTTGTTAGTGCATACTACTTAAAGAATAGTTTCTTAAAAATGGCTTACCTTTAATGTGTCTGGTTACTTTCTTTTCTTACACTATTTTCTTCCTGTGAGATACAGCAATTGCTTTACCAAGTGTTCATATAATTTCACATGTTGATATTGATTCTACATTTACTTTGAAAAACAAATATTTTGTAAGAGGGTTCAATGGGTTTCCCTGGGGAATCAGACAGTAAAGAATCTGTCTGCAGAGCAGGACACCTGGGTTTGATCCCTGCAGAAAAAAGTGGCTACTGACTGCAGTATGCTTGCCTAGAGAATTCCATGGACAGAAGATCCTGGCAGGCTACAGTCCTTGGGGTTGCAAATAGTCAGACATGACTAAGCAACTAACACCACCACACCAAGAGGGTTCAGATTCACGTTAATTTTCTTTCTGGTTAAAAACTGACATGAAATAGCCTAGGGAATAATAGAAAATTAAGTCTTGGAGATCATTTATTAAATGTAATTATTAGCAGAAAACTTACTTATATTCAAAGATACTATCTAGAATTATGAAAACATATAAACTTTATTACCAAAATGACTAATAATAGAAAATCAAAATCATGTGTCCCATTATTTTCCTTTAGTACACACATATCCTAAGTTTATAATTTTTAAAAGGCCTAATACTTAATATAAACTTATGCTATATATCATTGTTTAAATGAAATATAAAGATGTTGCATAGTATTAATGTTATAATTCATTGTATGGCAGTAGGTGTCAATTCATTATCTATCTGGAAAAGTACAATACTGAATTTTAGTTAATTGCTTTATTATAGAAATTAAGATATTTCTGGAAGTAATAAGCCACAATAGTATAAAAAAGAATGTGAGACAGGCCTAATAATTACTTGATCTCATTCAAACTTTTTACTTAATAATATAATCAAACTATGAGATTTGTATATGGCCACATTTATTTCTCACTTGGGAAAAAGGAATGTGAATTATTTATTAAAGAAATGTCAAAAGGCTTTCTATATTCTTAGTGTTTTCAGTATACAGAGTCATTTGAATGAAGGAACAGATAATTCAGGTCAAAAATGGATTCTTTCCATGTGTAAGTTATTTTGTGTATAAAGTGAAGTGAAAGTTGCTCAGTCATGTCTGAATCTTTGCTATCCCATGGACTATACAGTCCATGGAATTCTCCAGGCCGGAATACTGGAGTGGATAGCTGTTCCCTTCTCCAGGGGATCTTCCCAACTCTGGGATCAAACCCAGGTCTCCTGCATTGCAAGCAGATTCTTTCCCAACTGAGTCACCAGGGAAGTCCTATTTAGTGTATAAACACATTAAAAATGATCACTTAGGGATAATTTACTTATTTCCCTTGATCTGTACTTTGTACATCATTTTACAGATTAGTCATTTAGTATAATTAATGTAAGTATTGAAACAACCAAATATTTTTGTCAGCCTTTTTAAATTATATAGGTAAAGGTGATAAGTTTCAGAAGCTTTAAGCACACTCCTTTGTAGGATACAGAGTGCTAAGAATATTGAAGGAGTGTATCTGTCTGCCAAAAGCACTATTGTCTTTCCAGGGGATCCTGGTCCAGCATGTTGAAAATGATGAGGCATGCAGCATATACTGTTAAAATTCCTCCATAAACCCAGTAGTAATTCTAGAGAAATAGAATAGTAGTTCTAGAGAAATAGAATATATATGTGTATATATATGTGCATATAGGTGTGTATGTCTGTATTTATGTATATATGCGTGTGTGTGTGTGTATATATATGTATGTATGTGTATGCATATCAGGGGAGAAAGAGAATAAAAACAAGTCTTACCTTAAGGAATTTATAGGTGGAAGATAAAGAAATGATCAAGTAAACAAAAATAATTATTGATCAAAAAACATGTGTGATTACAGATTATGGCCCAGACTTGTGCAAGAAAGTCAGGATACAAAGGAGAATGATGCAAACTCTACTCTCAAGGAGCTCATAGTAGAGTTCTGGGGTGAAACAAAATTTTGAAAAGGTACAGCAGGTATAAAACCATAAAAGACGAAGAAGTCTCAGGAGGATTTTTATATACTAGAACATATATTTTTAACATTATATACTTTTTTGTCTATATAATTAAATTTTATTCTAATACAATATAAGCTTTAAGAAGGGAGAATCCTACAAGGTTTTTTTTGCCAATTAATCCCATTTGTCATTTTGCAAGGGACCTGGAATGCTCTACGTCTTGAAAAATATAACCCTGGACACTGAAATCTTAGTCCAAATGAGAAATTGTCACACTTTTGATACTAAGTTAAAGATATAACAGCTATTTTTCATTTATTTATCAGTTTAATTTTCCATCTCATACTTTTCCATTTTGAAATTTAAATATCTCTAAATGGATTTGTGTTTGTATATATGTGTGTGTATAATATATATGGATAGTTTGTGTTGCAGAAAGGGAACTCTGGGTTAATAGATTTCTTATCTAATAGGACTTTAAAAAAAATCTAGAAAAACACTGATGATTATCTGTAGAAAAGGTAGAATTTCAAGGTGAAGGGTAGGTTTAAGGTTTCAAAAGAAGTAAAATTAGAAGTACTGTGTGGATGTGTAGGTTTATGATAGCAGCATCTCTGCTTTTGCATGTCTGTGTGAAATCATGACGAAGCCAAAGCTACAAAAGTGGATCTAGTTTAAAGAATCATTGTGCCCCTCACCCTAGCAGGGAAGAAGGACCTAGAGCAGGATAGACATATTAGGAGAGGGCCTGCTAAGACGAGCAAAGTCAGCTGGGTCTGAGGAAGGCTGGGCTGTGGTGTGCCTCATCAGTGGTTTCAGCTCTTTCTGGGGCTCAGTCAAGACCGAGCAGGAGAGTTATTAGAGATGGCCCCTCAGATAAGCCCTAGAGGGGCCTCCTAGCCTTCTTTTTTTTGAGGGAGTTCAGGAGTACTTAATACACTGGGGTTAAGTCAATGGTTGGGTCAGGGGAAGCAGCCACCGACCCCACCTCAAAATACCAATCCAGCCCACCTTTGCCGCCTCATAGTCCCCAGAGCCGAGAGCTGTCTGCTGCTCCCCTATCATGGCTGGGAGCCCTCGGCCACACTGTGGGCAGAACAGGCCAAGGGCTGCTTTACTGAGCGCCATGGCCCGGCCCGGCTGGTAGCAAACACTCAGAGAAGGCTGAGTCACTTCTGCCATGACCATCTGTGCCTGCTGCAGCCAGGCTGGGCCCCGATGAAAGATGAGCTTGTCACCCCCGGCAGCCTCTTCCCCATTTCCAAAGTAAAAAGTCAGCCAGATTCCAGGCCAATCACGCTACAAGAGCAGGATCCACTGAGATCCCTAAGTCCTCCTTCCATGCCCTCTTCTGCTCACAGTGATGCAGAAATGACACTGCCCTCCCAGCCCCACCCTTGTAGAACTCTGTGCTGAAATTTCCCTTCCCCAGTTCTTATGAGCCCAGAAGTTCATGGAGTTTCCACTGGCCCCATGATGCTGATAGTAGGCTGTCCCTCCATCCCAGTCTTCTGGGAACGAACCTAGGCCTATATTCTCTTGAACTTGAACTTCATCCCCATTGCTGCTTTTGCCCAAAAATGGGGCTTCTGCACCCTTTGCTTTTCTCAGAGGTTCATCAGAGACCAGGACTTTCTACACATATGGCTCATAGAGTGTCTGGGACAGGGGAATTGGGGAATGCAATCTAGAATCCACAACTATGAGTTTTTTCCTGCTTTGTGTAGGAGTCTTGTCTCTGCCTGGGGGGTCATGAATGAAGGCCACAGGCTCAAAAACAAAAAAACATCTTGGCTATTTTGAGTGTAAGTTTCTGTGAGCACCTAGTGACCCTAACAGAGCACAAGTGTCGACCAGGAATCCCAGAAGCCACAAATAAACTAAACACGTACTTTTAAAATCTCCACCATTTTCTTAAAATTTACTGTCATTTTAAAAAGGCATATCTAGTAACACGCTGGGAGGATGTCACTGGAATTGGCTGACATCCCCTATATATAGGACATGACCTCAGGAAGTTCTGTTACATCCTGCGTGTGTGTGTGTGGTCATTTCAGTCTTGTCCAACTCTTTGTGACCCTCTGAACTGTAGCCCACCAGGCTCCTCTGTCCTTGGGATTTTGCAAGCAAGAACACTGAAGTGGGTTGCCATGCCCTCCTCCAGGGGACATTCCTCAGCCAGAGATCAAACCCGCATTCTCTCTTATGTCTCCTCCACTGGCAGGCAGCTTCCTCGCCACTAATGCCACCTGGGAATCCCAAAGTGAAAGTGTTAGTCGCTCATTTGTGCCTGACTCTTTTGAGACCCCATGGACTGTATAGCCCACCAGGCTCCTCTGTCCATGGACTTCAGACAAGATTACTGGAGTGGGTAGCCATTCCCTTCTCCAGGCGATATTGCTGACCCAGGGATCGAAATCGGGTCTCTTGCAAAGCAGGCAGATTCTTTACCGTCTGAGCTACTAAGGAAGCCCATTGTATCCTATTGTCTCCCAACTCTGGGGTGGACATTGTTGTTACACTTCATACTTTCTTAAAAGAATTTTAAACTTAAAAAAAAAAAAAAGTACATGTAACCATTGCCGTCCCTGCATGTTTAGCTGTGTCTGAGTCTCTGTGACCCTTTGGACTGTAGCCTGCCAGGCTCCTCTGTCCACTGGATTTTCCAGCCAAGGATACTGGAGTGGGCTGTGATAGCTTTTAGTAAACGGTGAGCAATGTCACCAGATTCATGGTCTCTGGAGGAGAAGATTTAACTCTGGGACAAAAGACAGCCTCAATCACTCAGAGCTTTGTGTAGATGTTATTTAAAGTGCAAGTGACAGAAAAAGCTTCTGACATAGACATCAGAAGGGGGCAGGAAAGTACCCGCCTCACTAGTTTAAGTGAGGCCTTATATTCTTCTCAACTAACTAGTGAGAATAGATAAAAAATACCTCAAGGCTATGAGAATTGTGCCCAGACCTTTTCCCGTAACATACATCCAACGCTCAAAAAAAAGGCATGTCCTTGAATAAGAGAGACAGCTGCCTACAAGGCCTACTTGTCTAAGGCAAAAGAATGTGAAAAAGGGAATATTTACCTCTTCTTCAAAGGGACCTTAGACTTAGATGCCTCATCAACCTGCCTAAGTTAACTCTCTGAGTTGCCATCTCCTTCTCCAGGTATCTTCCTGACCCAGGGACCTAAGCTGTGTTTCCTGCATTGCACGCGGATTCTTTACCTGCTGAGCCACTGGGAAGCCCTGACATATAACAGATCCTCCAACAGGCTACTTGACGCAAGGAACATTGCAGTGAATGTTTTCTTAATGGTAATGGAGACGGTTCTGGGTGTTTAATGTGCACAGTGTAACTTTTTGAAAATATGTCATTGTTACAAAGCCACAGCCATCAAGACAGTATGGTGCTGGCACAAAGACAGAAATATAGATCAATGGAACAGAATAGAAAGCCCAGAGATAAATCCACACACCTATGGTCACCTTATCTTCGACAAAGGAGGCAGGATATACAATGGAGAAAAGACAACCTCTTTAACAAGCGGTGCTGGGAAAACTGGTCAACCACTTGTAAAAGAATTTGAAACTAGAACACTTTTTAACACCATACACAAAAATAAACTCAAAATGGATTAAAGATCTAAATGTAAGAGCAGAAACTAGAAAACTCCTAGAGGAGAACATAGGCAAAACACTCTCCGACATAAATCACAGCAGGATCCTCTATGACCCCCCTCCCAGAATATTGGAAATAAAAGCAAAAATAAACAAATGGGACCTAATTAAACTTAAAAGCTTTCTTACAACAAAGAAAACTATAAGCAAGGTGAAAAGACAGACTTCAGAATGGGATAAAATAATAGAAAATGAAGCAACAGACAATTAATCTAAAAAATATACAAGCAACTCCTGCAGCTCAATTCCAGAAAAATAAATGACACAATAAAAAAATGGGCCAAAGAACTAAACAGAAATTTCTCCAGAGAAGATGCACAGATGGCTAACAAACACATGAAAAGATGCTCAATATCACTCATTATCAGAGAAATGCAAATCAAAACCTCAATGAGGTACCATTACACACCAGTCAGGATGGCTGCTATCCAAAAGTCTACAAGCAATAAATGCTGGAGGGTGTGGAGAAAAGGGAACCCTCTTAGACTGTTGGTGGGAATGCAAACTAGTACAGCCACTATGGAGAATAGTGTGGAGATTCCTTAAAAAACTGGAAATAGAACTGCCATATGACCCAGCAATCCAATTGCTGGGCATACACACCGAGGAAACCAGATCTGAAAGACACACATGCACCCCAATGTTCATCGCAGCACTGTTTATAATAGCCAGGACATGGAAGCAAGCTAGATGCCCATCAGCAGACGAATGGATAAGGAAGCTGTGGTACATATACACCATGGAATATTACTCAGCTATTAAAAAGAATGCATTTGAAACAGTTCTAATGAGGTGGATGAAACTGGAGCCTTTTATACAGAGTGAAGTAAGACAGAAAGGAAAATACCAATACAGCATATTAACACATATATATGGAATTTAGAAAGATGGTAATGATAACCCTATATGCAAGACAGAAAAAGAGAGACAGATGTGTAGAGCAGACTTTTGGACTCTATGGGAGAAGGAAAGGGTGGGATGATCTGAGAGAACAGCATTGAAACATGTATACTATCAAGTGTGAAACAGATCGCCAGCCCAGGTTGGATGCATGAGACAAGTGTTTAGGGCTGGTGCACTGGGATGACCCAGAGGGATGGGATGGGGAGGGAGGTGGGACAGGGGATCAGGATGGGGAACACATGTAAATCCATGGCTGATTCATATCAATATATGGCAAAACCCACTACAATACTGTAATTAGCCTCCAACTAATATAAATAAATGAAAAAAAAAAAGAAAATATGTCATTGTGAAAAAAAAAAATTGTAATAAGAACTCTAAATACACTTCAGAAAAGATATATGATAAAAAACCTTAGTGAAATGAACAAATAATCAAGAGTTTCAATAATCATTGTTTTGGAATGCAAATGGTAACACTATGAAATAAAACTATTGAATAACTAAAAATATAAACCTGACAAATTTTATATTTAAGCTTTGAAGTTTAAAAAATATTGTCCATGTAATAATGTAAGAATTGTGTTTCAAACAGAAACATTTCCAAAGGTAGTTTAGTAGTATTGCTTCATTTACTCTTGTATATAGAATTGAACTTAGGAGAGAGAGAAATAATTTGTGGTTCTCTCCATTCCAGTTAATTCCTGTCATCTCATTTTAAAACGGTCTTAAAAGGTATATGATGTGTATATTAGTTTGCTAGGTCTGTTATAACACTACCACAAGCTGTGATACAGAAAGGTACTGTATCGTAGTTCTGGAGGCCATATCTCAGGTCAAATTGTCAGTGGCCCATGCTCCTTTTTGAAAGTATGAGGGAAGAATTTTAGATCTTTCTCCTAACTTCTTCTGTTTCCTTGGCTTGTGGCAGTGCATCTCCAGTATTTACACAGTGTTCTCCCTGTGTGCATTTTAACTAATTACACTGCACTGACCCTTTTTCCCAACAAGGCCACACTCTTAGGAACTGGTGGTTATGGTGTGTAGCTCTATATCCTTTCAACATATGGATAAGGGGCTGGCTAAATGATACAACCCATAATAATGCAATGAAAGACATTTTTTGATTAGTTTCTCTGAGAACAATAAAAAATCATTTATTTTTATATGTTAAGGGGCTTCCTAGGTGGCGCTAGTGGTAAAGAACCAACCTGCCAATGCAAGTAGACCTAAGAGACAGTTTGATCCCTAGATCAGAAAGATCCCTGGAGGAGGACATGGCAACCCACTCCAATATTCTTGCCTGGAGAATCCCATTGACAGAGGAGACTGGAAGGCTACAGTCCATAGGGTCACACAGAGTTGGAAATGACTGAAGCAACTTAGTAGGCACACACATGTTAAGAAATGTCTTGAAGTTAATGGAAATAAGCCAAAATTATAAAAATCTTTTTTTCATTGTTTGCTATTTAAGCTGGTATGGGTACAAAAGATAAATTTAAGTGACAATAATTTGAACATAGTTCTCTTCATTGCGTTATTCTCCAGGAATCATTTTTTCTTTTGTGGAGGTGGGATAAAATACTAAAAACAGAGCAAGTCATGGATGTGGTCATGATTATCATGGATTAAATAGTCTTGATTTAAGTAACAGTAAGTTTAAGACGGCTTGGTGAATGTAGAGGTCTGGTGTATTACAGGGAGATCAGATGACACTGTTGGCATAATAAACCAAAAGATGATTTTTACTTACAAGAGATACCAATTTGTTAATATCATTTGAGAAAATGCCTATGTCAGCTCGCTAGAAAATATTGGATCAAAGACTTGGCTTTTTTGAAAATTGGCATTATAATTCATTTGAATAAACACTTTGAATAATTCTCTGCAAATGAGTTCAAAAGTAGTTATACAAATATGTGCTTTAATTCATTTGGAAAGGATTAACATGTCCAAATTTTCTATACTGATATCAGATTCCAGAAATGAAATAAGTGATGGCCTGGATTACTTTCCAAAAATTGAAGTTTTAAAGATTGGACACATATATATATGGATTTAAAAATCTCAAATATTATGGGCACTTTTCTATTTGCCTTCTGGTATTAAGTCAAAGGAATAACAAATTGCTGTTAAGCTTTTATTTATTCATGTTTTATATTTATTTTGAAATTAAAAATATCTAATTAAAACTATAATGCTATATACATTATATAATTTTTTATAAAAATAGATTTTGCTATATTCCCACTGGTTACCTTTTCTTATCTACATGATGAATTTCATTTATTATTAATCAATAGAACTGTTCTGCACATAATTAGACATATTGAAACACAAACCATTACTCAGCTCCAAATTAAATTGTGCCACAGATTAGACTGCATGTGATAATATTTCAAATTTTTCAACATGCTTAACAGATTATTCATCATAAGTATTTACCACTTTCACATGTTAAAATAGCACTCATTCTTTCTATAGTGCCAAGCAATGTTCTAGGTAGATATGAAAGTACTACCATTTTACCAAGGAGGAAACCGAGATTCAGAGCAGTTACTTTCCAAGACCAGATCAGTGATTGATCGACCCAGGATTCCTTCTGAGTCCAGAGTTCATTCTCTGATATACCATATTGCTTCTGTTTGTAGTATAGAGTATATTATCTGTATGAACATATATGCATTCAAAAATCTATCTTAATTCTTTAAACAATCTTAGGGAAAAATAGATATATAAATATGGCTGGAAGAATGGCTGGGAAAACCCTTCTAGCAGTTACTGTATGACTTATGAGCTTGAAAGCATGGATTTCAAGTCAGCCTGTGTTTGTGACCTGAGAAAAATCATTCAAACCTTCTAAGCCTCAGGTTCCTCAGTAAAATGGGGTTAATCATGCAGTTGCTGTGAAGATTATCTGAGATGATGGATGTTAAGGCAACCATATAGTAACTCATAGGGAGCCATCAATAAACTTTCCATGATAAAAGAGATCTGTTTCATGCACTGCAAATATATTCTTGCATTCTTTTCCTTTTTCTAATGACATCTTTTGATGAACAAAATTTCTTTAATAAGCTTGTTAAGTGTAAAATATGTAGAGAAGATGGCACATGTCAGAATTGTACAGAAGTGATGTTTTGTTAAAGTGAACCCATCATGTAAGTAGCATTCAGAACTTAAACTGGAACATTATCAGCACCTCAGAAACCCTCATCCTACTTTTTGTTCTTCTTGCCCTCAAAGATTATCATTATCCTAACACCATAGAGCAGTTTAGTCTGTTCTTAAACTTAATGTAAATGACATCATAGAGTATGTCTGTTTTTCTGCTTGGGTCCTTTTATGGGACATTTATATTTGTGTGATTCAGACAAGTTGGTGCACGTAGTTGTGATTTGTTGGTATGTATTGCTATATAGAAATTTATCATACTGGTATTACATCATCAAACCCCTCCCCCCCATACTGTTAAAGAACATTTAGGCTATTTCTGTTTAATGAAAGTGAAAGTGAAGTCACGAGTCCAACTCTTTGCAACCCCATGGACTGTAACCTACCAGGCTTTTTCATCCATGGGATTTTCCAGTCAAGAATACTGGAGTGGGTTGCCATTTCATTCTCCAGGGGATCTTCCCAACCCAGGGATCGAGCCTGGGTCTCCCGCATTGTAGGCAGAAGCTTTTGCCATCTGAGCCACCAGGGAAGTCATTTCTATTTAGAGTTACTATAAATAATGTTGCTATGAACATTATTCTATAGGTCTCTTTGCACACAGACATGTACATTTCTGGGATAAATATCTAGGAATGAAATCACTGGTTTATGATGTATCCACATATTTAGCTTTGTTAGATATTGATATAATGTTTTCCAAAATGATCGTATCAATTTACAATCCCATCAGGAGTGTATGCATGTTCTGCTGCTGCCGCTGCCAAGTCACTTCAGTCCTGTCCAACTCTGTGCGACCCCATGGACGGCAGCCCACCAGGCTCCCCTGTCCCTGGGATTCTCCAGGCAAGAACACTGGGATGGGTTGTCATTTCCTTCTCCAATGCATGAAAGTGAAAATGAAAATGAAGTCGCTCAGTCATATCCAACTCTTAGCGACCCCATGGGCTGCAGCCTACCAGGCTCCTCCATCCATGGGATTTTCCAGGCAAGAGTACTGGAGTGGGGTGCCATTGCCTGCTCTGATACATGTTCCGGTTACTTCTAGCTCTTCAACATTAGTAACTTCAATTTTTATTTTAGACATTTGGGCTGGTGCATACTAGTATTGCTTTGTTTGATTAATTTGTAGTTTTTTGGTGTTAAATGAAAGTGATCATCTCTGAAGTTTTGGCTACATATGTGTGTGTGGTGGATATTAGTTCTAGAAAGTTCCCTTATTCTCTCTCTCTCCCTCTTAAAGTTAAAAACTATGATTTCTGTCTCCATAGATTAGTCTTTGTAAGTTCTTTACCTTCACCTAAGTAGAGTCACATGATACATAGAACTGGCTTCTTTGGTTCAACAAAAGGTCTTTGCAGTTCTTCTGTGTCTTACATTTATGAGAATATGTTTATTTTTTATTGGTGAGTAGTATTTTTTATATAACATTACCAGTATTTTTTCATTCACCTATTGATTATAAATTTGGATTATTCCCTACTGGTGGACATAGTATTTTCATTATTAGCTTTTAAAAATTCTTTATATTATATGGAATAGCTCTGTCCAATAGAACTTTAGATACTTTCCACTAGCCACATACGACCACTGAGTGCTTAAGGTGAAGGTAGCAGTAGTGTGACCGAGGAATAGAAGTTTTAACTTTGATTTAAATAGCCACGTGTGACTAGTAGCAAAACAGATGGTATAGTTTTAGATGCACATCCTTTTGTCTGATATATGTAATGTGGTATGTTCTCTCCCAGTCAGTAGCTTGCTTTTTGGTTTAAAAGTTTATTTTCATGAACAGTCTTAATTTTGGTAAACTGCAGTATTAATGATAATTTTATTTTCTATTTGTTACTACTGTATGTTTTATACATATATGTACTTTTAAAATGTTTTATATATATGTACTTTTTAAATGTACTTTTACATTGTTAAATTCAGTTATTAGATCCAGTAGTGTTTTGGCTTCGTTTTTCTTTTAAATAATTCTTTTGGAATACACACACGCACAAACACACAATTATGTCATGAACAAATAGATCTGAATCATGTTAGAAAATACTATTAATACAACTCTGATTTTATCAGGACCTCTTGAAATCAAAGACATAAAATACCAAAAGCATTAAAAAGAACAGTGAGAAAATATATTTCTCTAATTTAGTTACTTACAAGGACAGTTTAAATTCTGATTTTTGAAGCTTGCTTGGGAGGATATCACACCAGTTCATCAAATCCATTGTGCATCATCTAATGGCTGTTTTGTGTCAGTTAGTCAAGTCTCTCCAATAATAGGTCTCAAAGACACAATACAGAAATATGCTGAGTCTGTAGAGTCTCTCTCTAAGCCCAAAAGTATGCTCCAAGTGAGTGAAGACCCTTGACATGAGAAGATTATATGAAAACATAATAAAAAGAGCTGTAGCTAGGGCATTTACAAGAGCTAGACTGACACATTAAATCTCTTGAGGCCCTGAGGAGAAGCTGGAGTAAGAGCTAAGAATCTTTCAGGGTTACAGCTCTCTCTATTATAAAGAACATTGTTAAAAGGATATAGAGTTAACAGGTAAATTGGTTTAAATAATTAAGGTGAACATATATGAATAATTAATTATAAAATTACAGTATACCTCTAGTTTCATATAACTCAAATTAGTTCTATCTGTAGAGCCTTATATCTGTGAACTCTGCATTTAAAGAGCACATAATCTCAGAAATGGAAATTTCAAATTCCTTCTTGATATTAAATGGATGCCTACATACACTTATAGTGTAAGCTGTAGGGCAGAAACTGAATCCATTTCCACTTAAATATTATGGCAGAAGCCTCAAGAAAATATAAAAATGACTAAGATATATGATGCTGTAATGCCTAGCATTAAGTTGCTGCTGATTCTTCAAGTAGTAAACAGTGAAGAAGAATAAGATGTGTAGCTTTTGAAGTGACAAGAGCTGTATCTAGTCACTGGAGTATTATTTAGAAAATATCTTCTCAAGGCAGTACCGTATATTGATGTTTCCCATATATTTTTTTTTCCCTAAAAAGTTACCGTTGTGGCTAGAGCCTAGCAAACAGAGGGAAAATGGGACTACATGAAGTTGACAAGGAGGTAAAGAGCACCTTATAAAGAATGCTGATAAGAGATTTCAAACATGCATGAAGGGTAGCCAATGAAATGAGTCTAGTGGTGAAATGACATGACCCTGGTGAGACTGGAGGATTAATCTATGTATTACAGAATAAAAAATGCAGAGTGGACAAGAGAAGAGTCAAGCTTTGATACTGGATTACTGAATTGGAACTTTTGAGCAAGGCCATGACCAATTATGAGAACTAAATTAATTCATCAGGAGAAAAATCAAACTGCCTGTGGTTTCTAAAATTGTAATAATTGCTCAAAGCTAGATATGCTTATAAAATCACTGAGTGAGCTGTGGAAACTAATTCACTGGAAACTCCTGTGGGTGGTGTACAACTTTAAAAATATTAAAAATTGTTAACGATTAAGCCCCATTGAGTTGGCAAGTTAATAACATTCCAGTGAGATCTGTAGTAGAAAATGCTTCATCAGCTTAAAAAAATATTAAAGATCAAAGTGTAATAAAGAATTGGCAATTTATTTTAGAACATAAATTGGAAATCCAGGTCTCCAAGTGTATTTTATTAAGGCCTTTTCCTTCTATATTAATGGTGATTATCACTAATTTTGTTAATATCAAGTTTTTCAAACTTTGATTTTGTATTTGAATCTAGTTTTTGTATCATAGTTGCAAAGTGAAAGCAAAATACCCACTCTCTTTATTACTTTATTATACAGAGGTAACAGATCCTATGTTATTATGTATTCTAATACTTATATTAAAGGGTCCTTGCATTGGTAACATGAAGTCTTAGAAACTGGACTACAAGGGAAGTCCCTATGTCAGCATATTTGAATTTGTAGAATGAAGTGGAATAAGGTTGGAGTTAAGAGAGAGACTTTTTTACTTTACAATTTTCAGAATTGTTTGAATTAAACAAATGCAGAAACACTGGTAATTTAGGTACATATGATTGGACATTCCACAGGCTACTATTACCCATCCAGCCCTGCTTCAAATCAAAGTAGGATAAATTTTTAAACTGTTGGATATGGGAAGAGAGTATATAGAAAGTTAGGCCAGAAGATGAAACAGCAGGCAGCCTCTTTGGGGGAAGGAGAAAAGGAGTAGGAGTTCTCCTTAACCCTAGTATTCTCCTGACCAACACTCCATGCCTTAGAAAATGCGCGATTACCAGCCATACAATTTACTAAAACAATGGCCACTGTGCTAGAAATCCGGGAACCACAGGGTTTGAGTCTTCCTATATATTCTTTTTTTGATTAAATTTATTTTTAATTGAAGGATAATTGCTCTACAAAATTTTGTTAGTTTCTGCCAAATATCAACATGAATCACCATAGGTATACCTATGTCCCCTCCTTCTTGGACATTCCTCCCACTCCCCTCCCCATCCCACCTCTCTAGGTTGTTACAGAGCCCCAGTTTGAGCCCCCCTGAGTCACATAGCAAATTACCATGGACTATTGATTTTACATATGGCAACGTGTATGTTTCCATGTTACTCTCTCCATACATCCCACCCTCTCTGCCTACAGCCTCACCGTGTCCATAAGTCTGTTCTCTATGTCTGTGTCTATATTGCTGCCCTCAAATGGGTTCAACAGCACCGTATTTCTGGATTCCATATATATGTGTTAACATATGATATTTGCTTTTCTCTCTTTAACTTACTTCACTCAGTATAATAGGCTCTAGATTCACCCACTTCATAAGAACAGACTCAAATGCATTCCTTTCTGTGGCTGAGTAAATATTTCATTGTGCATATGTACCACAGCTTCTTTATCCATTCATCTGTTAATGGACATCTAGGTTGCTTTCATGTCCTAGCTACTGTAAATAGAGCTGCAATGAACATTGGGGTACCTGTGTCTTTTTCAATTTTGATTTCCTCAGAGTATGTGCTTGTTAGTGGGATTGCTGGGTTGTGGGGTGGTTTTATTCCTAGTTTGTTAAGGAATCTCCATACTGTCTTCCATAGTGGCTGTATCAATTTATATTCCCACCATCAGTTCAAGAGGGTTCCCTTTTTTCCCCATCTTCTCCAGCATTTATCATTTGTAGATTTTTCGATGGCTATTCTGACAGGTGTGAGGTAATATCTCACTGTAATTTTAATTTGCATTTCTCTAATAATGAGTGATGTTGAGCATCTTTTCATAGGTTTATTAGACACTTGTATGTCTTTGGATAAATGTCTGTTTAGATCTTTTTCCCACTGTTTGGTCTTTCTGGTATTGAATTGAATGAGCTGCTTGTGTATTTTGGAAATTAATCCTTTGTCAATTGTTTCATCTGCTATTTTCTCCCATTCTGAGGGTTGTCTTTTCAACTTGTTTATAGCTTTTTTTGCTGTGCAAAAGCTTTTAAGTTTAATCAGGTCCTACTTGCTTGATTTTGTTTTTATTTCCCTTACTTTAGGAGATGGGTCATAGAGGATCTTGCTGTGATTTATGTCATAGAGTGTTCTGCCTATGTTTTTCTCTAAGAGTTTTATAGTTTCTGGTCTTTAATCCACTTCAAGTTTATCTTTGTGTGTGGTTTTAGCAAGTGTTCTAGTTTCGCTCTTTTCACATAGTGGTCCGGTTTTCCCAGCAGCATTTATTGAAGAGACTGTCTTTGCTCCATTGTATGTGCTTGCCTCCTTTCTCAAAAATAAGGTACCCATAGGTGCATGGGTTTATCTATGGACTTTCTGTCTTGTTCCATTGGTCTATATTTCTGTTTTGTGCAGATACCATACTGTCTTGATGACTGTAGCTTTGTAGTATAGTCTGAAGTCAGTAAGGTTGATTGCTCCAGCTCCATTCTTCTTTCTCAAGATTGCTTTGGCTATTCTGAGTCTTTTGCTTTTCCATATGAATTGGGAGATCTTTTGTTCTAGTTCTGTGAAAAATGCCATTGGTAATTTGATAGGGATCACATTGAATCTGTAGATTGCATTTGGTAGTATAGTCATTTTCACAATATTGATTCTTCCAACCCAGAAATCTGGAATCTCTCTCCATCTGTTTGTCATGTTTGATTTCTTTCATCTGTGTCTTATAGTTTTCTGTGTACAGATCTTTTGTCTCCTTAGGTAGGTTTATTCCTAGGTATTTAATTTTTTGTTGTTGCAATGGTAAATGGGATTGATTCCTTAATTTCTCTTCCTGATTTTTCATTGTTAGTGTATAGGAATGCAAGTGATTTCTCTGTATTAATTTTGTATCCTGCAACTTTGCTAAATTCACAGATTAGCTCTAGTAATTTTCTGATAGCATCTTTAGGGTTTCCTATGTATAGTATCATGTTGCCTAGAGTGAGAGTTTTATTTCTTTTACAATCTAGATTCCTTTTATTTCTTTTTTAATTCTCTCTCTCATTGCAGTAGCTAGGACTTCCAGAACTATGTTGAATAATAGTGGTCATCCTATATATCCTTAAAATGGACAACTGCCAGGTAGCACAAAAGTGTAGCTGGATCAGGATGGTATGAAAGGGTCAGGTTTACCCTACCGGCTCCTGCCTAACTAGTTGTGCTGACTCATTTCAGTTACCTTGATATGAAGCATATCTGTGAGCTACATATGCAATTGAACTTTCTGTACTTCATTTAACTCATTATGGGAATTACTTTTAATTATATTAATAACATAACAGTTTGTTCAATGAAGGAGTTAGATTGATTGCTATAATTATCTGGTTAGCTTATTTTTTTTTTTAACAATACATAATATGTGCCTAGGTTTTATTTATGTCACTGTTAACAGTTTGTTGGTTTTGCTCATGCACAAGCATGTTAAATGCTGGTAATTTCCTTATGGGTTCTCAGGGGCATTACTTATAGGTTGCTTTGACTGGTTAATTCAATTTATTTAGCATTTTTAGAAGCTGTTTATAAACTCAACTATTATTTATATTTGGTCTGTGTTGCATGATACTAGTATAGACAAAATCACTTGATGGCATAGGAGAAAAAAATTATTTGACCACCCTTGTTCTCATTACATTACAAAGTAACCTAATGACAAATTGATTTTGCTAATAGAGCATTTTTGTCAGCAGTTATAGAAAATCCAGTTGACTTTTGTGGTCACTATTATGATATTCACCAAAATAGATTTCTAGACACAGAATGGATAGTGCTTCTCTGCCTCCCTGGAGTTTTGTGTGGTCATGGATCTTGCTTTGACCAATAAAATTTGAGTTGCAAAGATACATTGATATGGGAGATGCCATAAGTTTAGAGATGCCCTGAAGAGCTACCTGGACCCACACTAGAATTTATGTGACTGAGAAATAAACCCATTGTGATGTGCCACTGAGATTTGGGGGTTGTTTTGAGTACAACATAATGCTAGAATATCTCTACTGAAAAACCTGAAACTTTTTGATAGACATTTAGTAGTGTCTAATAACATAACATTATTATGTTCTTAATGAACTCCCTGAATTAATGTACAATTATTTTATATATTGTACATGGGCTTCCCTGGTGGCTCAGATGGTAAAGAATCTGCCTGCAATGTGGGAGACTGGGGTTCGATCCCTGGTGGGAAGATCCCCTTGAAAAGGGAATGGCTACCCACTCCAATATTCTTGCCTAAAGAATTCCACGGACAGAAGAGCCTGATGGGCTATAGTCCAAGGGGTTGCAAAGAGTCAGACACGACTGAGCGTCTAACACGCTTTGTATACTTTGTATGAAGTTAATTTCTGTTGGTTCAGATAATATTTAGGGGTTGCATTCAACATATTTCATAATATTTAGTATTCATTTTCCTATATGTTACTTCAAACTCAATACATTTTCATTAAATACAATTCTCTTATTAATATATGTTTTTCCAAACCAAAATAACCACTGCTTAGAAGAAATTACTGCATATTTTTTTGTGGAAACACACCTAGAAAACTAAAGATGATGTTACTTCAGTGTTTCCTTTCAACTATGAAACCTTCCCCAGAGTTTCACTGTTGAGCTTTTGACACTAAACCCAGACATTGAGCATCATAGCAAATTCTCAACCAGATCGTTATCTAACATCTGAAGTATCATTCCTTTAACATAAACACATATGCTTTTAAGTGATTTCTTTCTGGATGGCTTAACTACCCACATTTTGCATGTCTTTTAACTTCACTTTAATAATAAGTTTTTGTGGAAAAAAGCCACAAAATCATGATAAAACACATGGCCTGCTCACTGGTAGTATCAGGGTCTATAAGACATTGTGGGATTTAACTATAGTTCATATAGAAAATCAGAACCTAAGCAAATGGAAACTTGTGTAACTTAGAAGAGTAGAAATGGGAGAAAATATCTCAATATTTTTTGTGTCCTCAGGGACTTTGGGTATAAAAGTATTAAAATGGAACATGGATTTTTGGTGAAATTTCACATATTTGGAAGTTTGACATAAAATCAGTGATTGTAGCTCAACTGGTCAAGAATCTGCCTGCAATGCAGGAGACCTGGTTCAATTCCTATGTTGGGAAGACACCCTGGAGAAGGGATAGTATTCTTGGGTTTCCTTAGTGGCTCAAATCGTAAAGAATCCTCCTGCAATGTGGGAGACCTGGGTTCGATCCCTGGGTCAGGAGATCCCTTGGAGTAGGAAATGGCAACCCACTCCAGTATTCTCGCCTGGAGAACCCCCATGGACAGAGGAGCCTGGTGGGCTACAGTCCATGGGGTTGCAAAGTCGGACATGACTGAGTGACCAACCACAGCACATTCTTTTTCTTCTGAGTAGAAAGATGCTCAAAATATGACTTTTTACCATGATCACCAAACTCAAAACATGAGTTGTATTAGGAAACTTTTCTTCTTAAAGAGAATTAAGGGGAGATATTGAGGGTTGAGTGAACACAACCCACCTCCTGCCTCCTCAGATCTCCACAGGTATATGGGTGTGTGAGTTGGCTTGTAGTGGCAGGAGTATAAACATTTACTATAACTGACAGGCCTGGGAAGAAGATGGAGAAAGAGAGGATAAATATAGGGCCTGGACAGGATTGTTGAGTATAGCTGAGGATGCCCATACATAGGAGGATCTCTTCTCAGAACCCAAGGCACCAAGGAATTTGGCAAAGTATAGCATGGAGGTAGGGTAAGATCAGCAGGTTAGCACAAAACATACCCCTAAGAGTTCATACAGTTCTCCAGGTTTCCCAACCATCTCCAGACACAGGGGTCATAATAAGAGGCCAAGGATAGGATATGGAAGGAATGAGTGGCAAGTGAGAAAGTAAAATTGACACATAAGTGAGACATGTATCATTCCCTGTAGCATCCTTCACTGTTCCCCACCACATTATCTAGGAGGATTGGAAGGAAATGAACATATGGTTCACTTGTCCATTGTTTCAACAGATATCCATGAGAGCCTTTGAATGAAATTTGGAATAATGGTTAGGAATTTTGGCTCTGAAGCCAGACTTTGAAGTCAGAGCTCTAAACTCTGAAGCTTAGCTTGGTGCCTCAATATTACTAAGCAGGTGGGTCCTTAGGGAAGGTTAATTAACTTTTCTTGACCCCCTGTCTCCCTATCTATTAAGCAAAGACAGTAGAAGTTGCTCTAGGTTGGTGTGATTAATAAGTAACATAAACAAACTGCTGGGTATATAACAAACAGCATTTGCTGCAACTGCTAAAACTACTTTTATTGCTACCATGAAATAATGGCCATTTTTCTGGAAGGCAGTGAAAATGAAATCAGTGTATATAACACTATGAACTCAGATCTTGTTTGAATATATGGATGCTAGGGATGTGATGGATATCAACACTAATCACATTTCCATTTTTGTTTTGATTTAAAAATTCAATGGACTTGATACTATGTATCTTTATTGAAAAGACACTGATTCTTGGAAAGATTGAAGGCAAGAGGAGAAGGGGACGACAGAGGATGAGATGGTTGGATGGCATCACCGACTCAGTGGACATGAGTTTGAGTAAACCCTGGGAGTTAGTGATGGACAGGGAGGCCTGGCGTGCTGCAGTCCATGGAGTTGCAAAGAGTTGGACACGACTGAGTGACTGAACTGAACTGATCTTTATCGAATAAAATGGCTAATTTTATTTTACAATTTTAGTGTATTCTTCACTCTGTCTTCTTCATCTAGTTACTTTTATTTTCTTTTAGGCATTGAGTTTCTCTAATCATCATCAAATCCTTTTAGGTGAATAAATGATACTGGTGTTGTTTGGTATATAGGGCTTGCGAAGAGTCATAAAAACTGCACTTGAATATCTGAGAATGGAAAACTTTGCCAAACAAGCAAAGATATTTACACAATGAGAGGGTGAATGAAAATATCTGAACAGGAGTGAGTCATAATGATTTTGGAAATTATTAAATTATTCTGTCATCAGTGTTTAAAAAGCAGAAAGGGTAGGGAACTGAAAGTATGAAGGTGAGTTAGGAGGTAAAGAGGTGAGGTAATGACTAGAATATAGCAGGTTGTGTAGGACTAACAGAGAGGGTAAATTTGAGGAGATTAAAGTGGTAGAACTTGGAAAAACAAATGAAAATTGGGACAAATAAGTGGAAGCAAATATACACATGGAATCAAAGTGAAAGTCACTCAGTCATGTCCGACTCTTTGCAACCCCATAGACTTTACAGTCCATGGAATTCTCCAGACCAGAATACTGGAGTGGGTAGCCTTTCTCTTCTCCAGGGGATCTTCCCAACCCAGGGAGCAAACCCAGGTCTCTGGCAATGCAGGCGGATTCTTTACCAGCTGAGCCACAGACTATCCCAAATAATAGTTAATGATCAGGAGGCATCTCTTGTAGAGCTTGATGAAGGAAAAGGAAAATATTCTTAGTTGTATAGATAAGTAACGTTGAATTTTTTACTTGGTGCAATTAGAGAAACAATTCTGTGAAATGAATGATAGGGTCCTTCGTGGTAGCATGTGAGTTCTTCAGTTATATAGAAATTGTAGAAGCTGAAGAACCTCTGAGAAATCCCACCTAGATGCTGCAGACAATATTCCCCAGTCATAACAAACAGAATTTTTTTTTTTCTAATTTCAAAACTGGTTTCATATTAAAGAGGAGTTAATGACAACATTGGTTTACAAACTTTGCTTCTCTGGATCACAGTAGGGTTTCTGAGCAATTCCTTGGGACTTCTGTAGTGGGAAAAAGAGCAAGACAGAGCATCTGGGGTGTGGATTTCTAGTTGTCCCTTCAAACCTGAGCTATTCCTCTGTTTTATGTCTGGAACTAACCATTATAACATTCTAGTTGAAGGAATAATTTTATGACCAAAAGAATTGGAAATTATCTTTTTATGGTATTTGTAATACTCAAGTACAATTGTTGGAATAAACTTTATAGCAATGTATTTCTCATTTTCTAGTATCCATGCAGTGATTAAGTTCTCTGCAGAAAGTCTTGAGTCAAAGGACCCCTTATGGAAATTGATTTGAATGGTATGTGAACTTGATGGTATGCAGTGACAATTATATTCAGGCTTCTAGTGCTCAGAGTGTTTTGGACAGAAAAGAGGTCCTTCTCATGGACTCACTGAATCAATCCTCCAGGCCTCTGCTCTGATGAGTTACGTACACATCGTGCTCTGGGCAAGGTCACTTGGCCCAAGGCATTTTTATAGACAAGATCATTCTGGAGGCATCTGAGGCACACATTTAATTTCTCAGGTCCCAAACCAATGTATCTTGAAACACGTAAGTACTTCATTAAGGTTTCTGCAAACATTGTAGTGGGAAAACGCAAGAGTAAGAGGCAGTTTCCTTTGACACTGATGTGGCCAGTGTTAAGGGTTTTGGCAGGGGACAGAGTTCCAAGGTGGGGAGAAAGGCAGCCTGTAGATCCTGGTGTAACTGTTTGCAAATACAAGTTTCAAAGATAAAAAATTAAAAGATGTGGTGGACTATATTAGTTATCTGCTGTTGTGTAACAAACCACCCCCCAAATTCAGTGGTTAAAACAAAACAATTTATTATCTCTCATGATTTATGTGCCAGAAATGTAAGTCATAAGAGAGATGGCTTGTCTCATTCATGACATTTTGGGCTTTGACTGGAAAAGCTGAAAGTTGAGTGCTAAAATAATCTGAAGTTATGTCACTAACATGTCTGGTAGTTGATGCTGGCTATCAATGGGGGACTTAGCTGAAACTGCTGCCTGGAACCCTTTAACATAACGTCTATGTAAGGTCTAGCCTTCCTCACAACATGCTTGCCAGGTTCAGAAAGACAGAGAAAGAGAACCAGTCAGAGTAATTGCACCTGGTGTACTATAGCCATATAAATTAGAAAGTTACTTTCACCAACTTCTATTTGATGCAATTACACAAACGCTCCAAGTTCAAGAGGAAAGGATGTAGACTGCATCTCTTGATTTGTATTTCTGTAACTTCAGAGAGAAATTTTTTGGACAGAATATACATAGGTGTATCCATCTTGGAATGATGCAATCTGTCACAAGAGAAGTAAAAAGTGATGAAAAGTGATGAGCATATTATTGTGCTTTGTTCTGGGGTGCCAATGATACCTTTCTTCCTATTGGCTCTGAACCATTGAAAAATATATACAAGAGTCAGCTTAATAATGCATAAAACTTCAGTGGAAAATGCAGGTCAAAGTCTAAATCAAAATGGTTTGCCCATTGAAATGAATTACTCACCAATCCACAGAGATGAGAAAACTTACCCAATGAGATTTTCCTCACTCAGAGCAATAGGAGCAGTGGCTATGAGGAGGAGAAAACTATGAGAAAGTAAAAAAAAAATGCACATCTTTGGCCAGGGTACATTTTCTTTATTTTGTGGAAACATCTTCAGTTGGAGTATGCTTGCAATGCTGCCAGATATAAAATGGAATCGAGGGCAGGGAGAGTCTTAACAGGTGTTGGTACAAACTTAAAGCTTCAGAGGGACTTGCTTTTTGCTGCCAAGAGGATTGATGCAGATGTATGCTTTGGCTTCTCTAGACTGAAATGAAAAGTTTGTGAATTTATTCCATGTTAAACCCCACTGTTATCTGACCAGCAAGGAAGCATTTCTTCGTTAGAAATGGCCTCTTGTCATGAAATATTCAAATGAGAGATAGGCAAGGTTTTGATTTTTAATGATTCCATAAAATCATGGGGTGTGTGCTGTGGGGTGTGTGTGTGTGTGTGTCGGAGCCAGACTTTTTTTTAATGCCTATCTTCCTCTCTCTCTCGTCTCACTCTCTGAGTGGATTTTTGAAGCTCAGGCTTGAGGCTTGCAGAACTGAAAGGCCTTTCCAGCAACATAGGTAAATCACCTGCAGCTGTGAACACTCTTCACAGAAGGTTAAATTTATTCCATGCTATAGAGTAGGAGTTCATCTCTGTAAATAATTGCATTATGTTCCTTTATAAACACTTTGGTAGAAGAAAATTCCTGGTTTAACTCAATAACATATTACACTTTCCCTGCCCTGCGAATTAGATTGATTATGGTGGCATGTGAGATTGATAATACATAGATCTGTGTTATGACGGCCATTGTTTTAGTGCCAAGTTGAAGAGAAATGCATCCTTAAATGTATCATTGTATAAAATATTGACCTGGAGAACTTCATTATTCAAGCTGGAGAGACAGTCACTACTTAGCAGTAATAAACTGTTTCTGTGTTACATTGAGAATACTTCGGGAAATATGAGAGT
Source organism: Odocoileus virginianus (assembly GCF_023699985.2). Lineage (NCBI taxonomy): Eukaryota > Metazoa > Chordata > Mammalia > Artiodactyla > Cervidae > Odocoileus > Odocoileus virginianus. The sequence goes on from NC_069676.1 coordinate 86,023,656, forward strand.
TGTCAAATCTCTTGAAAATCCTGTCTTTATAGTACACATGACACTAAAGCTATAGCTGTATTTCCTGCTAATAAAAGCAAAGGCACAGACAGATGTGAAGGCTATCACGGCACACTGACAAGAAACTAAGAAAAATGAATACCTGGTTGAGGAGTCGGAGAGACACAGGCCAATGACCTTGAGAAGCTTTACTCTTTCGAGATATCTTTGTTTTTGTAAGGAGAGCAAAGATAATGCTGCATTAGTGTAAAAAATAAAATAAACCTGAGTCTCTAAACTGAACACATTTCATGAAAAATATCCTGAAGTGTCTCTTAACAAAAAGTCACGTGAGATAACATAAAAATAAGAAATGCTGAATGCCAGCCAAAATATCTTAGGAAAGAAAGACATTTTAGCAGTTTCCAAAAATGATATAGAGAAGTAGATTTTTTTTAAAAAAAAATGACAGTTTGAACTAGTATGACATTTATTTCATTTGTTAAAAAAAAAATCCTTCCTTCCAATTAACCTCAACATCTCCTTTCCTCTTGTAGCAATGTTAATGAAGTCCCCACCCCCCACCTTTTTGAGAAATGCTGTGGTTAATCTTTTTAAAAAAGTAAAAGCAACTTGCAAGGCTTTTTGTGAATTGCTGTTAAAGTGACCTCCAATTTGTCTGAAATGGAAACAATAAAAATTAAAGAATAATCAGGAAAAGTAAGCATGTGAGAAAAATGCTAATTGATATTTAGCATAACTAATCACAGAAAATGCTTCATTAATAATTACAGAGCATTCATTATAGCTTTAGTGATTTATTTGATCTTATTTACTTATTTATTTTGAAACTTAGAATTTCATCAAGAATATATGTGGTAATGCTCAGTTCTTTACACTATTAAATTTAATAGAATGTGTGTACATGCTAAGTCGCTTAAGTTGCGTCCAACTCCGTGACCCTATGGACTAGCCCACCAGGCTCTTCTGTCCATGGGATTCTCCAGGCAAGAATACTAGAGTGATGTCATTACTTCCTCCAGGGGATCTTCCTGATTTAGGGATCAAACCCGCATCTCTTATGTGTCGTGCATTGGCAGGTGAGTTCTTAACACTAATTCCTCCTGATTTATTTTCTTTACTTATTTTTTAAAATGAAGAATTACATTAAGAATATATATGTGATCATTCTCAGTTATTCAGACTGTCAAGTTTAATAGACTACTTATCAGTTCAGTTCAGTTCAGTTGCTCAGTTGTGTCTGACTCTTTGCAACCCCATGGACTGCAGTACGCCAGGTTTCTTTGTCCATCACCAACTCCTGGAGCTTGCTCAAACTCATGACCATCCAGTTGGTGATGCCATCCAGCCATCTCATCCTCTGTTGTCCCCTTCTCCTCCTGCCTTCAATCTTTCCCAGCATCAGGGTCTTATCAAATGAGTCAGTTCTTTACATCAGATGGCCAAAGTATTGGAGTTTCAGCTTCAACATCAGTCCTTCCAATGAATATTCAGGACTGATTTCCTTTAGGATGGATTGGTTGAATATCCTTGCAGTCCAAGGGACTCTCAAGAGTCTTCTTCAACCTCAGAGTTCAAAAGCATCAGTTCTTTGGCACTCAGTTTTCTTTATAGTCCAACTCTCACATCCATACATGACTACTGGAAAAATCATAGCTTTGAGTAGACGGACCTTTGTTGGCAAAGTAATGTCTCTGCTGTTTAATATTCTGTCTAGGTTGGTCATAACTTTTTTTCCAAGGAGCAAATGTCTTTTAATTTCATGGCTGAAGTCACCATCTTCAGTGATTTTGGACCCCAAGAAAATAGTCTTGTCAGTTTCCATTGTTTTCCCATCTATCTGCCATGAAGTGATGGGACCAGATTCCATGATCTTGGTTTCTTTAATGTTGAGTTTTAAGCCAACTTTTCCACTCTCCTCTTTCACTATCATCAAGACGCTCTTTAGTTCCTTTTTGCTTTCTGCCATAAGGGTGGGGTTAAATTTTTTCAGAAATTTGTTGGTTTTATTTAACCAAAATTTCTTTGTTACAGTAAAACTTCATTTCTTTGATAATACCTATCAGTAACATTATAAATTGAATACTTATTTTTAAAGTACATTGAAAACCTCTAAAGAATGGTGTTTTGATTCTTAGGTATCATCTTATTGTCTGAAGTTTAGATATTTTAAGAAGAATGATTTTCATAATGTAGCATAATAATTTTGCTCTTATTATGAATATTTTAGTACATAAAGAGGCATTACATTAGCAGATTATCCAAAATGTTTTCCAAAGCTCTTAAGAAAAATGTGATCCTAGAAGGAAATGCAGGTATAGGTACACACGCACACACACACACCCCCCCAAAGGAAGTAAGGACCAAGAGACTTTTTAAAAGGAAGAAATGAATGATATGTACTAATGGAGATAAACAAGGGTAGAATAATAAAAATATTAACAAATTCCCTTAAAAATTTGCTTTGGGGTTTAGCATTGAATTTAATCTGTTAATAGGAATACAATATTTATTTGTATCACAGGATTTGGATTCATTTTAAATCAACTAAAAATTAGCTCTTATATTCCATTGTTCCTGAAATCCTTGTTTTTAAGGTTTTGGTCAGGAGTTCTGAAGAATCTTGAGGCTTTGCGTTTCCTTACCCTACACAATCATTTCTCCTATCCTCTTCAGTGGAGGGATTAGGGAGAGTGGCCTCCTCTTTCTCAGACTTTTCCCCATGAAAGTTGATTAAATATAGGTATGTAAAAAGTTCTTGATGATTTTATGTCAAGGAAATAAAACATAGTTGAAGAGAAAGCAAAATGATTAATTAAAGTACATGTTACTAACCAGTTCAATATCTCCCATAGGCAAGTAATTAAGGAAAGTATCCACAAATGATCAGCGAAATGAAAGCAAGGTCTTTCTGAGCTACAGTGCTGTTTGGTAACCCATTCATGAGCTGTCAAGAAATGGTCTACTTTCTGGACATAAGACTCTAAGGCTTTTTGCCTGTAGTCAGGTGATTTTCTTAAAGTATCTTTCCCTGATGGCTTAGTTGGTAAAGAATCTGCCTTTCTTTAGGAGACCCCAGTTCGATTCCTGGGTTGGGAAGATCCGCTGGAGGAGGGATAGGCTACCCACTCTAGTATTCTTGGGCTTCCCTTGTGGCTCAGCTGGTAAAGAATCCGCCTACAATGTGGAAGACCTGGATTAGATCCCTGGGTTGAGAAGATCCCTTGGAGAAGGGATATGCTACCTACTCCAGTATTCTGGCCTGGAGAATTTCATGGACTATATAGTCCATGGGGTCACAAAGAGGCAGACTGACTGAGCGACCTTCACTTTTGCTTTCATCTTTGCTGTCAGTAGCAATTTGACCATCATATATGACATACATTATAGATAGGTCCATGTCTTTCCTTTTTTTTATGTGTTGTTATACTATCAATTATAAAAAATTACCAAGTGTTTTAATATTTATCAGATAGAAGTCACTATATAAATCTTGAGTCAAATTGGCAAAATAAATAGAACTTCACAGTGTACTAAGAAAAAGGTCTATTTTCAGTTGGACCATGGAGAACTTCTGACATGGAACATTATACTTGAATTCTGGCTGTTCCAACAAAGTGAAACATACTTAACGCTTATCTTCTAATAGCAGTACTGCATTTGATTAGAGAAATTCCCATATCTGTGTCCCTTTTCAGACCATTATTCTATCGTTTAGTCTTAAAGTATAAGAGATACTAAATATTAGTTCCAGGCAGGTACAAGCTGTCAAGTGGTAGTGAGGTAATCAACTTGTGTATCAGTCTAAGGTTTAGAAGACAACATATCCATTTAAATTGTCATGTCCCCCTTTGCAAGCTGGCAAACAGGCTGTTTATCACCTCTTTTTCTATTTGGTTACTTGATATAAAAGCAAAATATCAGTGCCAGTTCCAAGATTCATCAACAGTAGAAGTATCACATCTTAATATGGATACTGGCTATGTGTCTTAAATTGCATTATAGAGTGATGGGGAGAGAAGGTAAGTCTGGTCAGCAGAAGTCTGATCAGCCTGTCCAACTAGGATTTTTCCTGTTTTTATAGAGACTAATTCTAGCCATATCTCAGGCTTTTAAAATTTTTTTTTTTTTTTTAAGATTATCAGTCAAACACATTTTTTTTAGAAGCGTGTCTTATGGTGGTATACACTGGGTTGGCCAAAAAGCTAGTTTGGGTGTTTCTGTAACATCCTATGGGAAAACCTGAATGAACTTTTTGACCAACCCATGTTTGTATATTCTCATTCACTTTCATTCTACTCCCACATTTTCCTACCACACGTTAAGACAGAGATATAGAAAAATAGGCCCTTGTTAAAGGTTCCCTTTGCCTTTACCCACAGAACCCATAGCTCCAACTCTCCCTTCTAATTACAGAACTGGATGCTTTTGAATAACATCTACCTCTTCTGAAGACTAAGTACACAATGTAACAAAACTACTCAGTTTTAGGTTGAGGCAGAGGAAATCAGGGAGCTGGAGTGAGAGAGAGGTAAGGAAAGCAGGAGGTAAGGGAGCCAGACAAATGCTATTACAGGGTAGGCCATGGGTCAACAAGTGAGCTACTGTGGGATACAGTTGAGATGCTACTCTTAGACCTTCAATGGATAGAACTTTACAGCTTGCAAGTCATGATGCTGACCTACAGTGACAGGTGATTTCTGTGTTCTTAGGTCGTCATATGTAGGACTAGTGTTTTGTTAAGGTATCCTGGTAATAGAGACTTCCCTGGTGGTTCAGTGGTAAAAAATATCTGCCTGCAATGCAGGAGACATGGGTTCAATCCCTGGGTCAAGAAGAGTCCCTGGAGAAGGAAGTGGCAACCCACTCCAATATTCTTGCCTGGGAAATCACATGGATAGAGGAACCTAGTAGGCTACAGTCCATGGGGTTGCAAAGAGTCAAACATGATTGCTAGAAAACAACAACTTGGTGATAGATTGTATTCTCCCTCTGTCCCAACACTAATGATAATGTTGGTTAGATGGGGACAATTTTATTTGGATAAGAGAGTGATAAAATATTGTAAGATTTAGTTTTGAAGTAAATGTTGGCAGGGAGAGGAGGATATATTAGTTACCTTCTGTGTTTCTCCTCTCTTTCACTGGGCTTCCTCTTTCACACAAAGAAGCCAGCCAACGCATAGATGCAAACTGGTCATCTGTTTACAGATTAACTGCACGAGAAATTGTTCTTAAGTCAGAACCATGGGGTATAGCATCTGGCACTTCAGCCCTATGAAAGGCTGACATTATGATAATTAGTAGAGACAAATGTGCAAGTCCTATAACCCGCATTCTTGGATGGGTTTGTAAATGAAAATGCCAGTATATTAATTTGTATTGGGAATCAATCGACTGTCATAGCAAAACATTGGTGTCCAGTGGTTCAGGAGTCTGTTCCAAAAATTAAGGCATTTGAAAAACTTAATTAATATTGGAAATCTACTTTGTAGATGTAGCTTTAAGAGACTATATATTTTTAATCCAGCTGGCAGTCTACACCGTGATTTCCAAACTACTTTGGGAGAACATGAAGGTACATGTTGTGGAGTACTAATTTTGCTACAAAATTTTATTTCTCCTATCAGGAATTAATTAAACCATTTAAAATATTTGTATGAAAAGAAACACAAGTTTGCTACAAAGTATGCAGAAAAACACAAAATGCAAGTAGGTGTTTTCCAATCAAGCACAAAATACAATTTCCATCTTTGAGGAGCTTTGGTGGTAGGAAAGAAAAGGGATCAGCACACACTGGATTGTGTACCAGTAGTTCATTTCCTGTCTTTTTAATGAACTAAAATCAGAAAATCTCTGAAAGATTCATTGGCTAAATTGGCACCCTGCTCTGGGAAGAGGCTGGAGACTCATCTCCATGGTGAGGGAGATTCACAGACACATCCTTCCCTCTAACACGTCTTTGGACAGGCTCCTTGCTGACCGTTGTCCATTTTACTCATCTAACAGCCTCATTCATTCTTTTTCTTAATATACTTTCACAACTTTTCTAAATTTATGGCTTATTTTATATTGATTACATTTTAGGTTGACTGCTTCCTGATGATATATAAAGGGCATCTTAATCTCATGAATTACCTGTTTCTAAATCACAATGCAGATTGAGTTACTTTGTAAAAGGTTTGCTGGCTTCATCTCCATTATGTGGATTTTGATCAACAACAATTACATGGAGCAGACCACCTTTTCCCGAGTTTTTTTGCATTTCCTTTACCCTTGTCTTAACTGTTTTTTGACCTAGATTTTTAGATAGCAATGCTTTTAACCTTTTACTTTTTGCTTATCTTCAATAATATTTTTTGAGAAATTCATACATCAAAAAGTTTGAGGCTGATGGTAAGGTTGTCCCTAATTAAAAACCATTGGTTTAATTCAGAAATAACATGGATCCAAACCTATTTGCTTTCATATGAAGAGACACAAAAGAATGGGGCTAAAGGAACTTCCTTAAATAGACAAATTATGGATAGATAATCCACTTTTCCAGAAGTTGGAGGGTGACATGGGACAGGGAGATCAGTAAAGCAATCCAAACCACACAATCAAATTAAGGATTAGGTTGAATGGAGCCCTTTAGAATTCTAGCATTTCTGGAGTGCCAAAGTGCTTCGTTTGTCCCTGGGTGATGATTTTTTTTTTCAATTGAGCCATTTCAAAATGACAATCTTGTAACCTGCTCTAATTTTGGCAGAACAGTGTTTTCCTATCAATTGACTGAAAACAAAATAAAACCTACTATAGGAAGTTATTTTTAAGCAATGTGATTAGCTTGAACATACACGGATTTCTTTGTAACTTTCCAAGTGGCTGAACAAACTTGTATTCTTCAAATTAGTAAGGAGTTAATTTTTGTGAGTACAAATAAACTGATGGGCTAAGTAAGTTTCACATATTAACAAATTATAAACTATATGAGTCAAAGCAGCCTTTGCTTTATTTACACTATTCAGATACTACACTAATGTTATTTCACTTAGATTTATTTGAGATCCAATACCTAGTAAGAGCATTTAAATTTTGAACCCTGATTTATCTAAAGCCAAAATGTTACCAGTTTGCTAGGATAATGTCCTATAAATATGATTTAAAGCCCCAAAGAGTTAGTTTTTTAACCCCACTAAAGTATTGAATGTATTATATATGTCAGCAGTTAAAATATTAAAAAATGTAATATCATTTGCTAGAAACAGTTCAAGATCAGATCAAAGAGATAATAGCTATGTTTTGCTCTGGGATCTTCATATTTATTTAGTTTAAGGACAGGTAAATTCATCTAGAAACCTGCTTAGCTATACTGTCTTCTGGTTTATTTAAGTATTTTGTCTAGGATAGCAAACTTTCCCCACAGTTTCCCTTTTTATTTAATTCTTGGTGAGAAATTGACCAGATATATTCCACTCATTCATTCATATAACTTAAGTCAAGGAATACATTAATTTCTACAACCCACTAGAAGAGATAAGACTGTAGATCTTTGTAAGTTACCTTAGGGGTAAAAGAATTCAGATGTTCTTTTCTAACTTTTCACTGAGAAGTGAGCTACGGTAACACTTTGCATTGTAGAATTTGAACAGTAGAATCGATTTGGTACCCTAGCCTTGTGAATCTACAATTATAGCAATCATGTGCATGTTTGGCCAGGAATTATTTGAAGATTGTGTGAAAATAGAATAATAAAAAATAACAAGTTAAAGTTTTATCATTAAAACTTTTTCAAATAATTGTTTCTAGTTATTTAATATATGTAGTAAAATAAAACAATTGCAAATCCATAGGATATCCATAGGAATCCCAGCAAATCCTTAGGATATCCATAGGAATCCTTAGCAAATCCTTAGCAAATACATAGGAATGGTACACGAGGTGGCCACTTTATGTTTTATATTCTTTACTGAGACTAAACTTATTGGAATTGTTGATTTCTGATATTCCTCAGGGTCCCTTGACAGGGTGGCTTGTTACCATTAAACTGAGTTGAGTTTTCTTTTTTAAAGGCTCTAGCTCCCTCAATCCTTTTTTGCTGTCTCTGATCCTTAGGATACTCATATCAACTAAACCTTTGACTTTTTTTTAAAGTTTTTTCCAGAAAATGCTTACAATGGCAGCAACTTGATCATTTATGTAGTTTTTGGGTTTACTTTTTCAACTTTTTGAAATGGCTTTTCCTCATAATTTTCTAATATATTAAAATTTTAAGAGTTTTTAAAAAATATTTTAAGAGGTTTAAAAAGTATTTGAGTTGATGCTAGTTTCATGTCATGCTATACATTCTCACAGCATTTAGTCAATTGGTAAAATATTATTTTGAGATAGAATGTTTTTGTTTTAATGGGTATAAAGAATAAACTGACCTTTTAAATGTATTTTTCACCTCTGTATAAATTTATCAGCAATATTCTCATTTAGATACACAGGTATGAACAAGATATTTAAGATACAGTTATATGGATTAACAAGTGTGGTGAAAACTTTTTTATGAATTTTTAAAAATTTAAAAGTAGTATATGTTCAGCAAAGAAAATTTAGCAAATGTAGAAATATAGAAAAGCACCAACAATAATGACCATAATATTTTCATGTATTTTCTTCATTGGTTTTATATACAAATATATGTTTTCCTACATCATCACCAAGATTATATTTTTATATGTGATTTATTTTGCCAAGTATTCTTGTGAATTTAAAATCATGTATAAATCATATTTTATATATAATTTTGTATATATATATATATATGGATGTAAAATTTCTGTGGATTACTTTGCTATGCTATCAAAGAATAATAAACTCTTACAGGTGATGTGTTTCCAAGGGGAGTTTCTTTGGTAGAAATGCATATTGGTTTTCATAGTTAGGGATAACAAAGAAGTTCGCTTTTAAGGAATAGACAGGTATCACTAAAAAAGATAGGTTATAGTAATGTTTAAGTGAGTACATTAGAATAGTCAGTCAGGTATGGTTTGCTAAAGTAATTTTTTTATATATTCATTTTATGGTAGCTTGGGTATTGTATAATTGATAAAATATGTTATTACTATTGTTGTTATATGATTTACGCAATCCTGGGTTATTAATTTTAAACTTTCTGTAGAATAGATGAATTACATCACCCACCAACATTTTTACATATATATGTATGATGTGTTTCTCCTTGGTATCATGTTAGTTTGTATTTCTGTAACCCTCAAATGAGAGAGGGTTACAGAAATATCATTTAATTAGAGTAAAATTGTTCACAAATGTTTCCTTCCAGAATTCTCTATTGAGTTCTGGAATTTGATACTTCAGGAGAAACATTCTAGTGCCCAAAATACCTTACTTATATGTTTGAATCTTATGTGTATTATTATTTTCTGAGTGCTTGCTGTATTCTCTTTCATTTTTATAATAGAAACTAAATTATTAGTATATGTCCATCTTGCCTAATAATGTTGATGTGTTCCAGTCTTCATATTGATACAAAAAGAAGCCTGATTCACTTATCAGTTTGATCAGAAGTGTGATGCTCAGTTCCTGGCTTCTAGCAGGCTTTCTTTATAACTTGGAGAAATTTCTTCAGCAAAAATTTATCTAGTGAAGAAAGATCATAGAATTAAGACTATGAGTAATTGTAATCAGCTTTTTCCAAAGAAAAGCCAGATTAAGAGGCATTGTGCTCTGGTGACACTTATATTGTACTTTTTAATGGGAGGATGTTGGGCAGGAGGAAATAGTAACTCAGCTTTTGTTCAGAGGGTCCAAACAGAAGTGGGCACACAATGAAAAATTTTGTAAATATTAGTTATATTGTTTTTAGTTAATGGAAATCCCTATGAAATTCTGATAGGAGATTGGACATTAATGCTGGTTTCTAGGGCTTATTTTCAATGATATATATCTGTATAATTTCCCGAGTCATTAATGGTTTTCTATCAGAGAGTGGACAGAAGATATTTTAAATAAAAAGTTTACCGAAAAGCTTTAGGACAGTATGAGAGAAAGTGAAAGTTAGTCTCTTAATTGTGTCTGATTCTTTGCAACCCTATGGATGGTAGCCCACTAGGCTCCTCTTTCCATGGAATTCTGCAGGCAAGAACATTGGAGTGAGTGACCATTCCTTTCACTAGGGGAACTTTCTGACTCAGGGATTGAACCTGGTTCTCTTGGATGGTATGAATACTGGATTCAACAAAAAACATACATTGAATTTGTGGATTGTAATAGAAGTATATTTTATGAAAAGGGAATGATATACTTTTGCTATACTTTGCATTTATATGAGTTGATAATACTTGAAGCTTTGCATCTGATGCTTGGAATACGCCTTAAATAGATCAAATGAAATGAAATAGATCAACCTAAAATGAATTCAGAGAAAATAGAGCAATATAATGAAGAAATTTAATAATAAAAACAGATGTCAGTATTGAACACTGACTTGTAATGATACTTTATTCATCAGTTTTCTTCATTTCACTCAACAGCCCTACCGAGGAAGTATTTCTATTTCCATAAAGAGAAGGAAAGAAAGAACTCTAAGATGTGAATATTATGAATACGTTTTACTCATTGGGTACTTGCTCAATAGTACATAGCTACAAAGCAGGAGAACCCAAGAAAAGTGACTCTAAGAACATTAGTCATCATACCCTCATTATTGAATTTGGAGATGTTCAGTAAAAGAGAAGCCTTGCTAATAAAATTGTTTAATGCTAAGAGAAGTTGATATGGATGAAGTAAGTCCATTGCCACAACTAATTTCCAAATATGTTCTGGTAGCCACTGAGAGGAAATTCTGCAGAAGAGGTTTAGACTTTGGTGGTTGATTGGACTGGATAGGCATTAGAATACTTTTAGTCTTGAGATTCTAAGGTTTTTGCAACTGTATTTTATGTGAGTTTAGTAACCTATTGGGCCTCCCAGACATGGGAACTCATCACAGTGGTAAAGAATCTGCTTGCCAACACAGGAGATGCGGGTTTGATCCCTGGGTTGGAAAGAGCCCCTGTAGAAGGAAATGGATACCCATTCCATTATTCTTAGAAAATTCCATGGGCGGAGGAACCTGGCAACTACAGTCCATGGTGTCACTAACGGTCAAACATGACCTAATGACTGAGCACACACACATACACCCACAGTAAGATGTCACTTTCATTTTCTCCTCTCTTAACTTTTCCAAGCTGCCATTTCTCTTTGTTGATCTAACTCAGATATGCCTTGCGTTTTCAGAGGCAAATGAATGATGACCTGTCTCTTGTACTAGGGTGCAAAGCAACCTTTCCTTTGCACATTTTCTCAAAGTTTCAGTTTTTCTGGCAACATTACTGGGAAGCATAGAGAATTTTAACTTTCCTTGAAGCTTTACTAAATAACCTACAAAGGGAGGGATAGAGGCCAGTTTTAAATTATAAATGTGTGGATCGCCACAGGAAAAATGTTATTTTTACTTTTGTCTTAGCCCATACCAAGAAACTCTGTTTCTTTACAAATGTAGAAAAATAATCATCTTAAGAAGTATTATACTCAGATCTGAGCACTGGAAGAGAATTCCCCATCTTGGAATCAAGCAATAAGAATTATTTGATCCAACTACCTTCTGAAGATTATAGATTTTGGCCATGGCTTCAGATTCCTGATCATATAGTATTTGTTGGTGAATATTTTGTTCTTTCCATAAATATCCCTCAAAGATGAATCATGTTGAATCAAAAAATCAATTAAAAAAATCAATTTACGAGTCTTGATACTTGACAGGTATTTAAACATATTAAGGATTCTTTAAATATGAGTGGTTTAGTTGTAAACAAAGTTTGAATATATCCTAAAATATACCTATTAAGCTCATTAATTTAAAATACTGATAAAAGGCCAATCCTTTCATCTCATCAACAAGGCAAAATGCAGTAATTCATCCAACAGATATCTTTTTGAGAAATTTTACACTCAAGGGGGATAGCAGAGGGAAAAAACATGCAATATTTCATCAATTATTTGGTGAATTAAGAGAGATTTGGATTGTTAAAGTCAACTCAGGATAATTATAGGTCTCAGAAATCCCAGATGTGTACACCTACAGGCTCAGAAGTAAGAAGTCTAGGACCTTCCACTTGATTCCTTGTACTTCCTTTCCACGCTGGTCAAGCATTGTTTGGCCCAGAGTAATAGACGAGGTCCTGAGTTTTGTGGGTCACCTCACTCAGTGGGGAGCAGCATTTCTGTTAAGAAACATCTATTGTACAGCCAAATCATTAGAGAGTTTATTTGACATTCTTCAGGGAGCCAGTGACTTTATCAGCATTCATCCAAGAAAGCCAAAACACAGGCCCTGTCCATAAGGTGTTTATAGTGTCTTTAAACTCTCAGTTTTCGTTAATTTAAAACTTAGAATGTAAAGTATATCCATCCTTGTGGATTCCCTTATTCTCTTTTAAATCTTTAATTTTATATTGGCATATAGCCTATTAACAATGTTGTGATAGTATCATATGGACAGCAAAGGAACTCAGCCATACATGAACACTTATCCATTTTCCCCCAGACTCTTCTTTGTGGATTTTAGCTTCTTAAATTATATTATGTAAAGGTGTTTATTAAATTATGTACTGATATTGTCCTTTTTTCTTTGATCACACTATTAAAGTCTTTCTCTGTTTTACAGTTAATATTCCTAGGATTGTCAGTTTATTTATGCTCTTGTACTTTTGATAGGCAGATTGTCTTCTTTAAAAAAAAGTCTTAAGCAACAGTACCATGCAAATATTAAATATAATTTTATAAATATTAATGACAAAGATTAATAAGTGTATTCTAATGTTCTGAAATGTTTATCAAAACAAAAAAACAATCCAGCAGTCTTTTTAGTAGATCTTCAAACCCTGAGTATTAAATAACTAAGAGAGCGTAAGACTCAAGCTTATTATTTTTTAGAGTTTTGCATCAATCCTTAAAATCTTTGGAGCTTCTGGGCAAAGTGGAAGGTTCAAATCTGCCCTAAAATTTAGGTTAATTATATTTTATCACAAATTTAATTATAGTTTTAATTAGAGGAATACCAATGTCAAGTTGGCAGGTGCTTCAGCTGGAACTGTGTAGTAATTAAACAGATATAATGCCCCCCAAAGTCCAGAGACAAAAACAAATTTTTAAAAAATTGTTAAAATTAAACTTTATAGTGAGATATAAATTGGTTTTAATTTTTTAAAGCTTTAGAAGTCTTGCATTTGTAACTGCAAATATGTGCATGGTTACAGAATGTAATTTTTAAAAATTAGCATAAATGTAATTTTATTGGTTTTAAATATCTTCCATATGCAACTGTGAAAATAACTTTGACTTAATGCTTACAATGGATAATGATAATCACAATATAATTTTTTGTTTTAAAAAAATAAATGGCAGTTTTACTGTTTAGAAATTCTATAGCTTTGTACCTAATACAATTTTATGTTTTAAAATGAGTTCATTTAACACTGTCACTAGAAAACCATGTAGTTTGTGGTGTACACCGTGTCACTTTAAGACCATAATTGTGAATTTATTTTTCATTTTACTCTTATATGTCCTAAAACCTCCTCTCTAAATAGCTGTAGATCCAAACTTGTTAAGGTCTCTTTGAAGAGCAATAACATCTTTTTCAGCTCTCTTAGTAGATAAAATGAGTTTCAGGAAGTGAACCATTGATATGGGGGTGTATTGTGAGGAAGATCACTTTGGATTGACAAATCAAAGTCATTCAACTTTCTGAGAAGGGGATGTTTATACCTGTCATTCATAACTGTGAGCTATTGGGATTTTAGCAAGACTTCAAAAAGAATGGACAGGTGTTTGCATACCCTATTTGGAGAGATAAATTTATTTTTCAGCTCCTTTCCCAGTTTAAGTTCTGATAAAGAGATGAAAATAATTTGAGAATCTGAGTGTTTTTGGGCGAATACAGAAGCTACCAAGTTTCTTTTGACTACTGGAATAATACGTACTCAGTCATCTTCCACTTTCGTAGACCTCACTGAATTCTATTAGCATTTATACAATATCTCAATAAATCTATCTACTAATGGGTATAAGAAAAGCAGATGTTTTCTTTGCATTGCTTTGAAGGAATACAAAATTTGGAATTGTATGAATTCTGCTAAAAACTCCAGATCTGAAAATAAAACCTTACCAGTCTAATGAATACAATGGCCCAAGAGAATAACTTCTAAAATTAAGAAATAAAAATTCCTTCCTTAAATGAGTTTGGCATCACACATAGCGAATGGACAGAAATGATTTTAAACATTGATGTGGCTCTATATTTAAATCCATTGACTTTATAATGTACAGTATGAGTCAGAACAACCGGTGCTTTTTATTTGTAGCATTTAAGCCAGAAGCCTCTGCAGACAGGAAAATAATTCTATCCTGGGTTGTGTTCCAATTTTTCCCCACAGAGTTTTAAGTACTTCTTAAAGACTCTCTTGGACATATTGTGAAAAATGTTGAAAAGTCTTATAATAATTTTTACAAAGCACCTTTTTGTGTAGAGTCATATCTCAAATGGATATTTATCTCTGTTGAATATGTTTGTATTTTGCTGCTAAGTAGCAAGAACCAGCAGTTGGGAGTTATAAAAAGAGTTCTAGAGAAGATTTCTCTAAATGTGTAGCAGAGGAAAGGATAAAGAAGAAATCTCCTTTTACTGGCTAAATGTCTTTTGAGCCAACACATATTGAAATGATTTCTGTTAAAACAAACTTTTATATCACAAAGTTTTGGATAAAGCGTGGGTCAGTAAGTACTTGTTCCAAGGTAATAGCTACATGCAATGTTCAATTGACTTAATATTTAACTAAGGTGCTTATGTTAAATTTCCAAGTCAGTGGTCAGGAAGGGGTTCACTTTTAAATTTTATATTTTGAGGCAAAATATAAATGCTTTGAGATACATAGTCCTTAAGCAGAAAATTTCATGAGTTTTGATGAATATTTATACCCTTGTAACCAACACCTCAATCAAAATATAACATTGTGTTTCTCACCAGTGTATTCCTACCATTCTATTGACAACTACTGATCTGATTCCTCTTGTTATACATTGATTTCACCTGTTCTTGAAAGTCTCATACATGAAAACATGCAGTGGGTACTCTTTCGTTGGGTTTATTCCACTCAACATAATTTTTCACATAAATGATTACTGTTTTATATACTTTGATGAATGATTCTGAAAACTCACACTAAGTCAGGCTGAAAGGTAAAGTTTAAAACATGATTTTGTAAGGATATTTTATAACAGGTGTACTAATTATTCACACTGCAACAGCTTGATCATAGAACTTGTGAACACCTAGCTGGTGGTAGCAACCAGGTTTTCCAAATTGTGAGTCATCATTTTCTCTCGTCTGCATAGACTACTACTCTTCAGCTGCCTACTGAATCAAAGCTATTCATGTTGTTACGTGAATTTGTATCTTTTTTCTGTTTTTTTTATTTTTAAAATTTTTTTCCCATTTATTATTAGTTGGAGGCTAGTTACTTTACAATATTGTAGTGGTTTTTGCCATACATTGACATGAATCAACCATGGATTTACATATGTTCCCCATCCTGAACCCGCCTCCCTCCCCATCCCATCCCTCTGGTTCTGTTTTTGTCACACAGTGTGGCGTGCAGAATCTTAGTTCCCTGACCAGGGATAAAACTGATGCCCCCTGCAGTAGCAGTGTGGAGTCAACCAGTGGACCACCACGGAAGTCCCTGAATTTGTACTTTTTAAATTTACTTAGTTTGTAATACTGAATAGTACTCCATCATATACATATACTACATGTTTATCCATTCATGTTGTCAGACACTTGAGTGGTTTCCACTTTTTAGCTACTATTAATATAACCATAAAATGTGCTTATAAATATTTTGATGTACATATATTTTTATTTTCTCTTGTATTGAAACCTAGAGTAAAATTGTTGGGCCATAGAATTGGTGTAGATTTAACTTTAAAAGAAACTGCTAAATATTTGTCAAGCTATTTTAAAATTCCACTAACAATGTATAAAAAAAAATCTGCTTTCTCTACTTCCTTGCTAAATTTTGGAATTCTTAGTTTGTTGAATGGTAGCCATTTTAATGTGTGTATGTATAATGGTATCTTAGTTTGTTTTAAGTTCCCTGATTAGGAATGATATCGAGTATTTTTTCATATGCTATTGGCAATTTATGTATCTTCTTTTGTGAAGTTGCTATACAAATCATTTTTATCAATTTTTAAAACTTCATTTTCTTTCAGAACGATTAGCTTCATAGCAAAAGAGAGAATGGAACAGAGATTTCCCATATCTTCCTGACCCCACACATGTGTAGCCTTCTCTATTACCAACATCACTCAACAGAATGGCACATTCATCACAACTGCCAACCCTAATTTGACAAATCACCTAAACCTCTTATTTGTAATGTTTGATATTAATAAAGCCACTTCAGCTTTCTTCTGCTTTCAGTTTCCATGATACCGTTTTACTTCCTTTACTTTCAAACAGCTTCTCATCTGGTTCAGTTCAGTCGCTCAGTCGTGTCCAACTCTTTGCGACCCCATGGAGTCTCATCTGTTTACTTAAGCTAAATCTCTTGTAAATTGTTTTTGATTATATCTTTTTTATTCTAAAAAGCCCCGATTTAAATATGTCTTTTGCACATAAATATATACTGTAATTATTTATAAGCTTGGATTTGTAAACCAATGTTCTGTTTTTTTAAAGAATTCTTTTTCGCTTATGTCCCTTGTTCTTTCATTTAATTGTAAGTTTTAGTACTTCATCTTAGTTACTCTATTTGCTTTTTATATATGTCTGTTTGCATTATTTTTCATAGTTGCTTGGATGTGTTTCCTTGATGCATCACTGTTTATGATAGTATTAAATTTAGTCTTGCAGTTGCCCCATATCTACTATTTCCAGTGTTTTTAATATATTTCCAATTAATCTGAATTTCCAACAGGCTTTCTCAACATTTTTCTACTGAAAATAAATTTATTTCGTTATCATTTTGGAAGCATATTTCACTGGTTACAAGATTTTAGGACTATTTTCATGCACTCTACATTTTGGGAATGTCATTTCATTTTCTTCTAGCCAATATTGTCATAAGAAGTATTATATATCATACTGTTTTTCTGAATGCAATGCATCTTTTTCTTTGTTTTTAGAGTTTTCCTTTGTGTTTTCTTTGCAAGAGTTTGCTGTGATATGGCTGAGTGTGATTTTCTTTGTAGTCTACTGATATTTTTTTGCCAGAATCTTTTAGAGGAATTTTATCCATTGTTGCTTTAGGATTGTCATTCATTGTTTGTTTATGTTTGTCTTTCTGTGTTTGTGTGTGTCTGCTTGCTCCCCACTATTTCACTCCTTTCCTGGAATTCCAATACATGTAATTTTGAATACTTGATACTATTTTTTATGATATTAAGGCTCTCTTTCTCCTCTCTTCAAATTCAGTTCAGTTCAGTCACTCAGTTGTGTCCGATTCTCTGTGACCCCATTAACTGCAGCTCTTCAGGATTCCCTGTCCATCACCAACTCCCAGAGCAGGCTCAAACTCATGTCCATCTAGTTGGGGGGTGCCATCCAACCACCTCATCCTCTGTCGTCCCCGTCTCCTCCTGCCTTCAATCTTGCCCAGCATCAGGGTCTTTTCCAGTGAGTCAACTCTTCGCATGAGGTGGCCAAAGTACTGGAGTTTCAGCTTCAGCATCAGTCCTTCCAATGAATACCCAGGACTGATCTCCCTTAGGATGGACTGGTTGGATCTCCCTGTCATCCAAGGGACTCAAGAGTCTTCTCCAGCACCACAATTCAAAACCATCAGTTCTTCTGTGCTCAGCTTCTTTATAGTCCTACTCTCGTCCATACATGACTACTGGAAAAACCATAGCTTTGACTAGGTCCGTCTAGTCCAGCAATGTCTCTGCTATTTAATATTCTGTCTAGGTTGGTCATAGCTTTTCTTCCAAGGAGTAAGCATCTTTTAATTTCATGGCTGCACACCATCCCCAGTGGTTTTGGAGCCCAAGAAAATAAAGTTTTTCACTGTTTCCATTGTGTCCGCATCTCTTTGCCATGAAGCGATGTGACTGGATGCCATGATCTTAGTTTTTTGAGTGTTGAGTTTTAAGCCAAGTTTTTCACTCTCCTCTTTCACTTTCATCAATAGGCTCTTCTGTTGTTCTTCACTTTCTGCCGTAAGGGTGGTGTTATCTGCATATCTGAGGTTATTGATATTTCTCTTGGCAATCTTGATTTCAGCTTGTGCTTCATCCAGCCTGGCATTTCACATGATGTATTCTGCATATAAGTTAAACAAGCAGGGTGACAATACACAGCCTTGCTGTACTCTTTTCCCAACTTTGAACCATTCCATTGTTCCGTGTCCAGTTCTAACTGTTGCTTTTTTGACCTAGATGCAGATTTCTCAGGAGGCAGGAGCGGGTCTGATATTCCCATCTCGTGAAGAATTTTCCAGTTTGTTGTGATTCACAACAAACTCTTCAAATTAGACCCTATATATTACTCTATCCTCAAGTTTATTGAATCTTTCTTCTGTAGTCTTCAGTCTAATGTTTATCACATTGAGTAAATTTCTGATTTCAGATGTTATCTGATGAGCCTGGGCTTTACCTGTTTCCTTTATATAAAAGATAATCATACCATGCTATTTTCTAGTGTTCGGAAAAAATTGCCTTGTATGCTTTGTCTGGTTTTATAGTCTTTTGTGTTAGGTAGTTAATTCCAGTAAGAGTTACTCAGTCCTGTGCTAAGTGAGAAATCACTTATAATGTCTTTTTAAAAAATTTTCTGCAGTATTTATGTATATATTACTTATAAATGCTATTACTTTTTTGCAGGTATAGTTGAAAAATTATTTCATAGTACTAAGCTATAGAGGTTACTAAAAGAATTGACTATGATGATTTGAGGTTCTATAAAAAAAGTACAACTGTGCTATTGCAATTAGATCTAGAATTAATGATATTAGATGGTCAAATTCAATCAGCTTTGATATACTTAATACTGCTTTTGATATCTTCGCTTGACTCTCAAAATGTCTTTTTCTCTATTCAAAGTCTAGTTTGAGAACTTTAGATAAACTTTATATTAAATACTACAAATGAGAAAGTAAATGATAACTCAAATTTTCTGTTAGTTAACTGCCAATATTTGAAAATGATCATAAGCAGTCATTTTTAGTTGAATTATGCCAATTAATTAGTTACTTACAGAAAAATAATAGAATATTTGGAATCTAGTTTTTGTATTGTTTTGAGTTAATCAGTTATATTGGTTGAGTTTGAATTTTTCAAATAAGCAGCTGTTAATTTTAAGTTTCTATTAGAATATTGTAATTAGTTTGTTGATGGTCTGTATACATGAAATTTGGCATTTCTCTACACTCACAAATATGCTTTACTTGAAATTATTGACTGTTCTTATGCCTTCTTAAACTTACTCTTAAATATTAAATTGTAGAATATTTATTGGTTATAGTAAAATGCCTTTGAATGTATAATAAAACAGGAAAGTTATAGTGATCTATTTCTAAACTTCAGCAGATTTTCTCAGCTCATCTGACTCAATTTTAAAACAATAGTAAGTATCATTTATAATCTCATAGCATGTTTTTTTTACCATACTGTAATATGATAGAAAATGTCTCCAACAAATTGTAGTCCTTGTTCTATTTCTGTCTCTTACTTTCAGCATGTGAAACTTTGTAATTGTTTCCATCTTTCCTGACCCAGTGATCTTATCTGTAAAATTGTTCTGATGTGTCAGACCAGTGTTTCTTAATCAATGCATGCATAGATTTTTAAGAGGAATACCTGTAAGTACATCTACTGAATGTTTACTTACACTATTTTATTATATTATTTAATATTGCCAAACACAAATCATAGGAGGTAGTTTAAGAAGGTATAAATACTGTGCTATTCCTCAAATTAAGAAATAGAGTCCAATTTCCCTTTCCTTAAATTGGGTTGGATTTGGTGACTCATTTGACATAGAATATGACAGAAGTGATAATGATGGAATCTCTAAGGTTGGGATGTGAAGAAACCTTTTGGCTTCTACTGGAGAGGGCATCTTGAGCATTCTCGCTGTGAGCCTTGAGTAGCCATGTAAGAAATTGAAGTACCCTGAGACTATGCGTTGGGAGAAAATTAGCCATGGGTCTCTAGTTTCTGCATGTCTCTAGAACAGAGCCACTGATTGTCATTTTGAGGGGATTATCTTTTCAATGATGTTTGTACTGTGAACAGTCTTGAAAGATGCAGATAGTATCTCCTTCAGAGCAGAGGGAAGGCATGCTTGCCAACCATTATGAAAATTTTAGGTTACCAAAGTTTAGGATTTCTCATGGAACACAAATTCCTGTGTGTTTTTGGTTTACTTTCCTTAGTCTGTAGGACCTGAAGGCATGGAGAGCTGATACAACTATTTCTTTTCACACACACACACACACACACACATATATATATAATGCAAACAGAAAGTCATATACCAATTATATACAACCCCAGTGACACAACTAACATGTTTAGGCTCTGTTTTTAAAACCTTTTCACTTTTAATATATTCTTTTTTGGGGAATTAAAATTAGCTACCATATTGCACTCTTATTAGAAGGTGATCAAGTGAGTCAGAATACCCAAAAGGATAAAGGTTCAGGGGTAAAAGAACATATGATGAGAGATGATTATATAATCATAATGACATCTAGGACAAAAACTCCTCTGGTTGCAGAAACATAAAAAGTTATCACAAAAATAAACAAAACATAATTTCGCTTTTTATCATTATTAATCTTTCTTTAACAAATGTTAAGAACTGTATAATTTCTTCATAAGATAGAGGCCTTAGATAATAAGGAAGACTTTAAAGAAGTTGTGTCCATGTTGCCATATACTTTAGAGAACTTGTAACTGGTGCCTAAGACACCAAGCGTAAGAACATGGTAGAGACTCAAGATATCACAGCACCAATGCTTTAAAACGATTTGATGCCTGAATGTAATACTTTTAAAGATGAGGCAGCCTGTTGTGTATACTAGTTATGAATTCAATTAAATAGTTTTTATTTATACTGCATAGTTGAAGAGATTTTGCATTATTTTAAGACTAGGTAAAAAACATTGAATGGTTTCAAATAAAGGGGTAAATAGTTGTATTTGCATAGGAACAAAATGACCCTGTGTGTATGATACAATTATGAGGAGAAATCTATTTTCTATAGGTAGATAAATACACATATATACACACACAGGTCTTCTCTAACCCCATTAGAGTAGTCTGAAGTGGGATAAGTAGATTGGATGTGGATAGAATTAAAGAAGCAATTGTGATAATTGGTTGATTTGAAATCGAGGAGGAGAATGTTTTAGAAAGCATGGTAATCACTGTAGAATGTTGATGGAATCAGTGCAAGCATAATTAAAAATAATGAACCTCTGTTTAATGATTACAGGTTGCCAACCACTATCCTTTCACTTGATATGCATTAATTTATTTGATATTCCCAGAAACTCTGAGAGACAAAACTATTATCATCATAATTTTGCATATAAGAACCTTGAAGAGCAGAAAAATGAAGTAAACTGCCAATGTTACATAGTAAGTGAAGCATCAAGGATTTGAACTTGGGTAGCCTCTACATTTTTGCTTGTTGTTGTTTAGTCACTAACTCGTGTCTGGACTCTGTGACTCCATGGACTGTAGCCCACCAGGCTTCTCTGTCCATAGGATTTCCCAGGCAAGAATACTGGAGTGGGTTGCCATTCCCTTCTCCAGGGGATCTTGCCAACCCAGGGATCAAATCCACATCTCCTGCATCATCAGTTTCTCTGAAAATGATCTGTTCGGTATAGTATCAAGTAAGTCATTAGGGATTTCAGTGAGAGTTGTTTCAGTGGAACAATGCAGATCGAAATTAAAAAACAGTCAGTTGAAAAAGTGTCGATTAACTCGCATTTTCAGGTACGAGTAAGAGGTAGCAACATTTCCCTGAGTGGGAGAATGTGCAGATTGTATGGATAACTGAACTGATCAAAGGAATTTTCCTTTATGACAAAGCAGGCCATATATATACCTGACCAAAGCTGATATCTTCATTTGGCCAAAATTCAAGGCAGTATTGATACGTCTGGGCTTCCCTGGTAGCTCAGCTGGTAAAGAATGCACCTGCAATGCAGGAGACCAGGGTTCGATCCCTGGATTGAGCAGATCCTCTGGAGAAGGGAACAGCTACCCGCTACAGTATTCTTGAGCTTCCCTGGTGGTTCAGATGTTAAAGAATCCACCTGCAGTGTGGGAGGCCTGGGTTTGAAAGGTCCCCTGGAGGAGGGCATGGCAACCTCCTCTAGTATTCTTGCCTGAAGAAATCCCATGGACAGAGGAGCCTGGCAGGCTACAATCCATGAGGTTACAAAGAGTCGGACACAACTGAGTGACTAAGCACATTGGTACCTAAAGGTACCAATTGGGCTCTTGTATCACCCCAAGCTCTTGCTTCTCACTGGAGAAATGAAGCTCCTTCACAGTCCACACGAGTAGAACATTAAGCAACTTGCACCAAAAGACACATCTCTTGTAGTTTCTGAAGCCATTAATGATTTGCAAGGTCTGTATGAGCAGGCTTGTAAAACTTGAGGATGCCCTATTCCTATTTGTAAACAGCGGTCCTGTGAAGAAAGCCTGCACCTCACCTTTGGCTAAAATAATGATTTTCTAGACTTTTGTTAATTGGCTTCAGCTCTCCAAAATTTTTGTATCCATATGAGTCAAAACACACAAATGTGCATCAGAGATTAAATACACACAAATTTTCTAAATGCAGAAAATGAATAAATACAATAATAAGAAAGTGATTTTGGTTTCTAGATTCTGTCACTCTTTTTCTTTCTAATATGTTGCTTTAATTTTCCAGCAATGATAGTAACTGTCATATGGCAAGACAGTTTTCCCTTACAAATTAGGATGAAAAAAAAAAACAACTTCCTTTTATAGATCAGCTATCCCAGTAGTGGATGAACAACAGTTCAGTTCAATTGCTCAGTCATGTCTGACAATTTGTGACCCCATGAACTGCAGCACACCAGGCTTCCATGTCCATCACCAACTCCTGAAGCTTGCTCAAACTCATGTCCATCTAGTTGGTAATGCCATCCAACCACCTCATCCTCTTTTGTCCCCTTCTCCTCCCACCTTCAATCTTTCCCAACATCAGGGTCTTTTCCAATGAGTCAGTTCTTCACAACAGGGAGCCAACATATTGGAGTTTCAGCTTCAGCATCAGTCCTTCCAATGAATATTCAGGACTGATTTCCTTCAGGATGGGCTGGTTGGATCTCCTTGCAGTCCAAAGGATTATAAAGAGTCTTGTCCAACACCACAGTTCAAAACAATCAATTCTTTGGCGCTCAGCTTTCTTTATAGTTCAACTCTCACATCTATACATGACCACTGGAAAACCATAGCTTTGACTAGATGAACCCTTGTCGGCAAAGTAATGTCTCTGCTTTTTAATATGCTGTCTAAGATGGTCATAGCTTTTCTTCCAAGGAGCAAGCGTCTTTTAATTTCATAACTGCAGTCACCATCTGCAGTGATTTTGGAGACCAATAGAATAAAATCTGCCACTGTTTCCATTTTGTCCCATCTATTTGCCGTGAAGAGGTGGGACTGGATGCCATGATCTTAGTTTTTTGAGTGTTGAGTTTTAAGCTAACATTTTCACTCTCCTCTTTCACTTTCATCAACAGGCTTTTTAGTTCTTCTTTCCTTTCTGCCATAAGGGTGGTGTCATCTGCGTATCTGAGGTTATTGATATTTCTCCCAGCAATCTTGATTCCAGCTTGTGCTTCTTCCAGTTTGGCATTTCACATGATATACTCTACATATAAGTTAAATAAGCAGTTTGACAATATATAGCCTTGACATAACTCCTTTTCCAATTTGGACCAATCTGTCGTTACATGTCTGGTTTTAACTATTGCTTCTTGACCTGCATATAGATTTCTCAGGAGGCAGGTGTGGTGGTCTGGTGTTCCCAATTGTTGAAGTATTTTCCACATTTTGTTGTGATCTATACAGTCAAGGCTTTGCCATAGTAAGTAAAGCAGAAGTAGATGTTTTTCTGGAACTCTTTTGCTTTATCCATGATCCAATGTATGTTGGCAGTTTGATCTCTGGTTCCTCTGCATTTATTTTTATTTTTATTTATTTATTTATTTATTTATTTTTTTAAATCCAACTTCAACATTGGAAGTTCATAGTTCACGTACTGTTGAAGCCTGACTTGGAGAATTTTGAGCATTACTTTGCTAGCATGTGAGATGAGTTCAATTGTCTGGTAGTTTGAACATTCTCTGGCTTTGCCTTTCTTTGGGAGTTGGAATGAACACAGACCTTTTCCAGTCCTGAGGCCACTGCTGAGTTTTCCAAATTTGCTGGCATATTGAGTGCAGCACTTTCACAGCATCATTTTTGAGGATTTGAAATAGCTCAACTGGAACTCCATAATGTCCACTAGCTTTGTTCATAGTGATGCTTCCTAAAGCCCAATTGACTTTACATTCCAGGATGTCTGGCGCTAGGTGAGTGATCACACCATCGTGCATAACTGGGTAAAGAAGGCCTTTTGTGTAGTTCTTCTGTGTATTCTTGCCACCTCTTCTTAATATCTTTTCCTTTTGTTAGGTCCATGCCATTTCTGTCCTTCACTATGCCCATCTTTGCATGAAATATTCCCTTGATATCTCTAGTATTCTTGAAGAGATCTCTAGTTTTTCCCATTCTATTGTTTTCCTCTATTTCTTTGCATTGATCACTGAGGAAGGCTTTCTTATCTCTCCTTGCTATTCTTTGGAACTCTGCATTCAAATGGATGTATCTTTCCTTTTCTCCTTTGCCATTAGCTTCTCTTCTTTTCTCAGCTATTTTAAGGCCTTCTCAGACAACCATTTTGCCTTTTTGCATTTCTTTTTCTTGGGGATACTCTTGATCACTGCCTCCTGTACAATGTCATGAACCTATGTCTATAGTTCTTCAGGCACTCTGTCTATCAGATAAGTTGAGTTAAGTAAGTAATAACAACAGTAAGATTTTGTTAATCAAAATATTAATCAAAAATTAATATATGAGAATTGTGTTAACATTTATGCCAAGTATTAGATCCATAATACTTAACTTCAATTTTATTGTATCTCATAACAAAAATATAGCACTTTTTAAAATGAGAAAGATATTTTATACTTTACATAATATTTCTGTAAAACTGTATATGAATTTCTTCTGATCACACTCAAGTTGAATCAAAGCTCTTTAGTAGACAGACCTATTAAAGTTTTTCATCAACTAGCAGAGAGCTAAAAGGAACAGAATGCAAAATACTGCCATGATTTTCAACTTACCTATTAGTTTCTCAACAAAGGAAACTTATACAGTTATGCCTAGCTAGCTTGAAGTCACTTGCCTTTTTCTGGCAATTAACAATTTGCCAAGACTTGAGTGTTTAATAGGAATGAAACATGTTGTTAGATTGATGAAGACCATAACTAATAGGTGTACTTTTAATAGAAAAAAACTCACAAACTTTACTTTTCCATTCCTGACTACCCACTTGTACCATTTTCTGCATCATCACAGACAATTTTCTAATTGTGTATTTGAAATATGATACATCCTATAAATGAGATTTTAACAGCAGGGGCTCAGGAGAAGAACAGTAGTATATACAGCATTTTATCTTTATTGTTTTATTATTAATCAAAAGATTGACTTAGTTTTCTCTAAGAATTAATAGCCACAAGAAAATTAGGATGATATTCTAGTTAATACTCTAATTATGATATTCTCAGATGATTTTGGCATCCATAGACACTAGTCTAAATATTTCTGTGAGTTAGGATGAATATGGTAAAGATAAGCTTACGTTTTCCATGTAAACTCTTGCCTGATTTTGCAGAGTAATGTTATAGATTGCCAAGTTTTTACACCAGAGTTGCCTGCATAAGAAATCTGCAGGAAGTGTTTCTTATTAATTTAAAAAGGAAACATGAAATTTATTTTTATGCTGTTCATCTAAAGAATTGCAAACCTCAGCGGAAAGCAGGTTTCTTAGAGGAAGTTTTAAATCGATCTCTTGGTTGGTTGGCTAAAAAAGCACTCCTAATTGTGAAGACAAGTTACTCTAAAGGACTTGGGACCTAACAGGATGTATAATGCTCCCTCCACTCCTGGAACTTATCCACATGCAGTCTTTGCTCTAGGAGAAATGAAGAGATATTTCCATTCAGTGTAATGATCAAGGCTCTTTAGTCCTTTCAACAGTTAAAGTTTTCAAGATGAGTCTGGCCAGGCTTTGAAGGGCTGTTCTCTTGTTTATGTGATTAGCTAATCTAGACAAGAGTTTAAGGGAAACGATCCATAGGAGGTGCTGAGAACCAGCAGGAGGATGGACAGAGGTGAAAATAAGGGAAGAAAATTCATCTACATACCCAGCAGGTATTGGTCATTTATATATTCATCTGTTTTCAGTTCTCAACTTGATAAGAGTGTGTCCATTTCATGGTGCCGTGCAGAGAAAATGAAGTGTGTAAGGTCATTCAATAAAGATTAAATTAAAAACATATTCCTATTGCACCCTCAGGGTCCATTAGCCTTGATGAGTGTACAAATACGTTCTTTGTTATATGTGCTCCATCCTGAAAGAGATTGTGTGCTTCGCTCATTATAAATGTGCACCTGAAAAGATTGAACATTATCCCCTCTTTTTTAACTGACCTGTGGCCACCGCTGGGTTCATTAGTGCAGAACATCTTTTCCACTGGCTGAGTCTGCCCTATTGTTTGCCTTGGCCAGGGTCAAGTCAAGGGCACCCAGCCTAGATTGGACTCATTTGTCACAGGGTCTAGCAACAAAGCTGATTTCAGCAGAGACGGGGTGAATTTCATGGGGCTGAAACACAACCTTTGACACCGAGAGCCCAGGGCTGCTCAGAGCTGCACAGATGGCCTGCCACCCTTAGGCATCTAGGAACAAAGAATTGGTGAATTATAACAAAAATAAAGTTTCCACAGTCAGCATATATTTTAAGTGTTTAAATTATTTGCGGGGATTTTTGACAGTCTAAAATTGCATCTTGAGCACTTGTGATAATCGCTGTGCTTTTTAGACTATGAAGGAAAAAAACAATTCAGTTGGGGGCTTATTGCTTAACTGGTGTAACGGTGTAAAGTGTAGCAATTTAGTGTGGAGTGCAGGTTTTCCATGGTCAGCAGGAGCCGGCATGAACAATGGGTCGTGCTGAGGTAGCATGTGGAAAATGACTTTAATACACTATATAGAATGGCTTATTGCCTTGGTCAATAGGCTGCAGTGAAGATGGTGTATTCAGCCACTTGGGAAGGTTAAACCTGTCAGGGAACACCGTGACTGATATGCAGGGGCTGCTTATGAGGTCTCTAATGGAAAAGCCTGACAAGCAAAGTTATAAAGGTTATACTTGACACATACTTCAGCATTATGCCTTATATTAATCCATTTTTTTAAAGCTAGGGTACTTTATATTTGTTAGAAATTGATGCCACAATAGTATTAACACTCCAGAGGAAACATTTAAACTTTGCAGTAAAGTAAGGAGCATTATGGGATGAGATCACTTCTTGGGTAAGGACACTTGTCTAATATGCTAGCAACATAGTTCTCTTTCTCCCAGGAAATGACTCTGATACATTAATATTATACTTTATTAATATCATTCAGGATCCATAACTTAATAAATGAATAAGTCATGGTATTTTCCTTTTTTGGAGGGAATTTTTTTTTGTAATTGCTTTATGGAAGATTCTGGAAGGATAGTAGGAGGATAGGGAATTAATGTTTAGGATGATTTTCTTTCCCTTCTCATTTGAAAAAAGAAACTATAGAATAAAAGTTGTATCTTTGCATTGAAATTTGGGATGGCAGTATACTTTATTAAAAGTGGATGACTTGAAATTCTCAAAATGATTTCCCTAGGATTCTATTCCTATTGGAATATAACTCCAGAATTATGTTATTTTCATAACCAGGTGTTATATTGTTCTTACCCAACTAGATATGTGTGTGTGTGTATATTATAGTACAAGTATATTAAGGTGGATATAAGTGGGTGGGCACTTAGCTTTAATTTATAAAGAATGGAGAGTAGGTACCAATTCAAACATTCTTGAAAGAGTTGGCATCATCTGGAATCCTTCAAATTTTTCTTAACAATGAATCAGTTATCTAATATTCCTTCAAATTACATATAATAATCAAAGAGATTGATTAAGAGCAGGCCATTTTGTTCTGTTATCACTAAGGACACTATTATATTATTCAAATTATGAAAAAGCCTTGAGAATTATATAATAGTATATATAGAAGACAGACATAAAGTATTTTACTTCCTCTCTTTCTCCCCTTTTCTAACTTAATGAAAAGCATAGGAATTGTTGTTGTTTGTAAGTTTTAGAAGAGTTGTCTGTTTGTAAAAAGTGTTGGATTACAATACTGTGGAGTGAGGTCCTTCATATTATTATATTTCCTTAAATAAAAGTACCCCTAAAAGATCTATAATTTTTGTAATATGCTGGTATTTTTAACTGAGAAGAAACTGTAATTGAGTGCTAGATTTATAGCAACTTTTTTGACACTTAGACATAGGAATGTAGGAAGAATTAGAAATGGAACTTCATAAATGGCAATTTCCAATATCTGTTTAAGGCAAATTGTGCCTGGCTAACTTACCCTTGTGAATATATAGATGTCAAACTTACCCAAAAAGTCAAATTGTAAAATCATATTAAAATATTTAAAAATTATACTAAATATAATTGCAGAAGTTTGACAAAATTTTAGTTGTAACAAAATTAATATTCCTGTGAATATACATATATACACATATTATTATTTATATCCACATGCACGCACACATTTTTTTCTAGTTAGATATAATTAAAGTTAAAATCTGGTACTTAAAATAGTACCATAACTGTACTTACTGAACAGTGTGGATTGATTGAATTACAATCCAATCTTTAAAATATATTTGGAAAGAAGTTAGACTTTAAAATAATTTCCTTTGGTTTTAAATAAAAACATATAGTTGTTCTCTTTATCTCCTGTTTACCTTGCTGGAACCGTTTTTTTCTTTTGAAGTGTTCTCCCAATCAAAACGGAATGAGTAGGAGTTCAAATGAGGTATTTACATTTTATATGTTCTTTCACAATTCACTATTTTATCAATACACAAAAGTTACCTAAACTAATGATGTTTAGACATCACCAGCAAAAAGTTACATGAGGTTTTAAAAGTTTTGCATATATTTCATGTATTCTATGTATTTTTCAAATATTTCTAATTTGATATTTATAGCCATGCTTGAGTTTATGCATATTATATGTCCAAGCTTATAGATATGGATTATTTCTTCATGTTTTTCTTCTGAGTCAAGTGAAATACATATGCTCTGAAAACTTCAAAGATTTATGTATGGGTGCAGGGAAACTTCTATGATATTAGAAGTACTTTGAGAAAAGATAAATTTACTAAATCTTCCAAAGCGCCAAGCAAAAGTACCCAAACAACTGCTCGTCAGTCAAGCCATTCAATCATAATTAGCTCAAATAATGTGAGCAAAATTGTTAAGCTGAAAAATTGATATTTAATACTGTAGTTGAAACCGGTATACTAGGCTGAGAAACATTTTCAGTCTCTTAGAAATATTAGACAATTTTACTGTTACTTTCATTTTTTGAGTTTATCATCTGTAGGCAAACAAAAATTGGAGGATAAAAAAATAGTATAAGTAGAACATATTATAATGGTCTGTGGCCCTTTTATACTTGATCTTCCAACTAAATGGAAACTAGGCTTTCTCTGTTAACAATATGAAATAAGTTTGTCATGCCAGTGCACTTCTCAGTGAACAAAATGGATAATATTAAAAGAGCATCAGTTGGTATTAACCAGCAGTTTCAGCAGAGGCCACAAACTGAGTGGATAAAGAAATCAAATTACTTTCTCAGTCCTTGGAGCCATTATTAAAGTTTTTGAGGTTCACAGAAGGAAAGATTGTGTATCTTACTTTGCCTTTGCCTTTCTTGCAGATTATCATAAAATTTTATTCCCACAAGTTATCCTGAGCACTAAATTTTCTTAAGAATGATTTTTGGTAAGTTAGGATTATGTGATTAAGGTTTCACCAAGTCTCAACTGGAATTAATTTCTAGAACACACTATCCTATATCCCCTGATTCAGCATTTCATTCTTTATAGTTTCATAATAATGTCTGCCTACAGGCAATCTTACCAACCAATTTTTTGCTCTATATTTAGATTATTATTATGATAATATGTGTGATACATCTGAGAAAGAGAAGCAAAATATTCTGAAAAAGACAATATTAATATTTATAAAGCTAAGTCTTATGAAATCTGAGTTTCAGATAATTTTGCTTCAGAGGATGAAAGAACTCCCCCTTAGGCACAATTTGTTCATTTTTGCTCACTCATCTAACATATTAAACATCACTTGATAAATGAGACTGCATTTTCATAAATAGTTTCTCACTTAAGCATAAAAAAGGAACTGGATATTTTGCTGTTGAAAGAAATTATACCATTGTCAGATTGCTCAGAAACAAATATTGTGGAGATTTCTTCTTAAATTGAACAGGAAGTATAATCAACTTTGCATAAACTTACTAAGATACACATCTCATGCTGAGAAAAAGGAAAGTATATCTTTTTTTGAAGAAATTTTTTGTTTATAAACCTTGCAGAGTAAGTAAGATGAGTAAATACATGAATGTTGAAAAGTTAAGCCCTTTTCTTCCTCAGCAAATGTGTGATATTTTTCAAGTTAGTGATGTACCATTTGTAGAAATATGAGCTATGAAGAGCAGTCATCCAAAGTTAAACATGGCTTCCTGGGGGCTCGGGCAGTAAAGAGTTGGCCTGCAATGTGGGAGACCTAGGTTCGATCCCTGGTGGAGAAGGAAATGGCAACCCTCTCCAGTATTTTTGCCTGGAAAATCTCATGGACAGAAGGGGCTGGTGGGCTACAGCCCATGGGGTCACAAAGAGACATGCCTGAAGTGACTTAGCACAAAGTTAAATAGTGTAACAGAAAGGCTCTTGTTAAGCACATGCACACTTACATGGAGGTTACTATTTTGTTTGTAAAGTCAGTGTTTTCTGCTAAAATCTTTAAAAATTAGGATGGGATGGGATTACATATGGGAAAGAGATTGCAATCACTGTATTTAAAATGATACATGATGTTTTGAAAGCAAATTAGAAAATCCATTTT
Organism: Odocoileus virginianus; assembly: GCF_023699985.2. Taxonomy (NCBI): domain Eukaryota; kingdom Metazoa; phylum Chordata; class Mammalia; order Artiodactyla; family Cervidae; genus Odocoileus; species Odocoileus virginianus. The sequence goes on from NC_069676.1 coordinate 86,055,061, forward strand.
TATTTCTTGTTTATAATTGAGTCGGGTCACAACCTCATTGAAAATTACATGATGCATGTTACTTATGCCAGAAGACCTTCTTGATCTTGGGTTGACTTAGAGTTTTGACCTTGCCTCAGAACACAAAGCATCCTTGTTAACTGATGGCAAGGTCACTAAGCTTACAGCATGGTCTTGGTGTTCATTTTAATAGTTCAGTAATAAGGTGAAGGGGAATACTCCTGAGAATGAGTCTAATAGACTTATTGCCTTTTTGTTATTAAGACCTCTTAAGATAATTGTTTTCCAAATTATAATATGATCTTTTTAGAACTTCTAGATTTAACATTGATTTATGCTAGTCAGATTCCATATTTGCTTTTTCACATATTGCTAATTTTCATTGTTTGATACATTTGAGATCTCTTAGGTTTATTTAAAATTCATTGCTGTATATTTCTCTCCTAAGATAACAGGAAAAAAGTTATGGTTCTATTCCTCAGAATGACCATATTAAATATATTAATGCTGCTCATGTGTTAAAGTCATTTATGTGTGTGTAAGCACACTGAATTTTATATATAAATTTGTATTTACAATAGGTAAGTGCTAAAATGTGTTTCAATTAGACATTCATATTACAAATATACTTTAGGTATTGAGAGGGCTTAAGCAGATGAAAAAAAAATCATTCTTTTTTAGAATGAACCATGTCTGATTAAAATATCTAAATATTTGATTTTTAAAACAGCGGTCTATAGGTTAGTTTTCCTCAATGTCATTAAGGACCTGAATGTCTTTAAATATTTGATAATTTTTACTAAGCATCACCTTGTAAGTGAGATTTTATGATCATTTCACTTCTAAGTATCCAATCAGAGCTAGTCAAGTCTTATATAGACATTAGAATTCATGATGTACCCTTTTGTAAAAACTAATTCATCTAGTCCCAGAGTTTCAGATGTTAAAGAAAATGTTTACAACATGAGGAGAAACAATGTATCAAGGAATTTGCACAAGAAACTTTATCATATTCAGTTAGCTAGCTTTCCATTAATTATAGTCATGATTTCTTGAAGGATTTTATTTACATAAAATCACAGTAATCAACTTTGCATGAATTTTTTTAAAGGGACAGTTTTTCTTTTAAATGGGTGAATTTCTACTCAGAAATTTTACCTTAAACGTTTTCTAATAATTTAACAAAATAAAAAGAGAAATGAACTCATCTCATTATTTTTTTCTTCCTTTAATATGAACTTTATTGATACATAGTTAACATAAAATTGCACATATCTTATGTGTATATTTTGACAAGTGTACACATCAGTATGAACACCATCACTATGAAAATACTGAACAATTCCTCACCCCAAAGAGTACCCTTGCTACTATTTGAAGTTTTATCTTCCCAAACCCCGGTTCAGGCAACCACTGGTCTAATTTCTATCATAGAATAAGCATAACTACTCTAACATAAGGTAAATAATGTTAAAAGTTATGCTTGTTCTGTAATTTAATGTAATTGCAATTGAGCAACGTGTTTGGCCTGGCCTTATTTGCTCATAATGTTGTTTGGAGATATATTCAAATTTTTCCACGTAAGTGTTTTTGTTTTTGTTGTTTTTAATTTCTGAGTAATGTAATACTTATACCAACATTAATCCATTCATCTGTTGATAGAAATTTAGTTCTCACTTTTCATCTATTATGAATAGTATTATTACGACCATTCATTTATGAGGTTTTATGTAGCTAAATGTTTGCATTAACTATCTTAGGTGCCTAAGAGTAGAGCCACTGGTCCTTTTCAATTTCTCTAGCAGTGTTTTATAATTATCAGTGTTCAGATTCTGGGATTAAACTCAGTTGGGAATGATACATGTATTTTAAGTATTTTTTCTTGATTCAATTTGCTAAGCTTTCTATGAATTACTGCATCTATATTTATAAGGGTATTCTTCTGTAATTTTATTTTATTTATTTATTTATTTTTTTACATTGTTATATGTCAACTATATTTTAATATAGTTTTAAAAAAAGGAGTAATCAATACTGTAATATTATAGTAACTCACATTCTAAAGCCTCCTTTTCTTTTTTTTCCATTTAGTTTTATTAGTTGGAGGCTAATTACCTTACAACATTGCTGTGGTTTTTGTCATACATTGAAATGAATTAGCCATGGATTTACATGTATTCCCCAGCCCGGTCCCCCCTCCCACCTCCCTCTCCACCCTATCCCTCTGGGTCTTCCCAGTGAACTAGGCCCGAGCACTTGTCTCATGCATCCAACCTGGGCTGGTGATCTGTTTCACCCTAGATAATATACATGTTTCGATGCTGTTCTCTTGAAACATCCCACCCTCGCCTTCTCCCACAGAGTCCACAAGTCTGTTCTATACATCTGAGTCTCTTTTTCTGTTTTGCATATAAGGTTATCATTACCATCTTTCTAAATTCCATATATATGTGTTAGTATACTGTAATGGTCTTTATCTTTCTGGCTTACTTCACTCTGTATAATGGGCTCCAGTTTCATCCATCTCATTAGAACTGATTCAAATGAATTCTTTTTAATGGCTGAGTAATATTCCATGGTGTATATGTACCACAGCTTCCTCATCCATTCGTCTGCTGATGGGCATCTGGGTTGCTTCCATGTCCTGGCTATTATAAACAGAGCTGCGATGAACATTGGGGTGCACGTGTCTCTTTCAGATCTGGTTTCCTCAGTGTGTATGCCCAGAAGTGGGATTGCTGGGTCATATGGCAGTTCTATTTCCAGCTTTTTAAGAAATCTCCACACTGTTTTCCATAGTGGCTGTACTAATTTGCATTCCCACCAACAGTGTAAGAGGGTTCCCTTTTCTCCACACCCTCTCCAGCATTTATTGCTTGTAGACTTTTGGATAGCAGCCATCCTGACTGGCGTGGAATGGCACCTCATTGTGGTTTTGATTTGCATTTCTCTGATAATGAGTGATGTTGAGCATCTTTTCATGTGTTTTTTTTGCCATCCGTATGTCTTCCTTGGAGAAATGTCTGTCTAGTTTTTTGGCCCATTTTTTGATTGGGTCATTTATTTTTCTGGAGTTGAGCTGGAGGAGTTGCTTGTATATTTTTGAGATTAATCCTTTGTCTGTTGCTTCGTTTGCTATTATTTTCTCCCAATCTGAGGGCTGTCTTTTCACCTTGTTTATAGTTTCCTTTGTTGTGCAAAAGCTTTTAAGTTTCATTAGGTCCCATTTGTTTATTTTTGCTTTTGTTTCTAAAATTCTGGGACGTGGGTCATAGAGGATCCTGCTGTGATTTATGTCGGAGAGTGTTTTGCCTATGTTCTCCTCTAGGAGTTTTATAGTTTCTGTTCTTACATTTAGATCTTTAATCCATTTTGAGTTTATTTTTGTGTATGGTGTTAGAGAGTGTTCTAGTTTCATTCTTTTACAGGTGGTTGACCAGTTTCCCCAGCACCACTTGTTAAAGAGGTTGTCTTTTTTCCATTGTATATCCTTGCCTCCTTTGTCGAAGATGAGGTGACCATAGGTTCATGGATTTATCTCTGGGCTTTCTATTCTGTTCCATTGATCTATATTTATGTCTTTGTGCCAGTACCATACTGTCTTGATGACTGTGGCTTTGTAGTAGAGTCTGAAGTCAGGCAGGTTGATTCCTCCAGTTCCATTCTTCTTTCTCAAGGTTACTTTGGCTATTCGAGGTTTTTTGTATTTCCATACAAATTGTGAAATTATTTGTCCTAGTTCTGTGAAAAATACCATTGGTAGCTTGATAGGGATTGCATTGAATCTATAGATTGCTTTGGGTAGAATAGCCATTTTGACAATATTGATTCTTCCAATCCATGAACACGGTATATTTCTCCATCAGTTTGGGTCCTCTTTGATTTCTTTCATCAGTGTTTTATAGTTTTCTATGTATAGGTCTTTTGTTTCTTTAGGTAAATATACTCCTAACTATTTTATTCTTTTTGTCGCAGTGGTGAATGGTATTGTTTCCTTAATTTCTCTTTCTGTTTTCTCATTGTTAGTGTATAGGAATGCAAGGGATTTCTGTGTGTTAATTTTATATCCTGCAAATTTACTGTATTCGTTGATTAGCTCTAGTAATTTTCTGGTAGAGTCTTTAGGGTTTTCTATGTAGAGGATCATGTCATCTGCAAACAGAGAGAGTTTCACTTCTTCTTTTCCTATCTGGATTCCTTTTACTTCTTTTTCTGCCCTGATTGCTGTGGCCAACACTTCCAAAACTATGTTGAATAGTAGTGGTGAGAGTGGGCACCCTTGTCTTGTTCCTGATTTCAGGGGAAATGCTTTCAATTTTTCACCATTGAGGGTGATGCTTGCTGTGGGTTTGTCATATATAGCTTTTATTATGTTGAGGTATGTTCCTTCTATTCCTGCTTTCTGGAGAGTTTTAATCATAAATGGATGTTGAATTTTGTCAAAGGCTTTTTCTGCATCTATTGAGATAATCATATGGTTTTTATCTTTCAATTTGTTAATGTGGTGTATTACATTGATTGATTTGCAGATATTAAAGAATCCTTGTATTCCTGGGATAAAGCCCACTTGGTCATGGTGTATGATTTTTTTTAATATGTTGTTGGATTCTGTTTGCTAGAATTTTGTTAAGGATTTTTGCATCTATGTTCATCAGTGATATTGGCCTGTAATTTTCTTTCTTTGTGGCATCTTTGTCTGGTTTAGGAATTAGGGTAATGGTGAACTCATAGAATGAGTTTGGAAGTTTACCTTCTTCTGCAATTTTCTGGAAGAGTTTGAGTAAGATAGGTGTTAGCTCTTCTCTAAATTTTTGGTAGAATTCAGCTGTGAAGCCATCTGGTCCTGGGCTTTTGTTTGCTGGAATATTTCTGATTACAGTTTCGATTTCGTTGCTTGTGATGGGTTTGTTAAGATCTTCTATTTCTTCCTGGTTCAGTTTTGGATGTAATTTTATTTTAATAGTGACCTTGTTTGATCTTTTTGCATCAGTTATGTCATTTTCTGATTTGTGTTTCAGTTTTGGAGAGCATAATGCTGGTCTCCAAAACTGACTTGAAGTATTTTGTCCTCCTCTGTTTTCCAAAAGCATTTGTGTAAGGTTGTAATAATCTCTTCAGTATTTGATAGGATTCATCAAGGAAATCATGTGATCCCAGGGTTTCATTACAGAAATCTTTTAAAATTATAAATATAATTTCTTTAATATGGATAGAGCATTCATATTTTCGGTTTTTTCTTTTGCCATTTTTTAGTAACTTGTGACTTTATAGGGATTCTGTTTAAATTATTGGATTTGTTGTCAATTATAATTTTCTTTCTATATCATTTTTATATACACAGATTCCATAGGATGGCACTTTTTCATTCTGGATATTGGAGATTATTATTTTTATTTTCTTCTTGTTCAGTTTAGTTAAAGATTTATCAATTTTCTTGTTCTTTTTTAAAAAGTAACTTTTGGTTTCCTTAATTCTTCTTCTCTCTATTCTACTGACTAGGTCTTTGCTTTCTGTTCTTATCTTCATTGTGTCCTTCTATTTACTTCAGGTTTTTCTCTCCTTTACCATGACATCTTAAAACAGAAGCTTACATTATTGATTTCAGATATTTATTACTTTCTTAGTTAATCATGTTAAAGCTAAAAAATTTTATCCTGAAAATTGTTTTAGTTTTGTCCTATAAATTTTCATATGTCACACTTGCATAAATATTCTTTTAAAAATGTTTTCTGAATTTACTATGATTTCTTCTTCTGCCATAGGTATCTTGATATAAAGTGCTTACTTTAAAAAAGACGGGGATATTTGGAGTTGTCCTTGCTGTAGTTTATTTTTCATAACATTCCATTGTGTTCATGCTCTCTATAAGTCCAGTCTTTAAAATGTATTGATATTTTTGGTGCCTCAGCAAAAGTTCAATCCTGTTGAATGTTTTATATGCAATAACACATAATATATACTCTGCTGTTACTGAATGAAGTGTTTATAAATTGTTTTATACATTCTTTAAATTCAAGTCTTCTTTATACTTACAAAGTTTTTGGCTAATTGTATCATTTACAAGAGAGGAAAACTTAATATCCAGTATAATAATAAAATTGTCTATTTCTTATTTTAGTTCAGTAGTATTTGATGTATTTGCTATATATGTAAATTTTTTATATATATTTGTATGTATGTATATTTGGTATATTTATTATATATGCATATAAATATTTCATAAATATACAGATCTATACCCCTGCAGATTTATACATATTTATCATTATATGTGCATCAACATTTAGATTTTCTGAGTGTTCTTAACTAATTTATCCTTTGTTGTTAACGTACTTCCTTCTATCTACTTAGTAATATTCCTTATTCTGAAGCTAACTTTGTTTGGTTTTAATATAGATACCCCATCATGTAATTTGTGTTTTGTATGCTATATCTTTCCCTGTAATTTTAACTTTTTTGTATATTTAAAGAAAAGTGCAATTCTTTAAGACAGTATGTATTGGATTTCCTTATATCCATTGGAATACTTTACCTTTTAATTAAAGTAACTAGCTCATTTGCATTTATTATAGTTACTAAAATCCTTAGGCTTAAGTCTATCATTTTCTGTTTTCCGTTCATCTCCTGTGTTCTTATTCTTTTCCCCCCTTTTTTCTTTTGTATTGATTTTAATGCATCTTTTTGTAACCTATATTGGCTAATTTGTTGTTGTTCAGTCGCTCAGTTGTGTCAGACTCCTTGTGACCCGTGGACTGCAGCACGCCAGGCTTCCCTGTCCTTCACCATCTCCTGGAGCTTGCTCAAACTCATGTCCAATGAGTCAGTGATGACATTCAGCCATCTTGTATTCTGTCATCCCCTTCTCCTCCTGCCTTCAATCTTTCCCAGAGTCAGGGTCTTTCCCAATAGTCAACACTTCTCATCAAATGCCCAGAGAATAGGAGCTTTAGCATCAGTCCTTCCAATGAATATTCAGGGTTGATTTCTTTGAGGATTGAATGGTTTTATTTCCTCGCAGTCCAAGGGAATCTCAAGAGTCTTCTCTAACACCACAGTTCAAAAGCATCAATTCTTCAGCACTCAGCCTTCTTGATGGTCCGACTCTCACATCTATACATGACTACTGGAAAAACCATAGCTTTGACTAGATGGACCTTTGTTGGCAAAGTAATGTCTCTGCTTCTTAATATGCTGTCTAGGTTGGTCATAACTTTTCTTCCAGAGAGTAAGTTTCTTTTAATTTCATGGCTGCAGTCACCATCTACAGTGATTTTGGAGCCCAAGAAAAAATGTCTCTCACTGTTTCCATTGTTTCCCATCTATTTGCCATGAAGTGCTAGGACCAGATGCCATGATCTTAGTTATTTGAATGCTGAGTGTAAAGCCAGCTTTTCCACTCTCCTCTTTTACCTTCATCAAGAGGCTCTTTAGTTCCTCTTTGCTTTCTGCAATAAGGGTGGTGTTATCTGCATATCTGAGGTTATTGATATTTCTCCAGACAATCTTGATTCCAGCTTGAGCTTCATCCAGCCCAGCCTTTCTCATGATGTACTCTGTATATAAGTTAAATAAGCAGGGTGACAATATACAGCCTTGCTGTACTTCTTTCTCAACTTTGAACCAGTCCATTGTTCCATGTTCGGTTCTAACTATTGCATCTTGACCTGCATAGAGAGTTCTCAGAAGGCAGGTAAAGTGGTTTAGTATTCCCATCTCTTCAAGAATTTTCCACAGCTTGTTGTGATCTCTGTAGCAAAAGAATTTAGCATAGTCAATAAAGTAAATATAGATGTTTTTCTGGCATTCTCTTGCTTTTTCTATGATCCAGTGGATGTTGGCAATTTGATCTTTGGTTTCTCTGCCTTTTCTAAATCCACCTTGAACATCTGGAAGTTCTCGATTCACATACTGATGAAGTCAAGCTTAGACGATTTTGAGCACTACTATGCTAGTGTGTCAGAGAAGGCAATAGCAACCCACTCCATTACTCTTGCATAGAAAATCCCATGGGCAGAAGAGCCTGGTAGGCTGCAGTCCATGGGGTCGCTAAGAGACAGACATGACTGAGCAACTTCCCTTTCCCTTTCCACTTTCATGCACTGGAGAAGGAAATGGCAACTCACTCCAGTGTTCTTGCCTGGAGAATCCCAGGGGCCGGGGAGCCTGTTAGCTGTGGTCTATGGGGTTGCACAGAGTTGGACACGACTGAAGCAACTTAGCAGCAGCAGCAGCATGGTAGCGTGTGAGATGAGGGTGATTGTGTGGTAGTTTGGGCATTCTTTGGCATTGCTTTTCTTTGGGATTGGGATGAACACTGACCTTTTCTTTTTTTTATTTCTTTTTCTTGAGGATGGTGTGGATCACCACCTCCTGAACAATGTTGCAAACCTCTGTCCATAGCTGTTCAAGCACTCTGTCTATCAGATCTAATCTCTTGAGTCTAATTGTCACTTCCACTGTATAATCATGGGGATTTGATGTAGGTCATACCTACACATCTATTGAAGAAAGAAGTGAAAACCACTAGACCATTCAAATGGCCTAGTAGTTTTCACTACTTTCTTCAATTTCAGTCTGAATTTGGTAATGAGTTCATGATGTGAGCCACAGTCAGCTGCCAGCCTTGTTTTTGCTGACTGTGTAGAGCTTCTCCATCTTTGGCTGCAGAAAATACAATCAAACTGATTTCGGTATTGACCATCTGTTGAAGTCTATTTGTAGAGTTTCTTGTGTTATTGGAAGAGGGTGTTGGCTCTGACCAGTGTGTTCGCTTGACAAAACTGTTAGCCTTTCTCCTGCTTCATTTTGTACTCCAGGGTAAAGCTTGCCTGTTATTCCAGGTATCTCTTGACTTCATACTTTTGCATTCCAGTTCCCTTGAGGAAAAATACATCTCTTTTTAGTGTTAGTTCTAAAAGGTCTTATAAGTCTTCATAGAACCATTAGACTTCAGATCCTCTAGCATTACTGGTTGGGACATAAACTTGGATTATTGTGACATTGAATGGTTTGCCTTGGAAACAAACAGAGATCATTGTCATTTTTTAGATTGTACCCAAGTACTCCATTTTGGACTCTCTTTTTGACTATGAGGGATACTCCATTTCTTCTAAGGTTTTCTTGCCCATAGTAATAGATATAATGGTCATCTGAATTAAATTTGCCCATTCTGGTCCGTTTTAGTTCACTGATTCCTAAAATGTTGATACTAACTCTTGCCATCTCCTGTTTGACCATTTCCAATCTACCTTGACTCATGGGCCTAACATTCCAGATTCCTATGCAATAAATATTGACTTATTACAGGTATTTTAAATATAATTAACTGATAATCATGAGGTTTGAATATGCATCATTAACTTTTCCTTGTCTGCATTCAAATGATTTGATCTAGCATTCTATTTAATATAGAAACCTTCCAAAACTACACTTCCTATCCTTCTTTCATCATTTTATTGATTGTCTTGCTTTTTACTTCTACTTATGTTATAATCTTTAAAATATGTGGCTTTTGATTTTGATATAAATATCCAATTATAATTTCTTTTTAAAGATATTATATAAATACATAAGTATAAATGTAAGCATAGACATATATACATGAGAGAGATTTTTAAGAATTAGCACTCATGATTATGAAGACCTGATAAATATAAAATCCTTGGGTTAGGTTCCTATGCTCATACATCAGGAAAAGTTACAAGTTGAGTCTGTAAGCAGTCTGCTGGTCATAAATCATAAATTGTTATATATTAGTAATATCACATCTAGCCATTTTTCTTTCCAAAGTAAACACTCAACCAGGCATATTTCTTGGAATTTTTTCCATTGGGAGGATTTCTCTATACCACTGTCCTTCAGGTATGTCCCAGAATGGGGCTCTGTAAAGTCACAACTGTCTGCTATTCAGTGGTGATTACATATTGTGCAGGACCATTGTAAGTCAGGCCTGGGTTTTTCCTTCCTGTATCAGTTGATCATTGAGAACTCCCCTTGAGACCTTAGTACAGCAGGAGGGGGGATAACGGAGATTGGGGCCACTTCTTTGTGTAACTTATTTGTACCTTCAGGAATTGTTTGGGGCCTGATCTTTATATACCACTTCCATTTGATGATGGAGTCCTGCTGTGTATGCCCAAGTCATGGCTCGGTGGGTCAAATAATATCTAGTTCATGATGGACAGTTCAGATCACATGGTACTTGGTGGTGTTATTAAAGCATTCCACACTGCTAAGGTCCAATGGTAGGGCAAAAGCTGTTTCTCAAAAGGAGAGAAGTAATTTTCAGAGGATGGCTGGGATTCTATGGCCTTGCAATGTGGCTTCACCCAAGGGTCCTGCCAAAGGCACCACCAGCATCCCTATTACACCGACACTCCAAGCACCATTTGATCTACTGGATCATATGGTGCAAGTGGCAGAGCAGGTTGCAGGGTAGCCTGGACTTGTTGGAGAACTTTCTGTTATTTAGGTCTCAGTCAAGACTAGCAGTTTTTGTTTGTTGTTAGGCATTCAGTTTATTTTATAAAATTCTAAAAATCAGATGTTCTATTACACAGTATAAAAAGCTAAATTGTGTTACAAGTCTTGAAAAGAACAACAGGAGGCCCTTATCCCCATCCCTTAGTCCAGTCCTGTTCTTAAGAGGCAACTACTTTTATTGCTTTCAGCTTTTTTCTTGCTATGGTGTACATTTCTGTTGTTACCAAACCGAACTCACCTGACATATGACAAAGTCAATCTGTTGACATCAGGTTGTGATGAAGGAAAGAGTAGTGTTTTTTTTTTACAGGATGCCAAGCAAGGGGGTGGGAGACAGCCTCAGATCCACTTGGTCTTTAAGAGTTTATAAAATAGAATAGAGGAATTGGGATTAATCATCCTCTTGTGACATTGCTTAATCTGGTTTCAGCAGCCAGAATGCCTATACTTCACAAGTTTCTGGTCTTGTGATCCATACCTGGAGGCTCTGTTAGCTCATCTTGCCCTCTGAAACAACCTGAAGCTGTACATTGACTATGTTATTGACAATAGCAACTGTAGTCATCTGACTCTGGTTGGTTATTGTTTAGGTAGCACAAGATTGAGACAAAAAAGGGAATAAAGTTTTGGGTAGAGAGGTTAATCATAAAAAACTCAGCAGGGGAACTTGGTTTTAGGGAGATAGCTTCATTTCCATATTTATTAATAATTTACATCTATATCTGTTCATTTTTTTACATTTATGCATATGTTAAGTTGTGACTATGGAAAACAGGATTTATTTTTCTTGTGTTCCTGCCAAAACTATACCACTATTCTCTTATTAGTTATAACTTTAAAATCAGTATTTATGCAAACATTACTTTGATAATGTACTGTGACTATTAAAACTGTACAGTTTTACTTTCCATCGAGTTAATAATTCCCTTGCTTTTTCATTTTACGTATATGCTGCTTCTTAGTTGCTCAGTCATGTCTGACTGTTTGCGACTCCATAGACTGTAGCCCACCAGGCTCCTCTGTCCATGGGGATTCTCCAAGCAAGAATACTGGAGTGCTTGCCATGCCCTCCTCCAGGGGATCTTCCTGACCCAGGAATAGAAACAATGTCTCCTGAACTGCAGGCAGATTCTTTATCAGCATAAGCGACTCCCTAAATTTTCGCTGGACTCTCTACCACATAGCTAAAACCCCTTGTTACAGTCACACATGACAGATGTTTTGCAGCCCAACCTTTCTCTTCCTCCGTCATTCTCCCCATCTTTCATATCCAACTTCTGCTTCTCTCAGTTCTGACCTTCATGCTGATATGGACTTGTTGCTCGATAAGCCACTTCCACAACTTCCATCCTGGGGGTTTTCCTTCCTGATTGTGTGGGAGAATTCTCTTCATCTCTTTCTTGTGCTGATGCCTGGTTTCCTGGTCTCCACTTCTCATTCACTCTTGATTTACCTTGTTTTAGTGCAGTCAACTTCAAATAGCTTGCTAAGATGTTGTAATTTATAAAAAGTTTATATTTGATGTTTTTAAAATTTAATTTTTGTTCTTCAAGCTTTTTATTTATTTTTTATTGAAGTATAACTGATTTACAATGCTATGCTCATTTCTGCTGTAGAGCAAAGTGACTTATTTCTACACACAAATTCTTTTCCATTATGATTTATCCCAATATATTGAATATAATTCCCTGTGCTATACAGTAGAACCTTGGTGTTTATCTAGTCTCTGTGTGATAGTTTACATCTACTAACCCCAAACTCTCAGTCCATCCCTCCCCTCCCCATATCTCCCATGGCAACCACAATCTGTTCTCTATTTCTATGAGATTCTTTCTAATTTATAGATAGGTTCATTTGTATCACTTTTATTTTAGATTCCACATATAGGCAATATCCTATGGTATTTGTGGTTTTTTTTCCCCCTGTCTGACTAACTTCACTCAGTATGATAATCTCTAGGTCCATCCATGTCACTGCAAATGGAATTATTTCATTCTTTTTTTTCTTTTACAACCAAATGGTATTTTGTTGTATGTATATATCACATCTTTTTTATCCAATCATATGTCAATGAACATTTAGGTTGCTTCCATGACATGGCTATTGTAAATAATGCTGCAATGAACATTGGCATACATGTATCTTTTCAAATTATGGTTTTCTTTGGATATATACAGAGGAGTGGGATTGCTGGATCATATGGTAGCTCTATTTTTAGTTTTTAAGGAACTTCCATACTGTTCTTTATGGTGGCTGTACCAATTTAAATTCCTACCAACAGTGTAGGAGGATTCCCTTTTATTCACACCCAAAACTAGCAGTTTTTCAGGTCACTTGTTAAATGGCCAGAGCAGCACACCCAGAAAAGAATATTATGCCTCCAAAATTCAGAAAGGCCCAGAACAAGAGATAAGTTAATTTGGTCTCAAAATTTATCTTATTGTTCAGCCATTTCCAAATTATTTCCAATGGGTCAGCTCCACTTGGAAATGAAAGTAGAAAATCCTGCCAAGGTATGTCTGATTCTGTAGTAGAAATCACCATGCAAGATTTATAGAACTTCTGAATATGTCTCTTAGATTGCAGCCTAAAGAAAATTCCTTTTACTTTAGTGTAGTAATAGCAGAATATCTTATAATGGAACATGTTCATTTGTTATCTAAACAGTTTACTTTTGTGAGTAGTTCTGTTTTTATATGAACTGATCTTTCAGTTTTTTAAGACATGAACTAAGCCAAGTCACCTAATTTTCTATAATATGGAAACCGTTAAGAATTAGGACAAATGATTCCATACATGTAGGAAAGGCAGGGAAATTGAATAGTATATTACATTTTCACTGATATGAAATTCTCTGTATATAAGAACTGAATGCCATAATAGGGCCCTATCTTTCACAGATTCTGAAAAACTGGTGAATGTATTTTTTGAATTAAAATCCAGGTTCACAGGCATAATATATTATGAGGTAGCAAGGCAGAGTATTTTAAACAGCAATATTTCTAAAACTTCTAAGCTTAGTGTTGTATAAAATTTTGAAGAAAATGAAATTTTGAAGTTACTATAGATTAGTTCAATAACTCATAATGTATAATAATTCTTTTCTAGATGAATGAGCTGGCATAGGGACAACCACACCCTGAGGAGTGCATTGTAGAATCCTGCAGATTATTTAAGTTACCATTACTTTAAAAAATTTACTAGAACATACTTTGAGAAGCATAGTCTTTGTCATTAATTCTTTCATAATTAAAATGTAGAAAGAACAGAAAAAGTGAATTAAACAAAGCTACAGTTTAAAGAAGTATACAGAAAAAAAAAGTGCAATCAGGCAGATGGAAGAGTCAGAAGCTTTTGTGGTTATTCAGTCATAAAGTCATGTCTGACTCTTTGTGCAACCCCATGGACTGCAGCACGTCAGGTTTCCCTGCTTTCCACTATCTCCAAGAGTTTGCTCAAATTCATGTCTATTGAGTCAGTGATACCATCCTACCATCTCATCTCTGTTGCGCTCCTCTTTTTTTGCCTTCAAATCTCTCCCAGCATCAGCGTCTTTTCCATAGAATTGGCTCTTTGCATCAGGTAACCATGGTATTGGAGCTTCAGCATCAGTCCTTCCAGTGAGTTATTTAGGATTGATTTCCTTTAGGGGCATCTTTCCCTTGTGACACTCCAATCCAGCAACAGTTCATGAACAAACTTCCTTTGTGAGAAATTAGAAACTAATTGAAAAGGTCTTGCAAGTTGCGAGAATGTGAAATCAGACTCACCAGAGCCTGCAGGGAGACTCCAGACTCCATCTCTCCAGAGACCCTACCTTTGTGTAGTGCCACATGATCAGGAGAGGGGAATGGCAACCCACTCCAGTATTCTTGTCTGGAGAATCCCCATGGACGGAGGAGCCTGGTGGGCTAGAGTCCATTGGGTCACAAAGAGTCGGACATGACTAAGTAACTAACACACACATGAACACATGATCAGGAAGAAACCTCCTAGTTCCCAGCTTCACCAGGTGGAAAAAGTTGGTTTGTACATCCCACACCACTGCTTTTTTGACAAGTTCTCCACAGAGGACTGGCTTTTGCTTGCCAGTCTTAGAACTTTTACTGGACTAGCATACTCTGGCTGCCTAAAGGAAAACAGACATGATTGCTTGGATTGGAAGGCCATACACAAAAATCAACTCAAAATCTATTAATGGTTTAAACATTATTACCCCAAATTGTGAAACTTCTGGGAGAGAGCATAAGGGGAAAATCTTCACAACATTGATCTTGGCAAGGATTTTTGGGGTATGGCACTAAAAACACAGTCAACAAAAACAAAAATAAAGTCAAGTTACAACACAGTAAAAGGCAACCCACAGAATGGAAGAATCTATTTGCAAACTATGCTTCTAATAAGGATTGAAGCTCCAAAATGTATAAGTAAAGCCTATAACTCTTAAACTTACATAGCGAAGAAACTAATAACCTGGTTTCAAAACGGCTTCAGCACTTAAATATATGTTTTTACAAATGGCCAAAAGATACATTAAAAAATCCTTAGTCACCAAACATCAAAAAATGGAAATTAAAACCAAAGAGAGATATTACCTCACATCTATCAGTGTGGCTATTGTAAAAATAATAATAATAATAAAAGACCTGTGTTGGCAAAGATATAGAACAATTAGAACTCTTGTATATCACTAGTAGGAATGTAAAGTGGTAAAGCTGCTATGTAAAACAGGATGGAAACTCCTCAAAACTTAAAATTAGAACTACCATATGATCCAGGAATCTCACTTCTGGACATTTGTGTAAAATAATTAAAGTTCGGATTTTAAAAATATATTAGCACTCACATGTTCATTTTAGTTCTAAAAGTGGCAACCTGGTTGATGGATGAATACATAAAGAAAATGTATATACAATGCTACAGTCATTTCTTGGTGTCCATGGGAGATTGGTTAATATAAGGGTTCTAGTCCCTTATATTAAACTGTGTATGCTAAATGCATAAATATGGATATGACATAAGCACATCCTCCCTTAAACTTTGGATCATCTCTAGATTGCTTACAGTGTCAAACAATGTGAGTATTATGTAAATAGTTGTAAATATGATGTAAATTGTATGTAAAGAATTCTCAGGGTGTGGCAAATTCAAGTTTTGCATTTTGGAACACTCTGAAAGTTTCTTTTTTTTTTTAATATATTTGATCCACTGTTGGTTGAATCTATGAGTGCAGAACCTGCAGATAAGGAGGACTGACTACATACTATTCAGCCTTAAAGGTGAAGGAAATTCTTCAATGTGTAACAATATGAATGAACCTCAAGCACATTATGCTGCATTAAAAAAATCTCATCACAGAGGCAAATACTCCATGATTCCACTTTTCTATTTATTTTTTAAAAAAGTGTTTTTCTAAGATATGTGTTTGCACAATCTAAACTGATTCTTAAAAGAATATAATGACCTAGTACAAACTAATAATTTTCTAAACTGTTATCAATCTTATTTTTTTTCTTATTTTGATTTAAGGAAAAAGCTATTTCCACATAAAGCCTCAAAGAACAGGAATGGCTGTGTCCATGATCTCTAAGCTCCTGCTTATGTATCTTAAAAGAGTTTTTATGTAGCTATTTGTCCTCATTAGAATGATGGCCTTCTTTTCATGCCCCAAAAGGATTTAGACTACTCTCTGACTGTGAGACAGAAATTTGGATTCTATTAGGGAATCTATAAACTGTATTTGTGTATACCTATAATCTCTGCAGATTTCCTTTCCAAATTGGAAATTTCCTAAATCAGAAATCGAGGAAGAGGAGAAAAAGGAAAATAAAAATTTGGAGGAGACCCAACCCCCACACCTGTGAAAAGTCTGATTTTTCTCACTAGAAATAATTTTTAAAAATCTCTCCCCTCTGTGTACAGTGTTGAAACTCATGTTTGTATGAAATTAATTTGCTTTGAATTACCATCTACTAGTCGTTTTCAAACTGCTTCTCAGAATATTGCAGACCTTTTACTGGGAGTTTTAAAAAATAGATCTGAACAGAAGTTTTGATAAAAGACAATGCTATTACCAAGTTCATTTTGTAGGTAGAAACAGAAGACAGTATGTTAGAGTCAAGAACTAACAGTGGATTTAAAATCTAACAAGGAGATGACTCCAGTTACTCATGTCACTCTTATGATTACTTTTGTTCTATCCCCTATTTCTGATCCTTGAAAATTAATCTACAAGTTTCACTTATGTTCTATGCTTTAATTATTTATTTTCCCAACCATTTAAAAATAGAAATTACATTTATCTTCTAAAAAGCATAAAGCATAAAAATTATAAATATCCAAGCATTATGAATTTTTAAAGCAGAAGGAATAATTATTAAAATGTAAAAACCAACATTTAAAAGAAAACACAATAAAAGCATCAAAATATATTTTGCAATTAGAACAATAGAGAAGAATCAAAAAAATAGAGAATAATAAAAAGTTAGTGTTCAGTTCAGTCGCTCAGTCAGTCTGACTCTCTGTGACCTCATGAACCGCAGCACACCAGGCCTCCCTCCATCACCAACTACCAGAGTCAACCCAAACCCATGTCCATCAAGTTGGTGATCCATCCAACCATCTCATCCTCTGTCGTCCCCTTCTCCTCCTGCCCTTAATCTTTCCCAGCCTCAGGGTCTTTTCAGATGAGTCAGCTCTTGCATCAGGTGGTCAAAGTATTGGAGTTTCAGCTTCAGCATCAGTCCTTCCAGTGAACACCCAGGACTGATCTCCTTTAGAATGGACTGGTTGGATCTCCTTGCAGTCCAAGGGAAAGTTAGTGTTAATGTGAGTGAATATGATACAGAAGTGTGGGAGATCAAAAATTTAATAGTAAAGAATACTATGAAAGATGTTTTAGTCAAAAAGTTGACTTTAGATAAGTAGTTTTCTAAGACAAATATCACTGATGAATATTAATCACCAGTGTAGTAAACCGGTATTTTAGCCTAAAATTTGGAAATAATGATTCTCAAGCAAACATACGTGTGTCTACCTGTGCCACTTACAAGGTATATGATCCTCCATAAGTTGTTCTAACATTTGTGCTTCAGAGTTCTGTCAGTTACAGTTTGTACAATGATAATATATTTACCTCACAGTGTGTTGGCTCAGTTGCTCTGTTGGGTATAACTCTTTACAACCCATGGACTATAGCCCACCAGGCTCCTAAGTCCATGGAATTTTCTAGGCAAGAATAGTGGAGTGGGTTGCCATTTCCTTCTCTGTCACGGTGTGTTTAGTTAGTTCAGTTCAGTCACTCAGTCGTGTCCAACTCTTCGCAATCCCATGGACTGCAGCACGCCAAGCTTCCCTGTCCACACCAACTCCCGGAGCTTGCTCAAATTCATGTCCATTGAGTTGGTGATGCCATCCAGCAAACTCATCCTCTGTCATCCTCTTCTCTTTCTCCTTCAATCTTGCCCAGCATCAGTGTCTTTTCTAATCAGTCAATTCTTCACATCAGGTGGCCAAAGTATTGGAGATTCAGCTTCAACATCAGTCCTTCCAATTAATATTCATGACTGATTTTCTATATGATGGACTGGTTGGATCTCCTTGCAGTCTAAGGGATTCTCAAGAGTCTTCTCCAACACCACAGTTCAAAAGCATCAATTCTTTGATGCTCAGCTTTCTTTATAGTCCAACTCTCACATGCATACATGACCACTGGAAAAACCATAGCCTTGACCAGATAGACCTTTGTTGGCAAAGTATTGTGTCTGCTTTTTAATATGCTGTCTAGGTTGGTCATAACTTTTCTTCCAAGGAACAAGCATCTTTTAATTTCATGGCTGAAGTCACCATCCCGAGTGGTTTTGGAGCCCAAGAAAATAAAATCTATCACTATTTCCATTGTTTCCCCATCTATTTGCCATGAAGAGATGGAAATGGATGCCATGATCTTAGTTTTCTAAATATTGAGTTTTAAACCAACATTTTCACTCTCCTCTTTTAATTTCATCAAGAGGCTCTTTATTTCTTCTTCACTTTCTGCCATAAGGGTGGTGTCATCTGCATATCTGAGATTATTGATATTTCCCCTGGCAATCTTGATTCCAACTTGTGCTTCATCCAGTCTGGCATTTTGCTTGATGTACTCTGTATATAAGTTAAATAATTAGAGTCACAATATACAGCCTTGGCATACTCCTTTTCCTATTTGGAACCAGTCTGTTGTTTCATATCCAGTTCTAACTGTTGCTTCTTGACCTACATACAAATTTCTCAGGAGGCAGGTTAAGTGTTCTGGTATTCCCATCTCTTGAACAATTTCCCACAGTTCGTTGTGATCCACACAGTCTAAAGCTTTGGCATAGTCAATAAAACAGAAGTAGATGATTTTCTGGAACTCTCTTGCTTCTCGATGATCCAATAGATGTTGGAAATTTGATCTCTGTTTCCTCTGCCTTTTCTAAATTGAGCTTGAACAATGGAAATTCATGGTTCGTGTGCTGTTGAAGCCTGTGTCTTAGAATAACAGTGTGTTAGAATTAAATAAATTAATGCTTTAAAGCACTTATAATACTGTATAGTCATTGCGATAGTTATGTAAACGGTAGCAGTAGGCCACAACCTAAGTAAATCTTGTCATAGTAAATGAAAATTACACCCTGATACTATTTTGCTAAATAGATGCTAGGAAATCAAATACAGTACACTGTTAAAAGAACAAGGAGTTTACATCTGACAAATTGATGTGCTAAATAATGCCAAAGTGTTCTTGCAAGTGTTCAAATGATAGAACACATCTAAATATGTAGGAAAAATGTAGTAACCTAGTAAACAATTAAGACAAACACTAAAAATTCTGAAATTAACAGGGCTAAGCAACCTGAAATCATGGAAAGTAATCTGAGGTAGTAAGTTCAAGCTGAAGCTCCAGATATCCTATAACGTTTTCCAATCACAGGAAATAGTCTTGCTTTTAATAGTCAAAAGGAATAAGTGCCAACACTGAGGGAGTCCAGCAAGATGAGTAGGAACACTTAAAAAGCTATGACTTGGAAATAAGTAGATTAAAGTTGTTCAGCTTGTAAAAGGAGATAAGAAAGTAGTTAGTCTGTTTCACACTGAACTCCTGAGTGTGGAGGAGTAGGGGGTAAAATTCTCATCTAAGAATTTCCAATTACACGTTTGATTATATAATTTATATTAAAAATTTGTTCAAGCCCCAATATATAAAACTAACTTAAATAATCTTATTGGGAATCTGAGTCTCTGAAAGGACACATCCTCAACTTGGGATTCTCAAGTTTCCCAAAAATAAAGCCTCATCAAATATAAATTTCACATACAAATTTCAAACAAAAAGTTTACATGGGAAGAAGAAAAAAGAAAAACCTAAAAAACTAAAAACAATTTAGAACTTTAAAAGGTTCAGTTAATAGAATTGGCAGAAACAAAATGTAAAATGTTTTAAGAAATTTAAAACATTTAAGGTATTACTAATTTTAAGAAAATGAGATAATATAATGTAAAAACTCTAATAGGAAAAAAACTTCAACAGGACAAGTAGAAATTTAAAAAAAATTAAGAATCAATAAATTGCACATATAGATATAGCAAAAGAGAGAATTAGTGAAATAGAATGTATATCTGAAAGAAGTACCTATTATATAATTTTAAGAGAATAAAATGGAAAGTATTAGATGTTAAAATATACAGAGAGTAGAATGAAATGTGGCACATGTTTATTTAGTATTCGATGGGATGAAAGATCTCCTGGAGAAGGGCATGACAACCCACTCCATTATTCTTGCCTGGAGAATCCCCCTGGACAGAGGAGCCTGGTGGGCTACAGTCCATGGGGTCACAAAGGGTCACAAAGATTCGGACATGACTGAGCAGCTAAGCGCAGGATGGGAATAGAATGATAATGGCTGATAATTTTCCAGAACCTTTAATTGACATGATATTTTAGGTTCAGGAAGTTCTATAATTCAAAGCAGGAATAAAAAATAAATGTTTATTCACATAACAGTAAATCTTCATAACATTAAACCTAAGTGAAGTAAGTAAGTGAAGTCGCTCAGTCGTGTCCAACTCTTTGCCACCCTATGGACAGTAGCCTACCGGGCTCCTCTGTCCATGGGCTTTTCAGGCAAGAGTACTGGAGTGGGTTGCCATTTCCTTCTCCAGGGGATCTTCCAGACCCAGGGATTGAACCCGGGTCTCCCTCATTGTAGGCAGATGCTTTACCGTCTGAGCCGTGAGGGAAGTCTAGGCAGCAATAAAAGTGAAAAGACTAACTCCTGATATTGAAAAATAATTAGCAACTGATAACCTGGTTAGCTGCCACAACAATAGAAGCTGATAAACAACTGGAAACATAACTTCAAAAATCAGAAAGGCAGTGACTAGCAATCTGGACTTTTATACACAGTCAAGCAGCCTTTCACCATCTGGGTGAAATAGACTTTTTAACAATAAACTAAACCAAATAGTTTGCCATAAGGAATCTCTAATGCTACACTTCAGGGAGAAAGAATTGATCCCCTGAAGTGTGTTTGCATTGCAAAAAGAAATAGAAGCTATAAAATTAGTAAAAATATGGCAAAAGCTGCATCTCTTAACTTTAAAGCAAAGATATAGTCATAAGTAAACATAAAACTATAATAAAGTATAGAGGATTGGTAAAAATTTTATAATTAATGCCTGCTTTAGTAAGAAAAAGTCCATAAATTTTATACAGCTGTTATCAAGCACTGAAGACTCTTTAAAGAACCAATAGTTTCTAATTCTTTTAAGCAACAAAAAAGAGAGACTTTTAAACACTTTAAACCTTGCTGGCACATTCATATAAGGGCAATACAAGTAATAAGTCATAGTGTTTTCACTTCCAACTATAGCTATAAAAATATTGAATATTTGCTATCAATATATAATGCCACATTTCTCATAGATGCAATTTATATTAAATAAGTCAATAATTGGTCTTGATAATATTCCATTGGTTTGTCTCTGTTAGTATTATAAACTGTAGTTGTGTGTATTTTGATATCTGATATCTTCACCTTGTTCTTCAATATTGTCTTGAGTGTTCTTGGCCCTTACTTTTAGTACATAAATCACATTTTGATACCCAGATTTTGATAATTTTGATGTCTAAAATTTTTTTTAGAATTACAGATAGCTCACTAAGTATTTTATCATGAATGAATATTGAATCTTTTTGAACATTTTTCTCCATAATTTTCATTAATCTATTAAATATGAAGAAAATTTATAGAGTGAAGTAAGCCAGAAAGATAAAGACCATTACAGTATACTAACACACATATATGGAATTTAGAAAGATGGTAATGATAACCCTATATGCAAAACAGAAAAAGAGACACAGATGTATAGAACAGAATTTTGGACTCTGTGGGAGAAGGCGAGGGTGGGATGTTTCAAGAGAACAGCATCGAAATATGTATATTATCTAGGGTGAAACAGATCACCAGCCCAGGTTGGATGCATGAGACAAGTGCTTGGGGCTGGTGCACTGGGAAGACCCAGAGGGATCGGGTGGAGAGGGAGGTGGGACGGGGGATCAGGATGGGGAATACATGTAAACCCATGGCTAATTCATGTCAATGTATGACAAAAACCACTACAATATTGTAAAGTAATTAGCCTCCAACTAATAAAAATAAATGAAAAAAAATAAATAAATATGAAGAAAATAACATTAATGTATTATCTAATGTAAAACTACTTTTCCACTTCTGGGATATGTCTAATTTTTCATAATGTATTATTAATACAGTGTTGACTATCTTTTCATACTTTACTTGTAAATATACTTATGTCTTCATCATCATTATCATGTTGATAAAATAAAAGGCCCTGTAAGGAAGATTCTGAGGACTAAATCTCACAGGTAATATTGAGCATAATAGCCTTTCATTTTATCAATAAACCATACATGCTGCTTTAAAATGGTACAATTAAGGACATATTATCTCATCTTACAGCATATCATCTAAACAGCTGAGTAAAACAAGGCTGGGATAGAAAAGAAATCCAACAATGAACATGGTCCTAATTAGAAGGATGATAATCATGATGATCACATATTTACAAACCAAATATTTTTATTTGTGTAAGTAAAGAAAGGCAAGTAAGCAATAAGGTAGTGATAGAATCTTGAAAAAACATTATTGGCAGTATTATTTATTATAATGATTCAGTCATGCTAATTGATCACCAAGCCCAGAGTTCTTCTATATGAGTAATGAGTAGTATAACTCTTGTAGAGTATGAACCTTAGTTGGTTTTAACCAGTACTCACTACTGCTCCTTTAGAATGACTAAATTAATGAAATACAAAACATTTAAGGCACATGCATTCAGTAAATTTAGCCATTTTCTATATCAGTGGTATTTTTATAAAAAATTGTGCCAACTTAAATTCTGGAAATGTTACATTTATTTCACAATTTTTATGATAGTTCTAGCTGTATGATAGTTTTAAGACATTACCAAAGAGTGTTAATAGTACTGAAGATAAACCATGTCACTTTTTATCCAAAATGGCATGTTTTATTTTTTTATGTATCATGGAGTTGGAGCATCAGATGTGTCCTGAGCCAGTTAACATAGTTCCTCAGGATTCAGTTTTTACCTGTTTATGCACAATTCAAAAAATGTGCATAAACACAATTGAAAATTGTGGAAATTGCAAGAAGAAATAGTCATTCCTAGAAAACAATTTAAGAATAAAAAGAACTACAAAGAGAGAGAGATCCTATATTAATTCTTAATGTATAACTACTAGAGTATTCCAATAAAATTAGGAAAATTTAAAATATTTAGAAATACATATGGCAGAATCCAGAAATAATCACTCTTATTGAAACTCTATGTGTAAATATATATATATATATCATTCCCTCTGAAAGTTATGCTCTAGAAATATTATTAATATTATTTACTGCTGAACATCTACACACATATTTTTATATATACATTTTTATTTTCTTTAAATATAGAGTACCACTTCATGTCTGAACTTTAAGGGAGTAGTTAAACATAGGAAAATAATTAAATATAAGTGTTTGAAAACCTGGAAATGGAAATATAAAATATGCTTGTGTTAGTAACACTGTCTAACAACTCTAAGTATAGTTTCTTTAACTAACTTAGTTGAGTGAATCACTTTTCCTTGATTGGGCTCTAAATCTGCCACCCTCTAGGCTTGTGACTCAACTCACTTTCTCTGAGCCTTAGTTTTTTTTATTCATAAGTTGGATGAGTTATTTAAAAACATGCATTAAGTTACTCAATAATGATTCCAAACTTTTAGGCTTAAATATCTAGGAATGTCTCAAATAAATATAAAAATAGATATCTTTCTCCACTCACTGATTTGCACAGTTGAGAGTAAAGAGTGCAAGTGTTTTGAGATTGCCCATGGTCAGGAAAGAGGAAATTATAAATTAACTTACACTGAATGGTTTGTTTTTGTTTTAATAACAACTGAAAGTAACTATTGCATAAAATTTCAGAACATAGCCTTAGTATAGATCTTTGGAAAATACTACCTGAAATGGATAAACTGATAAAAAATGAACTGTCTGGAATAGTCAAGCTTAGCAAATCTTGTTAGGACTTTTCAGAGGTAAAAATAAATCTGTAAAATGGAACAAATTTTCCAACTTAAAATTAGAAATGTGGCCCATGTCCATTCTTTAGCAAACTGATCGCTGTTTTTATTTAAACCCAGACATCTGTAGCCTCTCCACAGATTATGAGAATTGTGATCAGAAACACAACATATGGTACCAAGTGATGAATCTGAGGAGACACAGCTAACTTTAGATCTAACTAAAATTTCTAGGTTTCACTTTAAAACTAAATGTAAGATACATTCTGGCGTCATTTATCAGTACATGGAATTAATATGTGATCTCATTCTGGCTGCTAAAAATAGAGGTACAAATGTAATGCGCACTTTTTTGGGGTCTTTCCAGAAACACTTGCTGTTTTCTTTTTGTTTCTATTTGCTTGCTTTCTTGACAAATATACTAACTTAAGATTTGACTATAAGGGAAAAGTAAATATAAACATGTATACATGTTATCTAAAATTTCCAATGAATTTGGAGATATAAAATCAGTAAAGCATGTAATAGATTAAGATGTTACCTATATACCAAGGCATTTCTTATGTGGATAGTTATTTAGTCTTTCTAGATTCTTATATTTTATACTACTATGATGATATCTGTGCATTCACAGTCACATCATTAAAATACACAGATACTGTAGAATTTTTTAGTCCTGATAACTTGTTTTTTCAGAAAGTTAGCCTATAATAGATATATTCAAAGTAAGCTATGAAACCTCTTTGTACAAAATACCTAATGAAGAAAATGGACCAAATCCTGCTGTAAAACATCCATTGTATTTCAATATCAAACTAAGCTATGAGACTTGTATTTAAGACTTCATATACTGGTGGAGAAGAAATGGGCAAAGTTAGCTCCCAGTGGTGACCAAGCTTCTGGGGGAACTTGCTGCTCTTTTCCCTGACTTTGAGATACTTTAGGGTTCAGTTCTCTACTAATGCTTTGCCCCTTTCAGGAGCAAAGGATGATCTTACTCATCTGATAATTTCACCATATATTGGAAAAATGGTGAGGCCATCCATCTACAATCTTCCACTACTTGTGTATTTGGACACAAAAAAAAATCATTGTCTTTCTCTCATGTCTTTTAGAGATGCATGTATTGGGATAGGCTTCCCTGGGAACTTAGTGGGTCAAGAATCTGCCTGCATGTAGGAGAAACAGGAGACAGGTTCGATCCTGGGGTCGATAAGATCCCCTGGAGAAGGGCATGAAAACCCACTTCAGCATCCTTGCCTGGAGAAACCTGTGTGCAGAGGAGCCTGGCAGGTTACAGTCCATAGTGTTGCAAAGAGTCGGACACGACTGCAGCGAGTGAGCACAAACTGGGATCGGAGAGGCAGGTGTATCACAGTGTCCCTCTAGACCATTCCCCTAAGAACATTATGAAAATAGTTGTCTCTCTTGTTTTTTCCCCAGCTTTCTTAAAACCTTAGGTTAGTGCTTAAGAGCCCAAACCAAGGAACCAGAGTACTGGGATTCATATCTCGGCTCCTGTATATATTTCCTGTGAAGCTTTGGGAAAGTATTTACATTCTCTGCACCTGTTTCCCACTTGGAAATTAGGGGGAATAGTAGTTTAATCTTACTATTTTTGTAAGTTTTTGGTAAGTGTTAGGTAGAATAATTGGCTAAAGTAGCTTATATCAGTGTCTGACATTTAATGAGCGGTTAGCACATTATTTACCAAGATCTGTCATTTGTTGACCATTAGTATCACCAACTACCTCTTCCTGGGTTCTTGCCAGCAAAGACGTCACAAACCTCCCTGTGCCTTAGATCCCCCAACCTGTTTCTTAAATCCCTAATTTCAGTCAAGTCTTAAAGAACAGAAAGGTGACACATCTCTTCAGAAATCCAATACCATCTAACATCTTGAATATGAAATCGATTACTGTCATTATTGTTTAAAAACCTCTTTTCCAAGCTCATAAGAAACTTTATCTTATTTCCTGATGCTGAAAGGACTGGAAGCCCCACTTGACCCGATGCATTCATTATTGCCTGTGTCTCCTTAGGGTCTAAAGTTTCCAAATTCAAGATTAGCTTATTGGCTCCCTAAAACAATTTTATCCTGGTGTAGTAGTTCAATTGCTTCATAAATTGCTATTAAATTTATCAATAAGTAAAAGATTGGAGACAAGGGACTTACCATTTGACCATTTTCTGTTTGGTTAGGATAGAAAATATTAATTTTGAATATTAATTCAGGCATTTTATTCTGTAAGTCAAACCATTCCTTACCACATTATTTTAAAACTTAATATCTGTTTTTCAAATATGACTTAATTCAAGTTATTTTTAAAAATAGTGTTTTTTTAAGTATAAAACATACTTATTTCGGTTATTCTTGTTTTTTAATTTTTATTTTGAACTGTGTTTTCATTTTTCTTACCAATTATTGTCTAGATGTTAAAAATGAAGGCATTATTAGTTTATAGTTTCTTTTTTTGCTATAAGGTATTAAAATCACTTCAAATCTCATTAAGAATTATAATTGTCCGTGCAAAAAAAACTTCAAAATATCCAGCCTTTTAGGGAAAATTTAATACAAATTTCTTATTCTCTATCCCTCTTCTATGAAAGAAATACTCATTTCATTGTAAATTCCTAGGTATATTTTAATTTTTAAATTATAGGAATTCTGGAATAAAAATATGCAAAAGCTGTTTTTAAAGTGATTCATATGGTCCTCTGGCCTGAGGCTACGTTCTGAGAACCTAGCCGAGCTGAGACTCAGCAGATCACCCTACACAACAATGAGTTTCTGATTTAAGGATTAAAAAGCTGCCTTTATGCTTCTGTTTTTTCAAATGCGCACAGACTTTGGTTATGGGGGAGCACCAGTTTTCTCATTTGGCTCCTTTATTCAATAAGCATGTAATTGAAATAGTAGCAATATGTACTTACCCTGTCTAATGAAAATAGAATTTAGTATTTGGATACTTTTTTAAAATATAAATGTATTTATCTTAATTGGAGGCTAATTACTTTACAATATTGTATAGTTTTTGCCATACATTGACATGAATTCGCCACGGGTGTACATGTGTTCCCCATCCTGAACCCCCCTCCCACCTCCCTCCCCATCCCATCCCTCTGGATCATCCCAGTGCTCCAGTCCCAACTTTAATCTGTCGTAATTAATCTGTCATGCAAAAACTTATACATTTGTTAGGAAGAAAGCACTTCCATAGTTAACTGCTGATGGGCTTAGCTTTTTATGACCACAGAAAGTTTTATTCTCTAGTCTTCTGAGTTGAGCTTTTCTTTTTTTAAATTTTACTTTAGAATTAAGAGTGAGAGCCTTTCTCCACCATAGTTATCTATATTATTTGTCTGGGGTCTATCATTCAAAAGCATTTCTTTTTAAATATTTGCCCCAGAAGTCATAGTTTTCATTTGAATCCTGCTTTGCTCATAAACTTCTTATACATATATTCTCTACTTCCTATACATGTTGCCTTGCCAAATTTAATATGACAAAACATTGAGCTATTTCATGTACCTGCCACTTACTAGAGATGTCTGATTTCTGGAACCATCTGTTTCCTCTTGCTGCTAAAGAGCAAGAAATCCAATTAAGAATGGTGATAGAGGATAGAAAAGTCTTCTTGATTGTATAGGCAATTAGCCAATGGACTTTAACATGAAATTTCTGTTCTTACATGATAGATGAGATTTTTCTCCTGAAAGACGAAACTAAATTGAAAGACTTAAAAAATTTTTTATCTTCTATTAAATTTTTTTCCACCAATACTGAGGAGTGATAATTTTTATTGACTGCTACTATACACGGAAGGGAGAAGACAAGTGTTACTATAAATGTCAAAGGATCTATGCACATTTTATGAAGTTGTAATAATTGATAAATCTAGCAGAGACCATATCAACTGAAAATAGATATCTGGGAGTAAGTCTATGAAGAGCTAGAGAAATTTATACCTACTTTACTCAAATAGCATGCTTTTATGTAAAGAAGAATGGCCAAATAAGTATAAATTTTGTATAAGATTTTTTCATTTTCTCTACTTAGTTGAATTCCACTAGTGTTCTTTTTTTATGGCAGAGAAAGAAAATGTGACCATTACTGTAATTCCTTTTTTTTTTTTTTCTGTTAGTGAAAACTGCAATACAAAATAGGTAATGCAACCCTTGTGCTGCCCATGAACAGTAGTACCTCAGCATATCTCTACGTGAAAGCTTATTTTACTATCACTTAAGGAACTCATTACCCTTTTATGAGGCTTACATGCTGCTTTACAAATATAGCACTCTAGTAACATTAAGGAAGCATCATTATTCTTGCCAGTGGCATTTTTTAAAGCAAGGAAAAACTAGTCTGAAAATAACTTCCTTTAGCATTCTTAGTCTTTTGTACCATGCTAATATTTCCCCAAACTCTTATTGAAACCTTAGTTTTATTTTAGTTCATCTATCATCTGGAAGTTATTACAATGTGAGAAAGCTTGTATGATTCTGACTGAGATAAGAAACTGGATCATCTTTAATAGAATTTCAGGTCCCCTTCTACATAGGAGACAATGGAAGTTCAACATGAAGTTTAATTTAACATTGACATAATTTGATTCAAATATGAGAACATGTACTTTGGGCCCAAAAAGTCCATTAAGTTAGAACCCAGCTATATGACATTAACAGTTACAGAGATGTGTGGCAAAATCTCATGTGAGGTCTTCCCCAAGGTGTCTTTTATTAACAAAAACTAAAATATGAAATTTCCTAAGTGATTTATTTCACATAGAGAAAAGATTCAAGGATGAAAGTGTGAAAGTGTTAGTCGCTCAGTCATGTCCAACTTGTTGTGACCCCATGGACTATAGCGGACTAGGCTCCTCTGTCTATGGAATTCTCCAGGCAAGAATACTAGAGTGGGTAACCATTCCCTTCTCCAGGGCATCTTCCTGACCCAAGGATAGAACCCAGGTCTTCTGCATTGCAGGCATATTCTTTACCCTCTGAGCCACCAGGGAAGCTCCCTCCTAGAGAGAAGGATATTTGATATATCATTAGTGAGATATTATGATAGGATTATTTTTCCAAGTGACTATCAATGAGATATGTGAAATATAATTTAATAAATTTCTTAAGGCAATAAAAACATTAGAATTGAGGAGGTAATGTCCTGAGTACAGCAGCATAGGTGACTTAAGGAGTTACTAGCTTCTATTTCTATATGAAGATGTTATATTTCTAAGGATGTTCTGTATTTTCTAGAGTTAATATCCAGCAACTGCTTCAAAATATGAATAAATTTGTATGATTTATTAGTATTAACCACCTCTTTTACCAATACTTCCTGATTACAGTATTTCTTAAAACAAAGATTTTTGTCTGTACCATGGAAAAGGACCTCTAAGAGTTACCTGTTCAACTTCATTTATTTATTTATGTTTGGCTGGCCCTGATTTGAACCAGGATGTATGCCAGGGCAGCTGGGGGAAGATGACACTACAGGGATATGAAAAATTCATAACTATAAAGTATCAGGTAATGAATAACAAATACATTCACTATTTTGTACATTATTATGACAGCTAGCTTTAGAATGCTACATGTTTTTTTTTCTTATAGTGGGAGCTCATTATAAAAGTATTAATAGAGATTTTATTACCCATCCAGGAACTTTTAGAAAGATAAAGAAGACACTGAAATATGGGGGCTTTTCTACCTTATTATGCAATTGTTGATACTAACATTCTAAACACAATTTGTGGTTTTATAATGAAACATAAAATTGTGTCAAGTGAACTTGTCCCAAATTTCACATTTCCAGATAGACATACAAGATACCTGTATATCAGATTCAATTATTTAAACATTATAATATGATAGCTCAATTTTATTTAAATTAAATTCAAGGTCATTTTTTAGAGCTTAGGTGATAGATTTTGTAATCTTCATGAGTGGACCTTTAATTCTTTTTAACCGGTCATTATTGGCAAAAATTAATGTTCTCTTTTGACAAAAGGCTGATACGTCATTCATGGAACATGAACTTGGCATTTCCCTCCCACTAACTCTGTCCATTCCATTTTACCTCTTCGCATCTTAATCTTGCTTCATAGGAGGAGTAACATTTTAAACACAGCTATTAAAAGAATCCTAAAGAGGAGAAAACTGTTCAAAACTTTTAGTTATCTAGTGTGTGTGTGAGTTTAGTCGCTTCAGTCGTGTTCATTTCTGCTACCCTATGGACTGTAGCCCACCAGGCTCCTCTGTCCATGGGATTCTCCAGGCAAGATTACTGGAGTGGGTTGCCATTTCATCCCGCAAGGGATCTTCCTGACCCAGGGATTGGTTGTGTGTCTTTTGCATTGGAAGGCAGGCTCTTTACCACTAGCTCCACCTGGAAAAAGAACACATGTGTTTGCTTATTTCTTAGTTTTGTTTTAGCTTAATCAGTTACATTTTATACACAAAGTATGAAAGCACAATATCTTGGTGATACCTAGGGGTTAGTAAAGACAGAGAACCATTTAGAAAAGCTTAGAAAAATCTTCCTCATTTCCAGTTTTCAGAGAGCAGCTTTTCAGGAAATAAGAGGCTATATAGGCAACATTTTATTAGGAAAAATGAGGAAAAGGAATGTACGTTTTTTAAGTTAGGGACATGATCAGAGTTGGAATTTCATTAATAAAGAGTTAAAATGAGGAGTCTCTATTGCAGGGAGAGTCAGGAGATGCTTTCTACTTGCTTTGCCATCTTTTTGAGTTGATTCAAACTATAAAAATAATTCAAACGTTAGAGAAACTGTGAGAAGAATATCACTCTCAAGGTATCAGTAAACTGATATTTGAACATTCATTAGATTAACAAATATTCATTAAATATCAACCATATGAATAGCACAAAAACTAGATACTATTGAAACTAGTATTGTTGTTAAATAACATTAAAAGTATGACTTCAATTGCAATTAAATTAAATTTGGAATATTATGTATAGAGAATGATTGAACAACATATGAAATTGTCACATCAGTGTCCATCTGGTAATTTGGACCTCAAGATAACTGTATTATTCTTATGTTTAGCTATGAATATACATATCACTATGAAATTCTCTGGTAGCTCAGTCAGTAAAGAATCTGCCTGCAGTGCAGAAGACCCAGGTTCAATCCCTGGCTCAGGAAGATCCCCTGGAGAAGGAAATGGCAACCCGCTCCAGTATTCTTGCCTGGAAAATCTCATGGACAGAGGAGTCTGGTGGGCTACAGTCCATGAGGTTGCAAGAGTCAGACATGACTTAGTGACTAAACCTCCACCATGTGCGTTATGATCAGAATTTTAACATAAACAGTTGCAATTAAGAGTAAGCAATATAAACATGGAAAAGGTAAAATTCAAGAAATTTCCTAAGCAGTAATTATGATTTGATGAATTGACTGTTAAGATATTTTTATCCAACATCTCGGTGGAAAATTCTGTAGGCACAATATTGATGATTCTTTTTCTCATGAATCAATTGATTAGCTTTATTTATTAGCAAATATTTGTGTATGTGTTATGTCTCCCGGCTTTGTTCAAGGCACCAGGAATAAAAGGGTAAATAAAATAGACACGGTCCCTTTTGCAAACATGTGTTGGGTGTAAGTTCTAACAACACTAGAGTTCCATTAATTATCGATAAAGCCATGATTTATCTCAAACTTCTGTAATGTCAATATCTCATGTGGAAAAAGAATGAAGCATGGGTACCTCAAGTGAACCTTTATCCCTCCTGCCGTCCCCTTTTCTCCTACTTTATGCTATCTGCATCTGCTGTAGTTTATTCAACTTTATCTCATGCATTTATTTGCAAAATATTTCTGAGCACCTGGGATGGTGGAGTTACTGATTTGATCTCTGGTGGTGTAGAGGTAGCTCAACTGGTAAAGAATCCACCTGCAATGCAGGAGACCTGGGTTTGATCCCTGGGTTGGGAAGATATCCTGGAGGAGGGCATGGCAACCCACTCCAGTGTTCTTGCCTTGTGAATCCCCTTGGACAGAGGAGCCTGGCAGACTGTAGTCCATGGGGTCACAAAGAGTCGGACATGACTGACGGACCAAGCACAGCACAGGTGTAGAAGTAAATGTAGACAGAAAATCTATTCAGAAAAAATCCTCTAAATCTTGGGTAATGCCCCCAGGGGAATGATGAAAATAGCAGGTGTTGCCATTGGAAAAATATCCGTGGGAGTGAATGGAGACAAACATAAAAAACTACTAAAACCAAATAAAGAGAAAAATTTAATATGAGATAGGTGTTTAAAAATATGTGAGGTGTCAAGATACATTAAGTCTACTAAAAATAGCTTGTTTTTTGGCTAGTAACTCATGAAAGTGATGTGAAAATTAAAAAAAATCCATTGTGCATATAATTTACAACAATGTATCCCCCCCCCAATAATTAACTAATGTGACAAAAAGTGGTACCTGATTTTTCTTTTAATTTTTCTAATTGTCTATTTTATTCTGGTAATAATAATCTAGACTAATTTATAGAAAACAGGTTATAGTAACATACCACAGGCTGGAGTATATATTTAACCAAATGCTATGTGAACCCAGCATATATTCATTTAGCAACTGAAAATTAGTGTTTTATAAATGTTTATGTCTACCTATAGTATAAATCTTTACTGACATTGTACTTCAGCCTCACTTTTATTTTCAATGCTTTAATATCAGTTAATAGCATTTTGATGATATAAAGTATCTTCAAATAGAACTGCAATTTAAAAACTTCTACTTGTTTTAATATATAAATAATAATGTATATTGTTAAAAATATAGTTATCTATTTCTCCTATTTATCATGGAAATCAGAAGTAATATAAGAATAAGGAGGAAAAAAATATATCTAATCTGGGTGACAATGTTGGGAAATATTTTCTGTAATGTGTACCTGGAATGTTGGTATGATTTGAGGAACTCTCATAAAACATATTGGAATATGTTGTGAACAAGGCAAATTTTTTTTTATTGCAAGACTTCTCAGATCTGATCATAAAATCCACAAGGGCATAGTTTATTTCTGTCTTATCTACCTCTGATACTCTGTGTGATTATCAATAAATATTTACTGAACTAGCATATATCATGATACAACTGGTTTCCCATAATAAGAGTGAAAATAGACAGTCATTTTCAAATATATTTGGTCACAGGACCAAATTTTTCCACAGAACATTTTTGGTATAGACCATATTTTGAGACATGCTAACATTTGTGTCATTCATGAAAGAAGAGACTGTATTACTAGAAATACTTTTCTCTAAAACTTTCTCTAGGGCAAGTAAAAACAAAGTCTATTATAAAGAAAATTCAGTAAGCACTTATTGAATGCCTACAGTTTCAGTTATTGTGCAGTGTATTGGGAATACTGATATGGCTTGAATCAAACCGGCCTGTGTGTTCCAGACTTTGCCACAGGATATTGAAATAATATGTGTTTACCTACCGTATTCTGAACACTCTTATTCATAGGAAGGTAGAGACACAGATAGGAGGCTCTTTCCCCAGCTGGGGTATTGAGGGGTAGCTTTGAAGAAGGACAAGCAGAGCTGAGTCCATCAGTTCAGTTCAGTTTAGCCACTCAGTCGTGTCCAACTCTTTGTGACCCATGGACTGCAGCATGCAAGGCCTCCCTGTCCAACTCCCAGAGTTTACTCAAACTCATGTCCATTAGTCGGTGATGCCATCCAACCATCTCATCCTGTCATCCCCTTCTCCTCCAGCCTTCAATCTTTCCCAGTGTCAGGGTCTTTTCAAATGAGACAGTTCTTTGCATCAGGTCCCAAAATATTGGAGTTTCAGCTTCAGCATCAGTCCTTCCAATGAATATTCAGGACTGACTTCCTTTAGGATGGACTGGTTGGATCTCCTTGCAGTCCAAGGGACCCTCAAGAGTCTTCTTCAACACTGCAGTTCAAAAACATCAATTCTTCAATGCTCAGCTTTCTTAGAGTCCAACTCTCATATCCATACATGACTATTGGAAAAACCATAGCTTTGACTAGATGGACCTTTGTTGGCAAAGTAATGTCTCTGCTTCTTAATTTGCTGTCTAGGTTGGTCATAACTTTTCTTCCAGAGAGTAAGAGTATTTTAATTTCATGGCTGCAGTCACCATCGGCAGTGATTTTGGAGCAGCCCAAAAATAAAGTCTGTCACTGTTTTCACTGTTTCCCCATCTATTTGCCATGAAGTGATAGGACCAGATGCCATGATCTTAGTTTTCTGAATGTTGAGTTTTAGGACAACTTTTTCACTCTCCTCTTTCACTTTCATCAAGGGGCTCTTTAGTTCCTCTTCATTTTCTGCCATAAGGGTGGTGTCATCTGCATATCAGTGGTTATTGATATTTCTCCCAACAATCTTGATTCCAGCTTGTGCTTCATCCAGCCCAGCATTTTTCATGATGTGCTGTGCATATAAGTTAAATAAGCAGGGTGACAATATAAAGCTTTGACGTACTCCTTTCCTGACTTGGAACCAGTCTGTTGTTCCATGTCCAGTTCTAACTGTTGCTTCCTGACCTGCATACAGATTTCTCAAGAGGCAGGTAAGGTCGTCTGGTATTCCCATCACTTTCAGAATTTTCCACATTATTTTGTGATTCACACAGTCAACGGCTTTGGCATAGACAATAAAGCAGAAGTAGATGTTTTTTTGGAACTGTCTTGTTTTTTTGATAATTCAACAGATGCTGGCAATTTGATCTCTGGTTCCTCTGCCTTT
This sequence comes from Odocoileus virginianus, assembly GCF_023699985.2. Classification (NCBI taxonomy): domain Eukaryota; kingdom Metazoa; phylum Chordata; class Mammalia; order Artiodactyla; family Cervidae; genus Odocoileus; species Odocoileus virginianus. The sequence continues at coordinate 86,089,947 of NC_069676.1, forward strand.
TCTAAATCCAGCTTGAATGTCTGGAATTTCACAGTTCACCATACTCTTGACTTGGAGAATTTTGAGCATTACTTTACTAGTGTGTGAGATGCAATTGTGCGGTAGTTTGAGCATTCTTTGGCATTGCCTTTCTCTGGGATTGGAATGAAAACTGACCTTTTCCAGTCCTGTGGCCACTGCTGAGTTTTCCTAATTTGGTGGCATATTGAGTGCAGCACTTTCACAGCATCATCTTTTAGGATTTGAAATGGCTCAACTGGAATTCCATCACCTCCACTAGCATTGTCCCTAGTGATGCTTCTTAAGGCTCACTTGACTTCACATTCCTGGTTGTCTGGCTCTAGGTGAGGGATCACACCATCATGATTATCTGGGTCGTGATGATCTTTTTTGTATAGTTCTTCTCTGTATTATTGCCACTTCTTCCTAATATCTTATGCTTCTGTTAGATCCATACCATTTCTGTCCTTTATCATGCCCATCTTTGTGTGAAATGTTCCCTTGGTATCTCTAATTTTCTTGAAGAGATCTCTAGTCTCTCCCTTTCTATTGTTTTCCTCTATTTCTTTGCATTGATCACTGAGGAAGGTGTTCTTATCTCTCCTTACTCTTCTTTGGAACTCTGCATTCAAATAGGTATATCTTTCATTTTCTCCTTTGCCTTTCTCTTCTCTTCTTTTCACAGCTGTTTGTAAGGCCTCCTCTGACAACCATTTTGCCTTTTTGCATGTCATTTTCTTGGGGATGGTCTTGATCCCTGCCTCCTGTACAGTGTCACAAACCTCCATCCATAGTTCTTCAGGCACTCTGTCTATCAGATCTAATCCCTTGAATCTATTTCTCACTTCCACTGTATAATCATAAAGGACTTGATTTAGGTCATACCTGAATGGTCTAGTGGTTTTCCCCACTTTCTTCCATTTCAGTCTTAATTTGGCAATAAGGACTTCATGATCTGAGCCACAGTCAGCTCCTGGTCTTTGCTGACTGTATAGAGTTTCTCCATCTTTGGCTGCAAAGAATATAATCAATCTGATTTTGGTGTTGACCATCTGGTGATGTCCGTGTGTAGAGTCTTCTCTTGTGTTGTTGCAAGAGGGTGTTTGCTATGACCAGAATGGGGAATCTCCCGTGTAGCTCAACTGAGTCCACAGGTGAGGGAATTAGTGACAAGAGAGTTGGAAAGGAGTTGTGGGCAGATGGAGTTCCAGTGGTGAAGCAGCAGGAGTTGCAGGAGCTTCTGCAGTTAGAAGGTGTAGGTAAAGGTCAAGTTGAAGTCACATCAAGCTAGGTCTCAAAGTTGTGTGAGTAACCTTGCTAGGTGTGTGCTCAACAAAGTGCCAGCTATTATGGAAGCTCATGAAGTATATGACCCGTCTACACAAGGAAGATATAAACAAAATAAAAGTTAATAACAGAAGTGGTAGTTTGAGGTAGTAATACATGAGGAATGAAGCCAGGGAGATGCCAAATGACATTTGTTATGCATTTATGCGCCGAGAAGTTTATTTAATTTCATCCACTTAATAAGTCTCTGAGTTTAGGCAGTATCATGAAGTGCTGGCACAGAAATTGAGAGGCAACACACACACACTGTACTTCATAAGAACATGGACTCTAAAGCCAGGGTGCTGGAGTTTGAATCCTGTTTGTGCAACTTGCAATGTGCAGACATGGACACTTGACTGTAGAGATCTGGAGACTTAAAGAGAGACACATACATTGTGTGTCCACCCCTTTACCTACACAAAAGGACTCAAAACGGTGCCTATCTATTATGAAAGTGAAGTGAAAAGGACAAGTAACTTGCCCAAGGTCATGGAGCTACTTTGTAACAGGGTCAGGATTCAACTCAAGTCTGTCTGACTTCAAAGCTCAGCTCTCTTTTCACTATCTCAAGACAATGTATGATTGATTTCTAAACACATGGTACAGATAAGAATTTCTAGGGGAGCTAACAGAAGAATTTATTTCAGGTTGAGGTAGTCAGAGAACTCTTTATTGAAGAAGTGGGATTTGAGGCAGGTCCTGAAAGGTGAATGAAATTGCTTGAAATGAGGAAGAAAGGAGTGGGTATTTTAAGTGAATGTGCTAGCATGAGCAGAGTGCAAATATGCAAATATCCATCTATTGATATTTTTTTCTCCTGACTTTGGTAATACTAACAAAAGTATAGCCAAGTAAAACTAATTTGAAGGAAAAGTATTAACTTAAAATCTCACCACTCTTGTTGTGATTTTTTTCATTTGTTATATTATCTTAAAATGTTTATCCACAGATAATTTATTTTACAGCTGTGATCATATGAAAAATCACTGTTAAACTGTTGGTTAGTCTAGTACTATGTGGCATGTCTCTGTTACTATACAATGTAACAATTGAGAAAATCATTTCAGCTGTTACTTACCAAATCATATATATGTGCACATATATATGTGCATATACATACACATACATATGTACAAACATAAACATATATAATGCTTTAATATATGCCCTAATATTTAAATAAAAAACAAAATGTCTAAACAACATTGTTGGATCATAGTACAAAAGGAAAAAAACAGTAAACATTTGTGTTAGTTAAGACTTTGTTAGTTTCAATTGTAGAAAATTATATTATAATTGTAGAATATATTACTTATATTACTTTAAAATGAATGTGCAAAGAGAAATTGACTCTCATAATTGTGATTCCAGAGTTCAGAAAACATTCTCTCCATGTTGAGCTCCAAGCAAGCTAGTAAGAGGAACTCAAATCTTACCAGTTCAGAACTGATATAATAACAACAGTAATAGCTAACTTCTCTGGGTACTTATGGATGGAATGTTTCAGGTACCCTTCTGAGCATTTTTGAACACTTAATTTATAAGGTCATTTAATTTTCACACAACTGGATAAGGTAGATGGTTAGGGAATTGAAATAGAGAAATTAATAATTTGCCCAGATCCATCCCTGAAATATTCTCAGCTGGGAAGAGAATGGAGTACTTGAATTGTTCAGATCTGAATCATTATCCATTCCAGGGATGTTCCTAATGGTGGAAGGACTGTGTGTTACCAAAACACAAGGACAGACATGGGAAAGGATTTCAGAGCAGGCAAAATGATAGATATCCACTATTGGAAACCACTTACGAAATAGGAAAACCTTCCCTGTGTCCCAGGATCTTTCCACTTTCCTCCAAATTTGCCAGAATAAAATGGAGACAAAAGAGCTAAAATGCTAAATTCTGTTTTTATTGGACAGGGTAAATGTATATTCCTACCATTTAGATTGCATACTTTATTGAATAGAAGAGTTAAATAAGAAAATTGGAATTTCTATGCAGCCACTAAAATGTAAATGCCTGTGCATATTTGAAAAAGAGCAACTTAAAGGCAGTATTTTACTTTTTAAATCTGAGACTGGGTTGATTCATCTGTTGGCAGCCTGAAAGTTCTGAAGCACAGAGTTTAAGTCCTCCAGTCTAAATCTGGATATAGTATTTGTATAGCCCATCATTTCCCAAATTCTATTCATTCACCTACCAAATTTATGAACTAAATACCCTTTCTAAATACTATATTGCCTTTAAATTAGCTTTTATTTCTTGCTTCAAATGGCATGTTTTAAAACAATGTCATGTTATAAATGAATACTGTTCACCATAGATAATACACATGTTTTGATGCTGTTCTCTCGAAACATCCCACCCTCGCCTTCTTCCACAGAGTCCAAAAGTCTGTTCTGTACATCTGTGGTGAAACAGATCACCAGCCCAGGTTGGATGCATGAGACAAGTGCTCGGGCCTGGTGCACTGGGAAGACCCAGAGGGATCGGGTAGAGAGGGAGGTGGGAGGGGGGATTGGGATGGGGAGTACATGTAAATCCATGGCTGATTCATGTCAATGTATGACAAAAACCACTACAATATTATAAAGTAATTAGCCTCCAACTAATAAAAATAAATGAAAAATAAATGAATACTGGATATTTTCCAATATATTTAATTGGAATTATTTGAATTTAAAAATGTATCAATGTAGTACCGAAATCCAAACTTTGGGCCATCAGTGACAGTCATATATCAGAAAATACTAGATTTGGCTCTTTGCAAGGACTTGATGAAGAAAGATGCCATAGTATCCTTGATGCTGACATTCCTTATACGTCCTTCACTGACACCAGGCTAACATCACACTGTGGTTTTGCTCTTGGAGTTGTATCTGATCTCTTTCATAAATGGTATCAGCAAACAGCATACAGCACACATTGTGTGAAAACGCAATAGTCATCTATTTTTCAGTTTACACTATATTTGGAGACTGTCAGTCTTTATAATTAAAGTAAAATTGAAGGAAACATAAAAACAATATATCAAGAAAGGTATAAGATGCAAACTTATTCACTGTTTTTGATATTGAAAAGTTGCATTGAGTAACAGAAAAGTTTAAGTTTTGAGAAAAAGGACCTCTTAATTTCTTCTCATTCCTAATTCCAGAATTTAGACTCATTTTAACAGTAACTTCCCCAAACTGGGTAAGTCAGAGCTTGGTTGTCTCAGGAAACATACTTGCCCAGCAAATACTTGGAAGGAGAAGGGATACATGTGTACTAGTGGGGATGAGAGGATAGGAGGGAGCAGAAAGATAGATTAGAATTATAGTCAACTATTTAGAAGTGATGAATGGAAAGGAAAACCATCCAAAACAAGAGAGAGATGCCCATTTTTCTCACTTGGCCCTGACTGGTTCCCTCTAAGAAAAAGGAGGCTGCTTCATCTTGAGTTCCATTCTGTCCTGGAGTCCTGCAAGACAAAACTGGTGGAATATCTAAAAATACATCTTGGACATAGAATGGAACTTCAGGTAAAAACTTATAAAATAAGAGGTTAACAGTATTAGGCTCCAGTAGTCTTGATTAACCCATAGTTTTGCCCAGCTCTATCTAAGCATGTAATTATTTTATACATTTGTTTGCTTTCTTTCTAAACACATGTGCCTCTATCTCTGGCAGAATGTGAAGTCAGGAGCCATGCCACATTTGTCTCTATCACCACAAGTGAAGATAAAAGTACTATTTCATAAGGTTATCATAAGATTAAAGGAATTAATTCATTTAACAGGTTTTGAATACAGTAAGAAACAAAGACCTTGATATATGCTAGCCATTGTGTTTGACCGGACCAGAGAACCGACAAATTGCCTAAAATCAGCTTTTTCCTAGATATCTTGATTGTATTGAAACTTTTATGATCACAAAAGAGTTTTCTTTATAAAGAGCTGTTTGAAAAGGTTTATCTTGCCTTCATCCCACTATGTCTTAATCAAGTCTACTGGAAACCGAACAGTACATTGAACAGAACGTCAGTTTTGCAGGCCACTGTCTAATTTCTTTTAATGTTCCTGAAACACCTCATTCAGAGACAGCACAAGCACTTATGTTCTTCCCTCATGTATTCTTTTAAACAGAAGTAGTGGTAAAATTTAAGCCATGTCAATAGAAAAAATGTGTACAGTTGATTTACTCTTGTTTCCTAATACTAATAATAATGAGAGCTATTGATTTAAAACTGAGCAGCACTGTGTGCCAGGCATGGTTCTCAATGATTTTATGTTTGATAATTTAATTTTAAAAGCAATATCATGAGGTTGATATTTTAATCTCCCATTTATGGATGAGTAAGCTGAGGCTTTGAGAAGTTAAATAATAATGCAAGGATTGAAAAATTAATGTATCATGGAACTTGAAGCTAAACCAGGATTTCAAGCTTATGTTTTATCTTTTAAAATATGCTTTTTTTTCTTGAATATTTTTTTTATTTCTTGAATGGGAAAAGAGTTTATATCCTGTCTTTACAGTACCATAGGCATTTTTATTCTTGTTTATCATGTTGATAGAATCATTCTAACTTTTTTATCTTTTATATCTAGCAGCATAAAGTTGTACTTAAATTACCCACTAGATTTCTCCCCCTTCATGTAAATCTGAATTTATATTAATGAAAGAAAAACAGTCTTTTTTCCATGTTCAAATATTTTGGTCTCTGAATATTCCCCTTGAGGGGTTCTCCTCTATACCTCATAAATCATGTAATCACTATCCGATTTTGTCATGCCAACTAAGTAGTCATAGATACATCACTAAATGACATGTGATTTATAGTTCTGGTAGGTAATCTCTGATGGCAAATATCCTTTAATGTCATCTTTCATAAGGCTAAGTGTCCTTTATTAGCAATTTCTGAGAGTTTTTAAGAATCAAAATAGAAAAAAATTTTAAATGTTATCAGAACGGTTTCAGTGTCCTTATCAGACACCATATGGATGTGTGTTTTATCTGACCTCTCACTAACATCTGACTAACTTTTTATTCCTTGAGTTTAAAAATAAAATACAAGTCCTGTGAAAACATGGAAGAACAAAGGATTGTGATAGTGCTTTTCCAACTCTATGTAAAGTTTTCTTAAATATGCTTTACATGCCCATGTTCTTTTAGTTTTTATAAAAATACTCAATAATTAAGATTATTAATATATATAAAATTTTTTAAAACATAGAAAAAAGATCCATCTCTTATCATACCAATGCTTATAACTAGTTATTTAAAGGTATTACTATAACAAGCTTAAGCGCTATACAAAAGGAAATTCTCCAATAATTTGGACAGCTGAAATCAGTGCCTGAGAAACATTTGATTTTGTAGTACAAAATCTAAGACCAGTGCATTTTTAAAAAGATACTGGAAATAATCTTTTTAATAAACTATTAACAGTATGTGTTAAGTTATAGCTACTATTTACCAACCTTTGGGTTTTTTAATTTTAATCTTTCTATTTGAAGAATACTGCAACTCTCATGGTCATTCCTGATAATTCAGTTGGCAAAGAATCCGCCTGTAATGCAGGATCCCCAATATGAATCCTGGTTTGGGCAAATCCCCCAGAGAAGGGATAGGCTACCCACTCCAGTATTCTGGCCTGGAGAATTCCATGGACTATATAGTCCATGGGGTGGCAAAGAGTCAGACAAGATTGAGCAACTCTCATACTTGAGGAAATGTCCCTTAATTCCATGCAAAATATCTAGAAACTATTTTCCAAATCCCTCTTACACTTTACTCTTTAATGTGACTTAGTCATATCATGGGTGAGGTGAGGTGAAAGTCACTCACAGCCATATCTCTTTACAGTCATACCTGCCAGACAATGTTGGGTCCCCTAGAAAAGTACCGAGATAAGGATTTTAGGGTCCATGTTTTACTGAGGGTGTACTTTACAAATTTGTAAAGAAATTAAGAATGGAAATAGCCCTGAACAAGAGAGATAAAGTCTAGCCCTGGACAAGAGAGATAAAGTCTAGCCCTGGCATGGTCCACAAGGGGAGGTCTCTAGACCATAAGGCTTTACCCACTCATTCACATTCATGCCTATAAACAATCTGGTGTGCAAACTCCCAATCTTTGTTACATTCACTTATACATGTATTTAGAAACATATTATTTGCATTGATAAAATTTAGTATACGTATTTTCTTGAAATTTTGTGGCTCTATGTGTATATAAGTTTATGTCACTCTTTTTAAAAGGTACATATTATTCAAGGAACATGTTGTTCAGTTGCTAAGTCTTGTCCGACTTATTGCAACCCTGTGAACTGCAGCACACCAAGCTTCCCCACCCTTCACCATCTTCTGGAGCTTGCTCAAACTCATGTCCATTGAGTCAGTGATGCCATCCAACCATCTTATTCTTTGTCACCACCTTCTCCTCCTTCAATCTTTCTCTTCTCCTTCAATCTTTCCCAACATCAGTGTCTTTTTCAATGAGTTGGTTCTTTGCAACAGATGACCAAAGTATTGGAGTTTTAGCTTCAGCATCAGTCCTTCTAATGAATATTCAGGGTCAATTTCCTTTAGGATTGACTGGTTTGATCCCCTTGCTGTCCATGGCTTTCAAGAGTCTTCTCAAGCACCATAGTTCAAGAGCATCAGTTCTTTGGCACTCAGTCTTTTTTATGGTCCAACTCTCACATGCATACATGACTACTGGGAAAAAACATAGCTTTGACTATACAGACCTTTCTCAGCAAAGTGATGTGTCTGCTTTATAATATACCATCTAGGTTTTTCATAGCTTTTCTTCCAAGGAGCAAGTGTCTTTTAATTTAATGGCTGCAGTCACCATCTGCAGTGATATTGGAGCCCAGGAAAATAAAATCTGTCACTGTTTCCACTTTTTACCCATCTATTTCCCATAAAGTGGTAAGACTGGATATCATGATCTTAGTTTTTGAAAGCTGAGTTTTAAGCCAGTTTTTTCACTCTTGTCTTTCACCTTCCTCAAAATGCTTTCTAGTTCTTCTTAATTTTCTGCCATTAAGGTGGTGTCATCTGCATATCTGAGGTTGTTGGTATTTCTCCCAGCAGTCTTGATTCCAGCTTGTAGTTCATCCAGCATGACATTTCACATGATACACTCTGCATATAAGTTAAATAAGCTGGGTAACAATATACAGCCTTGATGTACTCCTTGTCCAATTTTGAATCAATCTGTTGTTCCATGTCTCATCCTAACTGTTGTTTCTTGTCCTATAAGTAAGGTGATCTGTTATTCCAATCTCTTTAAGAATTTTCCACAGTTTGTTTTGATCCACATAGTCAAAGGCTTTAGTGAAGTCAGTGAAGCAGAAGTAGATGTTGTTTTGGAATTCCTTTGCTTTTTCTATGATACAGTGAATGTTGGCAATTTTATCTGTGGTTCCTCTGCCTTTTCTAAATCAAATTACTTAAAAAATTATCTGAACAATTATTCTTTTACAAAATAGAAATATATCAAGCAATCAAGTGGCAATTAAACTAGAAATTAATAATAAAATCAGAAAACAGCATAACAACATACTTTCCCAAGAATACTTTTGAAGCTATTTGTTAAAAAAAAAGGCTTGCATCAAAGAGGAACCAAACTAAAATTGAGAAAGTTGTTAAAATAATAATAATGAAAAGTTTTATATCAAAGACAGTGAAATAGAAAACTAATAGCATTAGATATGCATAGGAGAAATAAATAATAAAGGTAAGTTAATGCATAAATCAAAAAAGAAAACAAAAGGAAAGCATAAAGTAAAACATAATAATGTCATAAATTCATTAGAAAACAGAAAACAGCCTAACCAATATGTGAATAGAATACCTTAAAATCATTATGCAAAACCTAGAGAAATTAATCAAGAAAAAGGAGAAGAAATCACAAATATATAAAATATAAAGTAAGGAGAAACTAAACATTGAATCTCAGGAAAAAATTAAAACGTACTATTTTGCAACATGCATGCAAATAAATTTGAAAGCACAATGTAGTAGATGAGTCCCTAGGAGGAAAACAAATAATTCCTTGCATTAATCACTAAGAGAAAGCAACTTTACTTAAAATAATACCCAAGAAGCAATACAGAGTTACCAATTTCCCAAGAAGAAATAGGCATAAGAGGTTACAGAGAGGGATTTTACTTAAACTGTTTCTGTCAAAATTATCAGCAAAATAATAACATTGTCTTAACCTATGTTTCCTTGAAAATTAAATAGATAATATTTTTATTAATTTATAGTCCATGACTTTTGACTGTTTTTTTTAAACAGACATTAATTGTCTGCTAGGTATATTGCATGTATCTTATTCCAGTCTGTTATCTGCTGTTTATGTCATTTATGGCTATTTTTTAAACAGAAGCCCACGCTATTAATCAACCCTACAGTCTTTCTTTGTGTTTTTGAGTTATTGCTCTTGCTTAGGAAGGCCTTCTTCATGCAAATTATAAAAAATATTCTCTTATGTTTTATTTCAAACCTTTAGAGTATTTAAAAAAAGTTGTTTCTGAAGTCCATCTGGTACACATTGTTGTGCATTGTGTAATAAAAAGATCTAACATTCAGCTTCCTTCATATATAACCAATGCCCTGATATCATAATTAGTACATCCAGTACTGATTTGAAATTCTGTCTTTAACAAGATCATAAATCTTATCCATATATCTTCATTTATGTCTGTAGACTCTATTTCATTTATTTTTCATTTGTACTCACTAACATTTTATATTTTTGTAGTAGTCTTCAGTAATTTTTATTTATTTAAATGAAATACATATTTTTGTAAAAGATAAATAATAGAAATTATAGTAAGATTATAATGAAACACTTATCCACTGCTTTCTTACAATCAACTGCCAGTTTTAGAAGAAGCTATCACTTTTAACGTTTTTTCTCTTAGACTATATCTCTAAATAAAACTAATACAAACAAATTTCAGTTGCTTATATATCAACTTTAAACATTATTTTTTATTTTCTAATTTACTTGAACTCTCCATGCCTCCTCTTTCTCATTCCAATATATTCACAACATTATTTTTAGTTACTTTATTGGTTATTTTGGGACTTTAAAGAATATAGTTATTTATTTGTGTTCCTTTCTCTGTAGATATTATCTCTTAAACCCTAACTAACTCTGAAAGTTGAGGGCATTAGAGATTCTAGAATTTATTCCTTTTATCTTCCAACTGCCATCACTTCTTAACTAACTTTTTACTTTGATTTTTATTCCTTTTATTGGTGTATAGATTGGAATTTATAGATTGGTTCCTAGTCAAATATTAGTAAACATTGCTATGACTTTGTAAACACTGCTTGCTACAGCTCACAGAATTCATAGACGTAAAATGTTCTATTTCTTGTGCTGATTTTTTTAAGTGTTTTGGCTGGTAATTTTTACAATAGCTAATTTTTATTAAAATCTGTAGTTCTTCCAGTATTTCTAGAGTAACATCAAATCAGTGAAGTCTCTCTTTTCCTTGAAAATATATCTGGGAATCCTTTACCACTTGTTCCAGTCTGGACCCAGTATTCACTGGTCCTATTATTTATCTTGAGATTTCTCATAATTCTTCTCTTTGAGTGGGTTCTTTTTTCTTAGTCTTATGTATTTCACTTCCTTGTTTATTATCCTATTTTTTCATTATTACACATGGTAAGAAATTTGTCACAACATATCTGAAATAGTTTTATTAACAGTTTGCTCTCATACTATATGTGGCACTGTATTCTAGATTCAGTTGTTTTAAAAATATTCAGCCATTGTAATTCTAAGCCTTTGAAAGTGATCAGTTTCTTTTACCTCTTTATCCTTCCCATCTTGGGATAAACCTTCCCATTTATAGAAGGTTTATCATTTTCCCTTTGTTCTTAGGCTTCTAAAATGTCGTACTTGTGTATCTTGAATTTATTAGAATTACTATTCTAATAATAATTTATTTTATTTACTTACCTTCTGACTCAGATGGTATAGCATCTGTCTACAATGTGGGAGACCTGGGTTCCATCCTTGGGTTGGGAAGATTTCCTGGAGAAGGAAATGGCAACCCACTCCAGTACTCTTGCCTAGAAAATCCCATGGACGGAGGAGCCTGGTGCAGGCTACTGTCCATGGGGTCGCAAAGAGTTGGACATGACTGAGCGACTTCACTTATTTTATTAGACCTACTCAATACTTGATGGTATTTTTCATTTTGAAAATTCATGTATTTCCTTTAATAATACCAGGTGGTGCTAGTGGTAAAGAACCCACCTGCCAGTGCAGAAGACATAATAGTTGTGGGTTCAGTCCCTGGCTTGGGAAGACCTCCTGGATTAGGACATGGCAGCCCACCCCAATATTTCTGCCTGGAGAATTCCATGGACAGAAGAGCCTGGCAGACTACAGTCCATAGGGTCACAAAGAGTCAGACATGACTGAAGTGACTTAGCACAACACTTAGCACAATAAAAATAATAGTACTAAACCTAGCATTTGCATAGCACTTAATTTTGCACTGTCAGACGCACAGATATCAGATATATCTGAACTCAGGTAATCTTCACAGCAATGTAATACAGTTTTTGTATCTGGCATTTTTCATTTATCGTATACATTTTTGTGATTCAAAAGTATAGTTGCATTTATCATTATTGGTTTACATTTATTATTAAGTAGTAATTTCCTTCATGAGTATACCATGATTTGTTTATCTATTCTGCTATAGGTGAACATTTGTGTTCCTTGAAGTTTTTAGTTATTTCAATTAATGCTTCTATATACGTTAGTGACAAATCTTTTTCTGGGCATATGCTTTCATTTATTTTGAGTAAATAGCAAGGGCTAGAAATATCAAGTCATATGGTGATTATATATTTATCTTTTTAAATGAATATTCAATTGTTCTCTAAAATGATTTTACCATTTACATTTGGTCCACCAGTTGCTCTAAATCCTCACCAAAACTAGGTGTAGTCAGCCATTTATTTTTAATTTTTTAAAAAATTTTAGACATTCTAAGAGATATGTTCTAGTGTTATATTGTGGTTTTAGTTGAAGTTTCCCTAATTATTAATGATTGGCATCTTTTAATGTGATTGCTGGAGATTTATATATCTACTTTGGTGAAAAATATGTTCAAATGTTTTGCTCTTTCTTTTTTAAATAAGGGTTACAGTAAAATTGATAGGGAAGGTACAAAGATTTCCTATATACCCACATCCCACATATGATTGCTCTCCCCCACATTATCAACATCCTTTTCCAGAGGACTTCCTTTGCTACTAATGATAAACATACAATGACATATCATTATCACACAAAGACCTAGTTTATATTAAAATTCACTTTTAGAGTTTGTATTTTATAGGTTTTGACAAATATGCAATGATGTGTATCCATCAGTATAATAAAGAGTATTTTCACTGATTTAAAAACCCTTTGTGCTCTGCCTATTCACTACAACCACCATTCATAAACTCTGGTAAACACTGATCTTTTTTATTTTCTCCATAGTTTTGCCTTTTTGCCTTTTCGTACTGTTCATAGGAAGCATCACTACAAACAAAGCTAGTGGAGGTGATGGAATTTCAGTTGAGCTATTTCAAATCCTAAAAGATGATGCTGTGAAAGTGTTATACTCAATATGCCAGCAAACTGGGAAACTCAGCAGTGGCCACAGGACTGGAAAAGATCAGTTTTCATTCCAATCCCAAAGAAAGGCAATGCCAAAGAATGCTCAAACTACTACACAATTGCACTCATCTCACACACTAGCAAAGCAATGCTCAAAATTCTCCAAGCCAGACTTCACCAGTAGGTGAACCGTGAACTTTCTGATGTTGAAGCTGGATTTAGAAAAGGCAGAGGAACCAGAGATCACATTGCCAACATCTGTTGGATCATTGAAAAAGTAAGAGAGTTCCAGAAAAACATCTACTTCTGCCTTATTGACTATGCCAAAACCTTTGACTGTGTGGCTCACAGCAAGCTGTGGAAAATTCTGAAAGAGATGGGTATACTAGACCACCTGACCTGCCTCTTGAGAAATCTGTATGCAGGTCAGGAAGCAACAGTTAGAACTGGACATGGAACAACAGACTAGTTTTAAATTGGGAAAGAAGTACATAAAGGCTGTATATTGTCACCCTGATTATTTAACTTATATGCAGAGTACATCATGCAAAATGCCAGGCTGGATGAAGCACAAGCTGGAATCAAGATTGCCGGGAGAAACACAATAACCTCAGACATGCAGATGATAGCACCCTAATGACAGGAAACAAAGAGGAAACAGAGAGCCTCTTGTTGAAAATGAAAGAGGAGAGTGAAAAAGTTGGTTTAAAACTCAACATTCAGAAAATGAAGGTCATGGCGTCCGGTCCGATCACTTCATGTCAAATAGATGGGGAAACAATGGAAACAGTGGTAGACTTTATTTTCTTGGGCTCCAAAATCATTGCAGATGGTGACTGCAGCCATGAAATTAAAAGACACTCCTTGGAAGAAAGGTTATGACCAACCTAGACAGCATATTAAGAAGCAGAGACATTACTTTGCCAAGAAACGTTCGTCTAGTCAAAGTTATGGTTTTTCCAGTAGTCATATATGGATGTGAAAGTTGGACTAAAAAGAAAGCTGAGCACCGAAGAATTGATGATTTTGAACTGTGGTGTTGGAGAAGACTCTTGAGAGTCCCTTGGACTGCAAGGAGATCCAACCAGTCCATCCTAAAGGAAATCAGTCCTGGGTGTTCATTGGAAGGACTAATGCTGAAACTCCAATACTTTGGCCACGTGATGAGAACAACTGACTCATTGGAAAAGATTGTGATGCTGGGAAAGGTTGAAGGCAGGAGGAGAAGGGGATGACAGAGGATGAGATGGTTGAATGGCATCACCGACTTGATGGACATGAGTTTGAGTAAGCATGAGGAGTTCGTGATGGACAGGGAGGCCTGGCGTGCTGCAGTCCATGGGGTTGCAAAGAGTTGGACATGACTAAGCAACTGAACTGAATGGTTTTACCTTTTCTAGAATGTAATATGATTGGAATCACACAGTATGTAGCCTTCATGGATTGTCTTTCACCTAGTAATATGTAACTAGACTTTCTCTGCTTGTTTTCACGGCTTGATAGCTTAGTTTGTTGTTTAATCCCTTAGTCGTGTTCAACTCTTTTTCAGCCCCATGGATTATAGCCCTCTAGACTCCTCTGTCCATGGGATTTTCTGGACAAGATTACTGGAGTGGGTTGCCATTTCCTCCTTCAGGGGATCTTCCCTATCCAGGGATCAAACATGATTCTCTTGTATCTCCTGCACTGCAGGTGAATTCTTTACCACAAAGCCACTGGGAAACCTGAGCTTAATTCATCCTAGCATTAATAATAACTTTTCTGGATTTATCACAGCTTATTTATCCATTCACCTACTGAAGTACACCTTGGTTACATCTAAGTTTTGTCATATGTAGATAAAGGTACTATAACCATCTGCAGATTTTTTGTATAAATATAAGTTTTCAACTCATGTGGGTAAATACCAAGGAGTTCAATTGCTGGATCATATGTTAATAGTATATTTAGTTAAAAATTGTGAACTAATTTCCAAGGTGACTGTGACACATTTTATTCCCACCAGCAATGTATGAGAGTTTCTGTTATCCCATGTCCTCCTCACCATTTGATGTTGTCAGTGTTTCAGATTTTAGCCATTCTAATAGGAGTGTAGTACTTTTCATTTTTTTTAAATTTACATTTCTCTGATGATACATGATGTAGAGTTTCTCTTCATAGGCTTATCCACCATCTGTATATCTTCTTTAAAGAGGTGCCCATTAAGGTCTCTGTCCCTTTTTAAAATTGAGTTGATTCTTATTGTTGACTTTTAAGAGTTCTTTGTATATTTGGAATGCATCCTTTATTAAATGTGTCTTTCTTATAAATATTTTCTCCCAGTGTGTGGCTTGTCTTCTTCTTCTCTTGACATTGTCCTCTGCAGAGCAAATTTTGTATTTTAATTGTTTAGCTTCTTACTTATTTCCTTCATGATTTGGATCTTTAGTGTTATATCTAAAAAGTTGTCACCCTACCTAAGGTCATCTAGATCTTCTCCTAAGTTACCCTTGAGGTTTATAGTTTTGTATTCTACATATCAATCTGTAATCCAATTTTTTGCTTACTTTTTGTGAGGAGTATAATATCTGTATCTATATTTTTTTTTTTTTTTTTTTTGGATAGATGTCCAGTTGTTCCAGCACTGTGTGTTGAAGAAGCTATCTCTGCTCCATTTTGCTGCCTTTGGTTCTTTGTCAAAGACCAGTAATTAGTTTAATGTTTTTAAAGGGTATTATTCTGAGTTCTTGATTCCATTTTTCTATTTGCATATTCCTGTACCCACTTACCAGGTGGCTCAGTGGTAAAAAAGTCTGCCAACACAGGAGACACAGAAGATGGGGGTTCAATCCCCGGGTTATCCCCTGGAAGAGGAAAGGCAACCCACTCCAGTACACTTGCTGGGATGATCTCATTGACAAAGGAGCCTGATGGGCAAAGTCCACGGGGTTGCAGAATCATACACAACTGAGTTGCTGAGCACTCATGTGTACATACATTCTTGTAACCAGAGCGCACACTCTTGAATACTGTAGCTTTACAGTGAAGTTTGAAGTCAGGTAGCATAAGTCCTCAAACTTTGTTCTTGTCCTTCAATATTGTCTATGCTATTATGATTCTTCTGATTCTCTAAATAACCTTTAGAATCAGTAGATGAAGTTGAAAAGAACCAACATCTGCTTTTTAATATGCTGTCTAGGTTGGTCATAACTTTCCTTCCAAGGAGCAAGTGTCTTTCAATTTCATGGCTGCAGTCACCATCTGCAGTGATTTTGGAGCCCCCCAAAATAAAGTCAGCTGCTGTTTCAACTGAACAGTGTGAACAGCATGTGTGTTAGTGGGGTCATTTTTAATTGCTTTTGCCTGAACTCATGTGACTGCCTCAGGATAGTCTCTGTGTTATTTCTATGGACAGGAAACAGACTGAGAAAGTCACCTAACTGAAAATATGATCCATTTCTTAAGGAAAGGAAATGTGTCTAAGACCTTTGATGGTAGAAGCTATAAATAGTATTTTTATTTAATGAGGATATTGATATATTTTTCTACATGTTGCTTGATTCTAAATATTAATATTTTAAATTTGGTCTGTAGCTAAGGATGTATCTTGTTAAATGCATTGCAGTAATATAGTAATCATTAATATCCATGAACATTAAATGGACATGAAGTAATCTAAATAGCTATGGTGATATTCTATCTTTATTGTTGATATTGGTCACTTCTTTTCTACTTGATCAATCTTATGCAGAGCTATTACTTTTAATGATCTTTTTGAAGAGTCAATTTTTGGTTTATATTTCACAGATTTTTTTTAAACTTTGTCTTTTAATATTTGTTTCAAAAACTTGAATATTTTTCTTATTTCACTGTGACTCATAGGCTGTTTAGACATATATTATTTAATCTCTATTTGAGAATTGCTAGATATATTTTATTTCTAATTAAAATTAAGTCTGAAAATATGCTCTGTGTAATTTTCATCTTTCAGATTTGATTGAAACTTGTTTTATGGTTCAACTTAACAAGATAGGCCATCAACATATGGTCTATCTTGTTAAGTGGTCCATATGCACTTGAAAAGAACATGTTTGCTACCATAGTTGCAAATAGTGTGCAATAAATTGGGTCACAGTTTGGGGATTTCTTGCAAAACTAAACATACTCTTACTATATGATTGAGCAGTTATGCCTCTTGATATTTACCTAAAGGAGTTAAAAACTTATGTCCACAAAGAAACCTGCACACAGATGTTTATAGTAGCTTTATTCACTTTTTCCAAAACTTGGAGGCAATGAGGATATCTTTCAGTGGTAAGTAGATAAACTAATCTACCCGGACAATAGGTTAATATTAAACACTAAAAATGAGTGAGATGTTAAGGTGTGAAAAAACATAAAGGAAATTTAAATGCATGTGACTAAGTAGAAGAAATCAATGTGCAAAGGCTACACACTGTGTGATTCCAGTGGTATGACATTCTGAGAAAGGCAAACTATGGAGACAACAGAAAGATCAGCTGTTAATAGCAGACAGCAGGGGAGGAGATATGAGTAGGGAGAGCACAGTGCATTTTTAGGGCAGGGCAAATACTCTGCATGATTTAATAATGGCTATATGTTATTATACTCTTTCTAAATCCTTAGAATATACAACACCAACAGTAAACCCTAAAGTATACAGACTTTGTTAATTACGATGTGTCAGTCTTCATTCTTGGTAAAAAAAAAAAAAAAAGAGTACCATTCTAATGAATGATGTTGATAATGGGGAAGACTATGCATGTGTGGGGTAGTATGTTGTTAGGAAATACCTGTACCTTCCTCCCAATTTAGCTGTAAAACTAAAATCTGCTCTTACAAAATAGTTTTAAAAATAATACGTTGGGTCATGATGGTAGAAATGTTCCAGTCTTTTATATCCTTATATTTTGTTCTATATTATTCTTCTCATTATTGAGAGGGAAATGTTAAAATCTTCAAGTAGGATAGATTTGTCTATTTTTTCTGTAAGTCTGTTAATTGATAATAAGAGATTAGACTATATGTTTATTTTAAATACAGAGCCATTAGGATATCCTGAGTTGGGAAAAACTCTGCTGTCTATCTTCTGATATCAGTGGATCCAAGAGATGTAAACCATGTTTGTGGATAATCTATGTGGAGAATAGGGGAAGTAATGGATATTGAAGAGTTTGAAGGAGTTGTAGAAGAATTACTGAAATCAATGTACCATCACTGTAACTGAACCCAAAATTCTCCTAGAAATGTTATTCAGTAAAATATTTCTTGTAGAAATGTTTTCAAAAAGTGAAAATCTCTTTAGCATTTATATATTCAGTTAGAAATTATCTTTTAGTTTGTTGACATATTCCCTTGATTTACTTTTGTATTATTTTCTATTTGACTTTACCTACATCTATTTTAAATGTTAAAGCAGAGTGCTTGCTCATTATTTCTTCTTTGTTTCTACATGGTGCCTAGAGTTCTCTAATCTACACAAATATGAGCTTATGAATCACAAAATACCTGTCTTGAAAGGACTATCTAAGATGATCTAATCTGACTGCTATCCTTTGAGAGAGTCCACGATACCAAATACCCACGAAGGAATTAACAGCTTTTTCTAAAGCATTTCCAGTAACAAGAATTCATTCTCCCTTGAGATAGCCAATTCCTTTAATTGATCTACTAAAACTTATACTCAACATTGAAAGAGAATAGGTCTTGCTTTGTAAAATTAATCAGAATGTTTATATCCATAAGTTTTACAAAATGCTACATCTGTAAAAAATCTGATTCATAAAATAAATAACCATGAAGTAGATAATTTACTTTGTTTATCTTTCAGGGTAGCTACAGACACATATATATGCACTTATACACAAACTGACAAATTTGGGTATCAGAATCCTTTTTCTAGGGCTACTGGAAACATCGTTTTTTCCAATGGTAGGGCAGGATAGTATTAATATTCAATAGAAATTCAATAAAGAACTTGCTGAGCAAAAATCAACAAATAAATATATAAATAAATAAATGAATTAATGAGTTAATTCTTTACTGACTCATTTAACTGATGTTTTTGTTAAATCTGAACTATGTTCCAAATGATCATTTGAACTGCACAGGCTGCAAATAAGGGAGGGGGGAAACATGCATTCAGATAATTTACAGAGAAACACGCATTTTGTGTTTGTTCTGTTGGCAGAAGTAGGGAAAATGGACAATAAAATACAACAAATGTCTGCTAATGTAAACACGAATTTGTGATAAGGGTTGAATGGAAAATTAATTTCAGTACAGGGAGAGGCAAAATCAATCAATGGTCTACTTTGTGGCAGGACAGGTTTCAGGCTGGTCACCAGGGACCTTGGGCTTCCCTTGTAGCTCAGTGGTATAGAATCTGCCTGCAATGCAGGCAGTTCGATTCTAGGGTTGGGAAGATCCCCAGGAGGAGGGCATGGCAACCCACTCCAGTATTCTTGCCTGGAGTATTCCATCAACAGAGGAGCCTGGCAGGCTACAGTCCATGGGGTTGCAAGAGTCAAACATGACTTAATGACTAAACCACTGCCACCAGGGACTATGCTGAAGCCGCAGTAGTGCCTGAACTTGTTCTCAAACTATTTTATTAAGATGGTGACCAGAGTTCAGATAGAAATAAAGAAATTCAAGCCATATATCTCAGTTTGTGGTTTCCAAGATAGAGATAGCATTCCATTACTGTTGTCATTCAGTAGTACCATATGCATTCTGCATCTGTGACAGTCTTATTTACTTGGTATATTTTATTATGCCATATTATAATATATACTTAAGGCTAGGCTAGGCTAGACTAGGCTAAGTTGCTTCAGTTGTGTCTGATTCTTTACAACCCTATTGGACCATATCCCACCCAGGCACCTCTGTCCATGGGGTTCTCCAGGCAAGAATACTGGAGTGGGTTGCACTGCCCTCCTCCAGGGGATCTTCCCAACCCAGGGATCAGATCTAACCCCCATCACTTCACCTCCTGCCCTGGAAGGAGGTTTCTTTACAACTAGTGCCACCTGGGGAACCCCAATATATACCTTACTGTGCTATTTATATAAGGCCAGAAACTAAAAGTAGTACAGTTATTACTGATGAGTTAACTGCCATCAAGTTTACAGTGGTGTTAAGACAATTTTAGTGAACAGTTCTTATCTGTTATCAATTAAAAAAATTTTTTTAAAATACTGGTCCCATTTAACTAACACTATGATCCACTAGTCAAGATTAAATATTTAGTATCAACTTATTTTTATGGTTTTACAAATGTTGTTGTTTTTTTCTCTCAATCTGGGTCATTCTACTTCATAATTATCTTATTTAAATAAGTAGTCTTTCTTGTACTATCATGAAATGGCAGTCTCCAAGCATTTCTCATGGTTCCTTGGTGGGATGGTCACTTAATGATCAAATTAGAGCTCACTCAACCAGATCCATGGTAACAACAGTTAGTAGACTGCAGTTAGTTGTTCTTTTCAGATTTACAGAGCATCCAGGTGGAGTTCATTACTGTGAATCACCCAGCATGCTCCCCTGGCAGCAGATTAAGAAAACAGTCTAAATTAGAGATGGCTGCACTGCTTAACTTATTCCTTGTTCAAAATAAAGGCCCCCTGCGCTTAGCCACATACATCTTATCTGTAGCAGCCTTCTATCCAGGGAGGTCTCTATTACTATTATGCTGCTGTAGTTGTACAAGGCCTAAAATATTTATGAAGCTGAAAGCTGAAAAATTACAGATCTGCAGCTAATACATTCCACAGCTGCATGTTCTTGTTTGCAAATTTATAACTGGGAATTTACTCTTAACAAACTCCAGCTTTTGAACAATTGGATATATTTCTCCAACTCTCTGTGTTGCCCAATCTCTGTTGCTCTCACTCCCCAGGCTGGGATGGCTGCAATGGTGGTGCAGCCTCTGGGGAGGGAGAGAGAAGAAATGGATAGAACTACATGCCATCAGTCACCAACAGCCCCTCTGGCTGATTAAGTAGCAGGTGTTAATAGGAACCCAGGGGAGTGCTCTCGGGTTCCCTTTAGCTGGAATGATAGTGACATGATTCAAGGCCTGAAGGGTTTGGGGCCCTTACAGGGTGGGGGAAGGGAAGTAGACTTATAAAGTGGAAAATAACAGAAGAGTATCTTTTTTGATAGACTTCTCCTAGTGCTTGAAAGATTTGCAGTTTTTGAAGATTCGAACAATGAAAATTCTGATACAAATGCGCCAGGCATTTAAAAGCAAATGAACAGATGTACTAAGAGTACTGCTTGCTCTCTATAATTTTGGTTCTATTGGAGCTTTATCATAAGTGATTTTAATTTTTATTTTGAACAGATACTTATTAGGTAAATATACAAGGGATTTGATGTTACAAAAATATTATGAAAAGTTGTCATAGGCCTTTTAAACTGCAAAGCATATGCTTTCACATACAGTGTACAAAGTTCAGTAGATGTGATTGATAATCCAAATCAGTGATTATTAAACTATAAAAAACTCCAGATTTTATCTGTAAATTAATTTGGATCTTTTGTCTATCTCAGAAGAGTTGTTTAAAACTTGTTTTAACTTTGATATATACAGTATCAAAATATTTTAATTCTCCAAATGCTATCATGCTTCCTTCTGTTCACTAAACACCCCTTGACTACTAACACCATTGATTATCTTTTGTACTTTAATAAGTAAAATTTACCTTATAATTACATTTTGTACTTGATATAATACACTATATACTTTGGGGGCTTTGTTTACTTAACATGTTTGTGATATTCATGGATATTTCTGTATGCAGTTATATTTCAATGTTATTTTGTGTAGTATATAACTGGGTGAATATACCATATATTACTGGGTGACTTTTCCATAATTTTGGAGAAGGAAATGGCAGCCCCTTCCAGTAATCTTGCCTGGGAAATCCCATGGACAGAGGAGCCTATAAGGCTATCGTCCACGAGGTCACACAGATTCGACACGACTGAGCAACTAAACAGTGTGATGTAATTTATACAATATAAAACTGATGGTTATTGAATCCTTCCAAAATAGATATTAAACATAATTTTGTGAGAGCTTTCCAATCCATGTCTTTTGGTCAGGATGGGTACACATTTTTGTTTGGTATAAACATAGGAGTTAATTTCTGGATCATAGGGTATTAAGATGTTCACCTTCAGTAGATGTTGCCAATTCTTTACTCTCACTGCTGAAAATAAGGTCCTGACTGTGTGTATCTGTGTACACGTGTGTGTGTGTGTTGGAAGCGGGGACAGAAAGAGAGAACTATTTTTTAGCATACATATAACTATTCATGTTTACTATCTTTTCTCCTTGTAGTTATTACAAGGGGAAT
Organism: Odocoileus virginianus; assembly: GCF_023699985.2. Classification (NCBI taxonomy): domain Eukaryota; kingdom Metazoa; phylum Chordata; class Mammalia; order Artiodactyla; family Cervidae; genus Odocoileus; species Odocoileus virginianus. Next base: position 86,112,275 of record NC_069676.1, read on the forward strand.
TTCTTCAGAAATTTTTTTCCAATTTATACAAATTGTGAAACTTACTTGCATGTGGTAGTAGATAACATATTCTATCCCTTGATTTTTGTTTTCGTTCTTGATATAGACAGTTTTTTCTCTTTCTCTTTTATTAGTTGTTCCAAAGAAATTTCATTTTTATGAACTTTTTAAAAGAAGAAAATTTTGATTTTATTTTTTTCTCCTTCATTGCAAGCCTGCTGGCAACAGCTTTTCTTACTTTGTTTTAAAATTAGTTTACAACTTTATTTCAACATCATTGTTCAAGAGATTTTAGAATTTTTTGAGTAGAGAATTGCTTTTCATCTTAACACTGTCAATATTTGCTCCATTGACTTCTGAGTACCGTGATTATTAGGGACAATTCAGATAGCACTGTCTCACTGTCTCCCCCCATGTACACTTTTCCTCCCTAGCACTCTTTGAAAGCAACATGTCTTTTCTTTGATTTTCTTAAAAATTAATTTTTATTGGAGGTGGCACTAGTGGTTAAAAAAATAAAAAACCTGCCTGCCAATGCAGGAGTTGTACAAGATGTGGGTTCGAAACCTGGTTTGGAAAGTACCACTGGAGAAGGGCATGGCAACCCACTCCAGTGTTATTGCCTGGAGAATCCCATGTACAGAGGAACCTGGCGGGCTACAGTCCATAGTGTCCCATAGAGTAGGACATGACTGAAGAAACTTAGCAAATATCACACATAATTCATTTGCGATGATTTGTTACTTTCTGTTGTATATTGAACTGAATCAGTCATACATATAAACACACTTTTTCAGAATGTATTCCTGTATAGCTCACTGTAGATTATTGAGTAGACTTCCCTGAGCTCTACAGTAGGTTCTATTAGTTACCTATTTTATAAAGAGTTGTGTGTATATGTCAATCCTAATCTCCCAACTTATCACCCCTTTCCCCACTAGTAACCTAAGTTTTTTTTTCTACATCTGACACTTTCCATTTTGAAAATGCATTCACTTGTACCAATTTTTTAGATTGTACATTTTTCAGTATGACAATTTCTAGGTCCATCCATGTCACTGCAAATGGCAAGTTTTCATTCTTTTTATCAATTCAGTCACTCAATCGTGTCATACACTTTGCAAAGTCATGGACTGAAGCACGCCAGGCTTCCCTATCCAGCATCACTCCCGGAGCTTGCTCAAACTCATGTCCATTGAGTCAGTGATGCCATCCAGCCATCTCATCCTCTGTTGTCCCCTTCTCCTCTTGCCTTCAATCTTGCCCACCATTGGGGTCTTTTCAAATGAGTCAGTTCTTTGCAGCAGGTGGCCAAACTTCAAAGTATTGGAGTTTCAGCTTCAGCATCAGTCCTTCCAATAAATATTCAGGATTGATTTCCTTTAGGATGGACTGGTTTGATATCCTTATAGTCCAAAGGTCTCTTGAGTCTTCTCCAAGACCACAGTTCAAAAGCATCAGTTCTTTAGCATTAAGCTTTCTTTATAGTCCAACTCTCACATCCATATCTGACTACTGGAAAAACCATAGCCTTGACTAGATGGACCTTTGTTGGCATTTTAATGTCTCTGCTTTTTAATATACTGTCTAGATTTGTCATAGTTTTTCTTCCAAGGAGCAAGTGTCTTTTAATTTCATGGCTGCAGTCACCATCCCCAGAAAATAAAGTCTGTCACTGTTTCCAATGTTTCCCCATCTATTTACCATGAAGTGATGGGACTGGATGCCATGATCTTAGTTTTTTGAATGTTGAGTTTTAAGGCAACTTTTTCATTCTCCTCTTTCACTTTCATCAAGAGGCTCTTTAGTTCCTCTTCACTTTCTGCCATAAGGGTGGTATCATCTGTATATCTGAGGTTATTGATATATCTCCCGGCCACCTTGATTCCAGCTTGTTTTATCCAGCCTGGCATTTCACATGATGTATTCTGCATGTAAGTTAAATAAGCAGGGTGAAAATATACAGCCTTGATGTACTCCTTTCCTAAAATCTTGCCATATTTATTACCATAAATGTGAAAAGTAAATTTGATTGTTATTAAAGTGAAAAAAGGAGAACAGAAACACATCCATTAGATGACTGAGATATTAAGGATAGCAGAAAAGACTGAAATATCTATCAGTAGTGAATTAAATATAGAAAAAGATAGATAAAGTAGAAAAACAATGATAAAGTATATCCTGATAGAGTTCTTTTTATGGCTGAGTAATATTCCATTTGTATATATATCATCACATCTTTTTCTTTTATAAATTTATTATTTTAATTGAGGCTAATTACTTTCCAGTATTGTAGTGGTTTTGCCATACATTGACGTGAATCCACCCACGGGTGTACATGTGTTCTGCATCCTGAACCCCTCTCCTATCTCCCTCCCCATCCTATCCCTCTGGGTCATCCCAGAGCACCAGTCCCAAGCACCCTGTCTCATGCACCAAACCTGGACTGGTGATACATTTCACATATGATAATATACACGTTTCAATTCCATTCTCCCAAATCATCCCACCCTCGCCCTCTTCCACAGAATCCAAATGACTGTTCTATACATCTGTGCCTCTTTTGCTGTCTCACATATAGGGTTATTGTTACCGTCTTTCTAAATTCCATATATATGCATTAGTATATTGTATTGGTGTTTTCCTTTCTGTCTTACTTCACTCTGTATAACAGGCTCCAGTTTCATCCACCTCATCAGAACTGATTCAAATGTAGCCTTTTTAATGGCTGAGTAATATTCCATTGTGTATATGTACCACTGCTTCCTTATCCATTCATCTGCTGATGGATATCTAGGTTGCGCCCATGTCCTGGCAATTATAAACAGTGCTGTGATGAACATTGGGGTACATGTGTCTCTTTCAATTCTGGTTTCCTGGGTGTGTATGCACAGCAGTGGGATTGCTGGGTCATATGGCAGTTCTATTTCCAGTTTTTTAAGGAATCTCCACACTGTTCTCTGTAGCGGCTGTACTAGTTTGCATTCCCACCAACAGTGTAAGAGGGTTCCCTTTTCTTCACACCCTCTCTAGCATTTATTGTTTGTAGAATTTTGCATAGCAGCCACTCTGACCATCTTGAAATGGTACCTCATTGTGGTTTTGATTTGCATTTCTCTGATAATGAGTGATGTTGAGCATCTTTTCATGTGTTTGTTAGCCATCTGTATGTCTTCTTTGGAGAAATGTCTATTTAGTTTTTTGGTCCATTTTTTGATTGGGTCATTTATTTTCCTGGAATTGAGCTTCAGGAGTTGCTTGTTTATTTTTGAGATTAATTGTTTGTCAGTTGCTTCATTTGCTATTATATTCTCCCACTCTGAAGGCTGTCTTTTCACCTTGCTTATAGTTTGCTTCGTTGTACAAAAGCTTTTACTTTTAACTAGGTCCCATTTGTTTATTTTTGCTTTTATTTCCATTACTCTTGGAGGTCGGTCATAGAGGATCTTGCTGTGATTTATGTCGGAGAGTGTTTGCCTATGTTTTCCTCTAGGAGGTTTATAGTTTCTGGTCTTACATTTAGATCTTTAATTGATTTTGAGTTTATTTTTGTGTATGGTGTTAGAAAGTGTTCTAGTTTCATTCTTTTACAAGTGGTTGACCAGTTTTCTCAGCACCACTTGTTAAAGAGATTGTCTTTTTTCTTCATTGTATATTCTTGCCTCCTTTGTCAAAGATAAGGTGTCCATAGATATGTGGATTTATCTCTGGGCTTTCTATTTTGTTCCATTGATCTATATTTCTGTCTTTGTGCCAGTACCATACTGTCTTGATGACTGTAGCTTTGTAATAAGAGTCTCAAGTCAGGCAGGTTTATTCCTCCAGTTCCATTCTTCTTTCTCAAGATTGCTTTGGCTGTTTGAGGTTTTTTGTATTTCCATAAAAATTGTGAAATTATTTGTTCTAGTTCTGTGAAGAATACCGTTGGTAGCTTGATAGGGATTGCATTGAATCTATAGATTGCTTTCTGTTGTATACTCATTTTCAATATATTGATTCTTCCAATCCATGAACATGGTATATTTCTCCATCTATTTGTGTTCTCTTTAATTTCTTTCATCAGTGTTTTATAGTTTTCTACATATAGGTCTTTTGTTTCTTTAGGTAGATATATTCCTAAGTATTTTATTCTTTTCGTTGCAAAAGTGAATGGAATTGCTTCCTTAATTTCTCTTTCTGTTTTCTCATTGTTAGTGTATAGGAATACAAGGGATTTCTGTGTGTTAATTTTATATCCTGCAACTTTACTATATTGATTAGCTGTATTAATTTTTTAGTGGAGTCTTTAGGGTTTTCTATGTAGAGGATCATGTCATCTGCAAACAGTGAGAGTTTTACCTCTTCTTTTCCAATCTGGATTTCTTTTATTTCTTTTTCTGCTCTGATTGCTGTGGCCAAAACTTCCAAAACTATGCTGAATAGTAGTGGTGATAGTGGGCACCCTTGTCTTGTTCCTGGCTTTAAGGGAAATGCTTTCAGTTTTTCACCATTGAGGGTAATGTTTGCTGTGGGTTTGTCATATATAGCTTTTATTATGTTGAGGTATGTTCCTTCTATTCCTGCTTTCTGGAGGGTTTTTTTTTTTTTTTTTTTTTTTAGATTCTTTCTTCCGTCCTTGTTTTCAGCCATTTGATTCTGGTGTGTCTAACTGCAGTTTTCTTAATATTTATTCTGCTCATGGTTTCTGATTTTCTTGAATACATAGGCTAATAGCTGATATAAATTTTTGGAAATTTTCTGCTGTTATTTCCATAGTGTTACTTCTATACTGTTACCTTGCTTCTTTCCCTTTCTTATGCTCTTATGGGATATTTTCTCTTGATCTCTCTTCAAGTTCAGTAATCTAATCTTCATTTTTATCCAATTTGATGTTCAGCCATTGAGTTCTTAATATATATATTGGTTTTCCAATGCTACAGTGCCCATTTTGTCCTTCTTTAATATTCCTTTTTTCCATGGATATACTCTATCATTTTTTCTACTTTATCTATCTCTTCCTATATTTAATACACTATTGATAGATATTTCAAAGTCTTCTCTGCTCTCTTTAAGATCTCAATCATCTAATGGGTCTGTTTCTATTCTCCTTTTTTACTTGAATAACATTCAAATTTTCTTTATTTTTCACCTTTATGGTAATTTTTGGATGTATGCTAGAATTTGTATATTAATTGACCAGGGGCTTCAGATGATACTATCTCTGAAAGAGTTTTCTCTTTTTTCTCTATTAAATAATTATGATGAAGGAGAGATAACATCTGTTCAATTAATGATTGAGGCAGTTGAAAATAGCTTGCAGTTTTAGTAAGATTTGTTCTTCCTCTAGTCAGTTCTTAATTCTAGAGTGTGGTCTTTGGAGATTTCAAGATGGTGCCATGGGGTGGCTTTTCCTCAGCCCTAAGAGAGTATTGGAAATTGAACTCTGTTCTTTAGACTTCTCAGCATATTCCTCTAGACTCCAACCCCAAAAACCCAATCTGGTAAATATCTTGAGAGTGAGACTAACTATGTGATTGAAACTTGCTTCTACCCTAGAATACAATTGTTTCTTAAGAACTTATGGCTACGGAAGATTTACTCATTTTAGAAGATTTTTTCCTGACTCTCCATCATACTATGCTGTCCCTAAAATTCTAATTTGTTTCTCTAGCTGCATGCAGCTAGGGCTTGAAAGTTTCTTCTCTTCCCACCTAGTAGAGGCTCATCACTTATACTAATCATAGCCTTTAACTCAAGCCTACAATTACCAAATGACTTCAAGGGAAAAAGCAAAAAGGAAAGCTAGCTCACCAACAAAGGACTCTTCACTCTCTCATATTTTGTTCATCTAGTCTTTGTTGCAATGATGTCTTTGTGATATCTTTAAATATTATAGTTTGATTGCAGTTTCATAGTTTTAATGTAGGAGCATTACATTAATATGACCTACTGTATCATATTCAAAAGCAGAAATTAATTGTATTTATTAGATTTATATAAGCACTGTGTCTTATTCCTGCTAAGGAAAAAGAGTTTTTCCTGTGGAATTTTAAATCAGGGCTGTACTGGTAATTGTTTAACAACCAGTTCTGCAACAGGGAAGGCAGAGTGGAGGAGAGTGGAGCCCAGATTTTTAGGTGTGTTCATTTGCATGGTGTAAATCCTCTAATCATGGCCAATTCCAAGAACCCCACATGGCATTACTGAATGCAGAGTTAGGAAAAGATTAACAGTCCTTCTTAAACCAGTGCCTAGAGTTGCAATATGTTGAAATGATTTTCTGTAACAACTAAGGATTGAAACCATAACTTTTCCTAGTATAATTTTGGAGTTGAATCGCATTGACCTTTCAACAGGAAAAAAAGAGAATTTCAAATTCAAAGAAACACAAGATTTGGACTTATGTGAACTCAATCACTGAAAAAAGTAATTACATTGTTAATCATTGGTATCTACTATTTATAGGTATTATTTCTCATCATTATAATTATCTTAATTTATTGATTGTATATTAGCAGGATGTTTTAGCTATAAACATGAAATTAATTTTATATACATTAAAATATTTATGATGTCTTGAATATTTTCCCTTGAGCCATTATAAGCAGCAATAGTAATAGAGATATGTAAGAGACATTTTTATTGAATAGTATTATTACAATTATAACTGAATGCTGTAAAAATAAACAAGATTGTTCATTCTTTTAAAAAAGGAGAAAGTATATGATTTAGAAGCCACACATTAGTTACTGTGTTAGAGAATATTGTGAACTCCAATTTTCCCATTTCTCTGGCTCCATAATTAGAAATTAAGACTCAGTGATTAAGAGAAAAAAGTAATTACCCCGCATTTTAAGAAAGAAAAAAATTGTTTCTGGGTAGCCTATCCAAGGCTTTTGCAGGTGACAAACTCTCAAAGGGTTCCAAGTAAACTTGAAATGGGACACACACACACAAACACACCAAAAAAAGAAAAAAACAGAGAGAGAGGACACAGTGTTATGTAGTTTACTTCCCCATCCTAGCTGATGAAAAGCCAGGAAAAGATATACCTGACATTTTCAGCTGCTAAGGTGAAAATTGCCTCCTTTGGTGAGGTAATTCCCCAAAGAAAAGAGGTTCTAGATGCTTGATAGTCAAAAAGGATGATAAGTATTAATTGTATCACCTTGAAAGTAATTTATGGTTTATCAAACCAAGATAGTAGAATTAAAATAAATATATGATATTAAAGTAAGGAAGCATTACCATGTGAGTGACCATACAGATTCTTTAATATTTATTCTGCATTGTACCTATCTTAATTCTTGCATTTTATTTTCTGACCTACCAATTTAAAGTGATACAGCGGTATTAAGTGTTTGCTACTTAATTAATTGATTTGTAGTGCTATAGTTCAACCTACCTTAAAATTATTCAGCTTGCTGATGCTCTTCATACATTAAATATACAACTGTCTTTTCAATTTTGACACCTAAAGATAAAGTTAATTAAGGATACTAAACCAAATATTGGGACTTTCCTGGTGGTTCAGTCAGTAAAGAATCTGCCTGCAATGGGAGAGACCCAGGTTCTATTCCCGGGCCAGGAAAGAGCCCCTGGAGAAAGAAATGACAACCCACTCCAGTATTCTTGCCTGGAGAATTCCATGGGAAGAGGAGCTGGGTGCCTCAAACGGGAACCCACATACCATGAGGTCCCAGAGTCAGACACAACTGAGCAACTAACACACACAAACCTAATATTACTTTAATCTTTAAAATTTCCCCATTTGCCCACAGAAAATTAATTTCACCATCAGATAGAATCCTAAGAAAAATTTTTTATGATCTACTCAATCTGGGTTTTTCAGGAATACTCACGCAATTGCTTACTTCTTAGGAATGCTGGATCTACTTCCATGCCTTCCCATCTACATTTACTTTTCACATCTCAGTTCATTTTAGTCTCTCTGACTCCTATGGTAAATGTGCATAGAGTGTCATGTGATAGTTCTTTATAGCACTTAACCTAATTGTAATTTATGATTAAATTGTCTCCCTCAGCAGATGGATCATTCCAATGAATCAGAAAATTACACCTTTGACCTCTGTTCCTATAGGTATGAGAATACCTGGTGTGTAATAGGTAACCATATTTGTTGAATAGATAAATGAATGAAAAGTAAATATAAAGACAGTTGAATTTCAATAAAAGTAAAAGGCAATCAATCAATAAACATTTGTTGAACCAATTAAATGAATTATGTGTATTTATCAGTTATGACAATCACCCATCAAATTTTATCTTCATATCAACTCTGTGTTTTTCTTGTACACAATTCTTGGCAGGTAGATTTAACTACTATTATCATCATCAGTGGACAGATATGAAAATATTGAGTTTAACACCTTGGATGATAGTTCAAGAATCATTTACCAAAATAATGCCTGGAGGATATGTACTAAATGGTACTAATTTTGTAAGTTCAGTGACCTAATAGAAAATGCAAACCCTTTTCCTTTCCTTAATGGAACTTTGTACAGTATCTTAGACTTTTGACTAAGATATTACTAATGGCTACTTAGTAATACTTACTAAATAAGTGATTAAAGACTGCTAATATTTATTATGTTAAACTAAACTATTAATTCAGTAAACTTGTTCATAACTACTAAGTTGGTATTTGGGCAAGAAGTATCACTACCACACAATGTTTGGCAATACAGTAAAACTCTTCTTGTATGTGTGTGTGTGTGTGTGTGTGTGTGTGTGTATTTTAGTAATTGGAAATCTTGCAATTGTAGTGGAGGTGTTTTTTTAATCGGTGCATCACCAAATTATTTTGATTGTGTTGTGGTTTTGAATAGTTGCTGCTATTCTTGCAAATCTTATGATAGATATACCTTCGTCATTATCCAATCCACTTATTGGGTTCATGTTTGAGTGAACACCTTCTTTGAGAAGCACTAACCTGTGGTAATTTTTATGTGTAAGATTAACATTGCTGAAGCTTGTCTTTCAAACTTTACTTATTAATTTTAGTAAAAGGATTATTTAAAAATAATTATCCTAGCTCATTCACCAGGTCTAGAGCTATGACTTGTAACCTGTTTGTAACATAAACATCCCCAAGGTTTTGTGTTTTATGTTGTACAAGGACAGCACTTAGAGAACCAGTGATGAAAAGTATGGTACACAAATGAAAATCATCATAAGTTTATCCCTAAAACAAATGATAGTATGTGCATTATCTCCTGCTGTAAATTGGTTGTCTTTATCTTCTCAGATTGTTTTAATTTCTTCACTGGAGACTTTTTTCTGCCTCTTTAAATAAAAAGTTTGAGACCTACTACTTTCAACAAATGGATCTCAACCCTTTGTTGAGAATTTTGTCCTATTTTTGAGCTAAAAGCAGCCAGTGGTCTCTTTTGAGTCAATTATCAGTAATAATAATGAAGTTTGAAAATGACTTATGCATCATAGTATGCTTAATATAAAAATTAGAATAGGTTCAAATTTTAAAACAACCATTTTTATTCTCTTCCATTCAGATAGAACTTCCCATTGTTGCAGTAGGCCGAGGGGATTAACCAGCATAGGCAAAGTTAATTCTAGAGAGAAAAGTCACATTAACTTTGGTGAGACTTAGAGATTTTTTTTTATCAAGTGTGAACTTAAAATTATATTGAATAGTGAATATATTAGCATTATTCTCAGCTGTTTATTGGTTACAAATACTTTAATGTAATTGATTAGACTTTTAAACAAATTGTCAATATAGCTTGAAAGAACTCTCATTTAGAAAGGTAAAGTTAGTAATAGCTTTAGTTATATACAATAGATGCAAAGTAAGAATAAAAATGTTCCCCAAAATTTGATGCTAGAGGGATAAATATACATCAACCCTTGCCAAATAACAAATATATTAAAATATATTTAGTTTATATAGGTATAAATAGTTCTGAAAATTTTTGAAGCAATTGGAAATAATTTACCAAAATTAAAACAAGTTATAAATGTAGACTTGAAGATATCTTTAGATTTCTCATAAAACTGATTAAGTCAAACTTAACCTTTTTCTGCCTAAGGTCCTTATTATAGTTTCTCCAGGTTTAAGGTGAGAAATATGAAAACAGAAAGCTTTAGAAATTTGGAGAGAATTAGAGTAAATTTATAACTTAATCTATAATTCAAAATAACAGACTTGAGAATAAGTTCCCAGAAGTTCTAATTAGCTCTGCAAATTGGCAAGTTTTGTTCAGTTTCATCTGATGGCTTTGAAGAAGTAACTTCTGAGTTTAGGCAAAGTCTTTTCCATACTTTCTGGCATCCCTACTAGCCAAATATTACCATAAATTACATTGTAGTTTCCCAGATTGTGTTTCTGCACAAATGTCTTAGTAGGACTCATGATGAAGCAAACATGAGTGGAACAAATTCAAGTTTCTTTATATAAAATGGCCAGACCATCTAATAGCTAACATGCACTGAGACTCTAAGAGAGGAAAGGATATGGTATTGGCAAGGCAGAGAGATGGAGAGAAGCAGAGACAGAAAAACTGAGAATCCAAACTAATTTGAACATACTATTTGACAATTGCAGAAGTATATTCTGCTATTTCTTCTGAAATCACAATCACATTAAACTTTGATAACATTTTTTCTTCCAGATTTGTAAATCATCAAGCTCACTTCACGTCTATTTCTCTTTAGATTTAAGAACTTGCACATTAATGAGTCTCCATGTTCCTCAGAGACCCAAAATTCTTTAAAATATTATTTATTGATATTTTCTGCCTTAGAAAGAATTCTATAGCTCTTTTTTACAATTTTCCAAAAGTGCAGGTGGCCAAATCATTTCTTTTAGGAGTATTCAGATTGCTGTTCCTCAAAGCCTGTTCACTCAATGAGGCTAAATACACATCCATGCAAGATGAGGATGGTATTGAGTCAGAAAAATCCTGAAGGACCTAAAGACCAAAATAAACATGTTTTCAACTCTTCTGACATCTGGTACTCAATGTGAAATAGCAATATTGAAAAATTGCTAAAAGATGCTTATTTCAAAAGTTTGATTCAAATAATTATATATTAGTCTCTGTCAGTATCATCGAGATAGTGATACAGAGAAGAATGTTCACTAGCATGTTCAATTTGACAAAGCTACTCCTAAAATAATACTTTATTATAGTACAATTTAGACATGATTCATTTAAAAATATTTTTTGTTTGTAACAAGAGGACATTTCCCCCTCCCTCAGTCTTGAATTGGAGAATATAGGGAACATATTCTGTGACTGTAAGTTAAAGCATTTTACATTGCTCAGCTTGATAAGGCTCTTATGATAATTGTTGAGAATTTTAGTGCAGTAAATTTGCACTATAATAGAACACTTTTCCCCTTAAAGCAAAGCTTAGTCCTAGGAGAAATTTAAAAATTCCAAGTCAGAACACCTTTCATCAGCCTGAATGCTGAAAAATGCCTTGAATTGGAGCAAACCTGTTGGGAAATTTTCTTTGACATATTTGAGCTAATTGATGTTTAGTTACTTGGTTTGTTAATTATTCCTTGACATTCTACAAACATTTATTGTCCACTATATATCAGACAGGCTTCCCTGGTGGCTTAGATGGTAAAGAATCTGCCTGCAATGCAGGAGACCTGGGTTCCATCCCTGGGTTGGGAAAATTCCCTGGAGGAGGACATGGCAACCCACTCCAGTATTCTTGCCCAGAGAATCCCATGGAGTCCCAGAGGAGTCTGGTGGGCTACAGTCCATGGCGTTGCAAAGAGTGAGTGACTAAGCACATATATCAGACATTAGTGTAAATGACAAAGAATAAGATAGCTTATACTGGGTTTATATTTTAGTGTAAGAGACAGAATTTTTTTTTAAAAAAAAGCACAAATAATATCAGATGATGGTAATTCCATGCAGATATATCATGTGGCAATTGTACATTGGGTGATCAATGTCAGATAACACTTAGCTGAAATTTGAGTGGCACAATAAGCCAGTTAAGCAGAAGTCAGTGAAAAGATCATATCATGCAGAATGAGAAGCTAGCACAAAGATTCATTCAAGCAAAAATTAGTTTGAAAGAATAGAAATTCCAAGGCAGTTGCAAAGTAGATGCTGGGAGAGAGATGGAAGTTGAGAAGAAAGCAAAGCAGCAGCAGAAAAAACACTGTAAGTCAGATTAAGGAGTTTTTTAAGTCTTAAAGTATTTTAAGCAGTGAGTGATTATCTGGAAAAACTGTTATAACAGCACAGCTATAAGCAAAGAAGGAGACTATTGCAATAGGCAGAGACGGTGGTGGAATTCACTAGCCTTGTAGTATTGGAATTGAGAGAAGTGGATGTTAGGGAAAGTTCTGGGTGTCCACAGAGACTAAATAATGAGTTGAACATTGCATGGGAAAATAAAACAAAATAAGAGTGATATAGAGTATAGTATAGTCTGAACATATTCTACTCAGTTATTGCTGTCAGTTGTTCTTAACTTACTATGGTATGTCTTGAAAAATATGACCCAAATTTCTATTTAGTTTTTCTTGTACTTGATAAATGAAACAAAGATTTTTGAGAGGACTTCTAGCTTTAATAAGTGAAGATGGTAATGAAACCAAAAACAAATCAATAGAAAAACACAGTAAGGCAATATGATTCCCTGGATTAAAATGCCTCCCTATGCTTATTCCATGTTAATATTGGAAAGTTCTAGTTATCAAATGGTATAAGGAAATTGTACCATAATCTATCTTTACTATCTAGATCAAAGTTCAAAATGACAATATATAATGCATTATCCTCCAAAACACATTAATTAAAAGAGGAGTTTCATGATTTGGTGGCAGTATGTTTGTGAAACATTGCATATTTGTAAAACATTTTATATACACATACATGCATGTGTATGCCAAGGCATTTCAGTTGTGTTGACTCTTTGTGACCCTATAGACCATAGCCTGCCAGGCTTCTCTGTCCCTGGAATACTCTAGGCAAAAATACTGGAGTGGGTTGCCATGAACTCCTCCAGGGGATATTCCCAACCCAGGGATCAAACCCCCATCTCTTATGTCTTCTGAATTGGCAGGGGAGTTCTTTACCACTAGAACCACCTGGGCATCCTATACACCTACATATGTATATGTAAATATGAATATGTATACACATGCATATATATATATGAAATAAGAAGTAATATTAACATTTAAAATATAAAAGTTCTTTGGGAAAAGCTAATATAAATGCCCAGATACACAATTTATCAATATGTTACAGAGCAGCAAAATCATATTATGCTTTTATGTCCCACGCATAAGAAATCTTCAGGGAAACCATGTTACTGGTAAACAAATTAAATTTGCTAAAATATAGAAGAGCTATATTTTATAAAAGTTGTCTTATATAATTAGGTATTTAAACCTCCAAAAAGTAGAAAAGTAAGGTCACTCTGAATTATTGCCCAAGAATTTTAGACTTCTGTGGGATGCTAAAACTGAGTAATAGTTTGTCATGAATATCAAAATTTAAAAAAACAACTTAAGCAATAGAAGTATGTGGCAGTTACAATTTGCTATGCCTAATTTATCCCTCCCCTACATCTTTCCCCTTTGGTAACCATAAGTTTGTTCTCAAAATCTGTGAATCTGTTTCTGTTCTCTAAATGTTTCATTTGTATAATTTTTTTTTAGATTCCACATATAAGTGATATCATATGATATTTGTCTTTCTCTCTTTTACTTCACTTAGTATGATAGTCTCTAGGGATTAACATATAAGCACTACTATATATAAAATGGGCTTTCCTGGTGGCTCAGATGGTAGAAAATCCACCTACAGTGTGGGAGACCTGGGTTTGATCCCTGGGTCAGGAAGACCCCTGGAAAAGGGAATGGCTACCCACTCCAGTATTCTTACCCGTTAAATTCCATGGACAGAGGAGTCTGACAGGCTACAGTTCATGGAGTTACAGTGTTGGACATGATTGGGTGAATAACTTATGTAAAATAGATAACCAACAAAGACCTACTGTATATCACAGAGAACTCTATTCACTATTCTATAATAACCTATATGGGAAATGAATCTGAAAAAGAATGGGTATATGTATAATTGAGTCAGTTTGCTGTATACTTGAAACTAAAACAGCATTGCAAATCAACTATCTCCCAATATAAAATAAAAATTAAAGAAAAAGAAAATGTTTAATTAATTCTGCTGCTGCTAAGTTGCTTCAGTCGTGTCCGACTCTGTGTGACCCCACAGACGGCAGCCCACCAGGCTCCCCCGTCCCTGGGATTCTCCAGGCAAGAACACTGGAGTGGGTTGCTGTTTCCTTCTCCAATGCATACATGCATGCTAAGTCGCTTCAGTCGTGTCTGACTCTGTGAGACCCTACGGACAGTAGCCCACCAGGCTCCTCCATCCACAGGATTTTCCAGGCAAGAATACTGGAGTGGGTTGCCATTTCCTTCTCCTAATTAATTCTAGAAACTAAAAGAACCTAAAACAATTTTTGCTATGCCTAGAACTAAGATATGCTATGGAAGTATTAGGGTGGAGGTGAGTAAACTTTTCACAAATACAAATAAATTAAACTATAATATTTATAGCAAAACCTGTTAAGAGTTCCTGCCTAAAACTTTGGGTTATCTCAGAATAAACTTTTCCTAGAAGTGTTTTGTTTTTGTTTTTGTTTTATTTTAGTAAACATTTCTTACTCAAAGAATGTAAAAGTAGGTTTTTCCTCAGGGATCAGCATTTATTATCACTTACAGTTCAGTTTTTGGCCGTGCTGGATCTCTGTTGCTGTGCAGGCTTTGTCTAATTGTGACGAGTGAGGGCTACTCTCTAGTTGGAGTGCTTGGGCTTCTCATTGCGGTGGCTTCTCTTGCTATGGAGCACCCGCTCTAGGAGCACGGGCTTCAGTCGTTGTGGCACACGGGCTTATGGACTCCACGGTATGTGGCATCTTCCCAGATCAAGGATCGAACCCAGCTTCAGCACTGGCAGGTGGACTCCATCACTGAGTCACCAGGGCAGCCCAAGATTAGCATTTGTTGCTACAAATTGAAATGTCATCTTGGCAGATGCCATCTGACCATCTCATCCTCTGTCATCCCCTTCTCTTCCCACCTTCAATCCTTCCAAGCATCAGGGTCTTTTCCAGTGAGTCAGCTCTTCACATCAGGTGGCCAAAGTATTGGAGCTTCAGCATCAGTCCTTTCACTGAATTCTCACATGCATACATGATTATTGGAAAAATCATAACATTGACTAGACAGACCTTTGTAGGCAACGTGATGTCTCTACTTTTTAATACACTTTCTAGGTTTGTCTTAGCTTTTCTTCCAAGGAGCAAGTGTCTTTTAATTTCATGGCTATAGTCACCATCTGCAGTGATTTTGGAGGCCAAGAAAATAAGTCTATTATTGTTTCCATTTTTTTCCCCATCTATTTGCCATGAAGTGATGGGACCGGATGCCATGATCTTAGTTTTTTGAATGTTAAGTTTTAAGCTACCTTTTCCACTTTCCTCTTTCATCTTCATCAAGAGGCCCTTTAGTTCCTCTTGGTTTCCTTCCATAAGGGTGGTGTCATCTGCATATCTGAGGTTATTGATATTTCTTTCTTGTGGCTCAGATGGTAAATAACCCACCTGTTTCCTTCTCCAGGGGATCTTCCCAACTCAGGGATTGAACCCACATCTCTTATGTCTCCTGCTTTGGTAGGCAGGTTCTTTACCACTAGCGCCACCCAGGGAACCCAATGCAGGAGACCTGGGTTTAATCCCTGGGTCAGGAAGATCCCCTGAAGAAGGGAATGACAACTCACTCTAGAATTTTTGCCTGGAGGATTCCAATGACAGAAGAGCTTGGCAGGCTATAGACCATAGAATCGCAGAGTCAGACATGACTAAGTGACTAACACTTTTATAAAGTACCCTTTGTGAATGTATACATTTCTATTTCTGTAATGAGGCAGATTTAACTCTCATATGCCCTTCTTGACACAGAGCAGGTCATATGGTAGGGAAGCACATAACCTGCACAGACACACCCATGCACATACGCTTCTAAAGGCATAAAAGCAAATTCTTTCTAACTGCACTACAACAGAATCTGAAAGGCCACTCTGTCTCATGCTAATAATTTACCTATTCAGGCCATTTTTCCCTTCTGTTCCAACCAGTGTGAAGAATAATCAGAGTCTTCTAGTTGAGGTAACTGTCATGGAGGAAATAGTGTCAGTAGATTTTTCTTTTTCCCTTTTAGCAGGGGCATAGGTGGTCTGCCAAGTAAATTTATTTATCAGTCATGCCTTCCACTTTCATTGGAAATTCTAGATTTTAACAGTTCTTTCCTCTCTTCTCTTCCTCCTCCTTTTCTCATTGTTTTTTTCTCTAAAAATATCACTATATCTATTATCTTTGTACCAGGATTAAAACTATGGTAATACTTTACACAGTATATTTCTTTGTACTTTTCTAATTTCTTGATAAATAACATAAGAGCCTTAAGGTGTTGAACAGAAAATGTATATAAAAATGAAATATTTAGAAAAATCAGTATATGAACAAGTCACAGGGTGAGCATTTATGGAACTGAATAGTTTTCCTGGAATTGTTTTTATCTCACTCCCTGATGAAATGAGCATTTTCAAGATGTTTTCTAAAAATCATGAGAAACTTTTTATTTCTCGAGATTTTCTACACTTTGGAATATTTACAGCTAAAATATGCATATATATTTAACTTAAAGATGGAAAGAGATAAGGGAAGCTTGTTTTTCTCATGTAATATATTACAGAATGCATGAATATTCTATAGCAAATGCTTATTTTCTGCCATCAAGAAAGTCTGTAATAAAGATGGAATAAAAAACAGTTAAATTGTGAATGCCATTTAAACCTGATTTCAATGTTCTAAATAGGACTATCAAGTCTGGTGTAATATCTTACTATATTTTGATATATTGATAGCAATATACACAAAAAAATACCCTAGGCTAGTTCTAGATAAAATCTTACAACATTTGGCTTCAACTATAGAAAATCTAAAGACCAAAAAATGATCATTTACTAGCTTAATACAAATATATCAACTTTCTCTTGTCTCCTAGCTTCCTGTAGTATTGTCATTTTTATGTAGGTACTTTAAAGAAATGATCATCGATATTTCTTCTTTATTTTCATTTTTTTTTCACTTTTTAAGATTTTAAGATTGTTACCTACATTAACAACTTTTTAAAAAGTTAAAGTTCTTTGGATAGCTAGAAGCATTACTTTATGACTTGGAAACATGTGGGGTCCTGAGGCTTGGCTGTGCTGTATTGATTTAGTCACAAGGCACCTAAGCACGCAGTACACTTTGTACAATAAGAAGTTGAAAAACTTTCCCCATGCAGCTAATATTGCAACTTTTAGCCCAATCAATATCTAGTCAGCAACTCAGAAATGGTGGTAGACCTCATTCTACACCAGTTTTTAGATAATAAAATGTTAAATCATTTCTTGAAATATAACAAGTTTTCTGTTGCAGATTTAATGTGACAAGATAGTATTTTATACTGTTTTTATTAGCAGTATAACAAATGGTGAGTAATAAATTCAGATATAGTGCAGACAGACTCAGGCTGTCAGAAGTACTAAGTGGCTTTGTTTGATTATTAGAGCACAAAGCCAGTAGGTAGAATACATGAAGAAAATCTTTTTGCTCTTGCCAACAAATGACAAATATTTTAGGATACTATTTTACAGTTCTTTTTTCTGAGATGCTATTACCATTCACATAAAACACATGTACCAGGATGTCCTATTATGACATAATATACATATAAATTACTTCTAATGGCTGTAGAAATTGAACATTTTCTAACATCCTTTGATGCAATAACTACAGGTGACTAAGAGGGAGAAACATCATATTATACATCTTGCTTTTCATGATAAGTGGAAAAATATTCAGTATTTTTATTTATTAACTAGCACATATTTGGTACACAATGCTTGATGAAAGAATGTGAGGCAGAGAAATTTTAAGAGTGGTTGATCATGTCATTGTACAGCAGAAACCAACAGAACATTGTAAGGTTATTATCCTCCAATTAAAAAAAAAAAAAAGAACGATGGAATCAGACCTGAACTAGGATTCTGGAATTGCCACTTACTGATTATGTATGTTTAAGTTAATGAAAATATCTAGATCCCAATTTTCTGATGCATAAAATGGGGCAAGTTTTTGTTGAATGAATGCTTAAATATCTGGCAGTATATTCCTCTTAGATGTTGCTATTGTTCAGTTGCTTAGTCATGTCCAAGTCTTTACAACACCATAGACTGCATGCCAGGCTTCCTGGTCCCTCAACATTTCCCAGAATTTTCCTAGGCTCATGTCAATTGAATCGGTGGTGCCATCCAAACATCTCATCCTCTGTCACCCACTTCTCCTGCCTTCAAACTTTCCCAGAATCATTGTCTTTTCCAAAGAGTCCTCTTAGATGAGAATAGCCTAATTTGAATCTGTTCTGTCCCAAGTTACCTAAAAATGTGAATAAAGAAACAACATAAAAAAGGAAAAAAAGAAATGTTACAAATCTTGAATTTAAGGTCATTATTTATATATCCTTAGTTATTTAGAGGAAGGTGTACCTTCCTCTAATATGAGAAACTTATTCAGAAATATATTAAAAAAAAAAAAGCAAAATCACTGAGAAAATCATACATATTTTACACTCCTCTTGGCTGAATCTCAAAGATAGTCATTTACCTTCAGGACAAATATTTGAGCCTTCTGATCTAGATAATTTTGACTAAAAATCTTAAAGGAGCTAAAATAGTGGTTGCAGATCATGGAAAAAATTTTCTCTCTTTCTGGCCATTGAATGCCACAGAATGACTCAATCTGCAACACTCTCCAGCCAAAGCCTACAAATTTTTACACATTACTAATAGCCTTCTGTGACTCATTTTTAGACATTGTGTTAGTTTCTGCAGTTGGCTGAATCTCCTCGCATTCCAAGGGACTCTGAAGAGTCTTCTCCAACACCACAGTTCAAAAGCATCAGTTCCTCAGCACTCAACTTTCTTTTTAGTCCAACTCTCACATCCATACATGACTACTGGAAAAACCATAGCTTTGACCAGATGGAAGTTTCTTGGCAAAGTAATATCTCTACTTTTTAATACTCTGTCTAGGTTTGTCATAGATTTTCTCCCAAGGAGCAAGCGCCTTTAAATTTCATGGCTGCAGTCACCATCTGCAGTGATTTTGGAGCCCACAAAAATATATAAAGTCTGACACTGTTTCCATTGTTTCCTCATCTATTTGCCATGAAGTGATGGGACCAGATGCCATGACCTTCGTTTTCTGAATGTTGAGTTTTAAGCCAACTTTTTCACTTTCCTTTTTCACTTTCATCAAGAGGCTCTTTAGTTCTTCACTTTCTGCCATGAGGGTGGTGTCATCTGAATATCTGAGGTTATTGATATTTCTCCCAGCAATCTTGATTCCAGCTTGTGCTTCATCCAGCCCAGTATTTTGCATGATATACTCTGCATGTAAATTAAATAAGCAGGGTGACAGTATACAGCCTTGATGTACTCCTTTCCCAATTTTGAACCAGTCTGTTGTTCCATGTCCAGTTCTAACTGTTGTGTCTTGACCTGAATACAGATTTCTCAGGAGGCAGATCAGGTCATCTAGTATTCCCACATCTTGAAGTATTTCCCACAGTTTTTTTGTGATCCACACAGTCAAAGGCCTTGGACTGGTCAATAAAACAGAAATAGATGTATTTCTCAAACTCTCTTGTTTTTTTTTATGATCCAGTGGATGTTGGCAATTTGATCTCTGGTTTCCCTCCCTTTTCTAAACCCAGCTTGAACATTTGGAAGTTCACAGTTCACGTACAGTTGAAGCCTGACTTGGAGAATTTTGAGCATCATTTTGCTAGCATGTGAGATGAGTATAATTGTGCAGTAGTTTGAGCATTCTTTGGCATTGCCTTTCTTTGGGATTGGGATGAAAACAGACCTTTTACAGTCCTGTGGCCCCTGCTGAGTTTTCCAAATTTGCTGTCATATTGATTGCAGCACTTTCACAGCATCATCTTTAGGATTCAAAATAGCTCAACTGGAGTTCTATCACCTCCACTAGCTTTGTTCATAGTGATGCTTCCTAAGGCCCACTTGAGTTTGTGTTTCAGAATGTCTGGCTCTAGGTGAGTGATTACACCATCTTGGTTATCTGGGTGATGAAGATCTTTTTTGTATAGTTCTTCTGTGTATTCTTGTCAGCTCTTCTGAATATCTTCTGCTTCTGTTAGGTCCATACCATTTCTGTCCTTTATTGTGTCCATCTTTACAAGAAATATTCCCTTGGTATCTCTAATCATCTTGAAGTGATCTATAGTCTTTCCCATTCTGTTGTTTTCCTCTATTTCTTTGCACTGATCACTGAGGAAGGCTTTCTTATCTCTCCTCGCTATTCTTTGGAACTTTGCATTCAAATGGGTAAATCTTTCCTTTTCTCCTTTGCCTTTTGTATCTTGTCTTTTCTCAGCTATTTGCAAGGCCTCCTCAGACAACCATTTCACCTATTTGCATTTCTTTTTCTTAGCAATGGGCTTTATCACTGCCTCCTGTACAATGTCATGAACTTCCCTCCGTAGTTCTTCAGGTACTCTATCTATCAGATCTAATCACTTGAATCTACTTGTCACTTCTACTGTATAATTGTAAAGGATTTGATTTAGGTCATACCTGAATAGTCTAGTGGTTTTGCATGCTTTCTTCAATTTAAGTCTTAATTTGGCAATAAGTAGTTCATGATCTGAGCTACAGTAAGCCCCTGGTCTTGTTTTTACTGACTGTATAGAGCTTTTCCATCTTGTCTGCAAAGAATATAATCAATCTGTTTCGGTGTTGATCATCTGGTGATGTTCATGTGTAGTCTTCTCTTGTGTTTATACTCATGGGTTATAGGTGGATGTACATTTTTGTGAGGCCACCTCCCAATCCCCTATAAATATGAAAGAATAACCAAAGAATATTAGGCATTTGAGGAAACTATTATTAAGGGAAAAGTCTAGCATAAAATTACAGAAAAGGGGATTATGATTTCAGCAATATCAGATTAGTTGGATCAGCCCACCCACAGATGATCAAAGCTAGAATCAAAATACACACACACACACACACCCCCACACACACACATGCAATTATTTGGTGACAGGACTGAAAATAGGCAGAAGTAGGATAAGAATATATTTCTCAAAAGAAAGGAAATACATTGAATAAGATTTTGTCTTATGTAAGATTGGTTAAATTCAAGCAGAAAGCTTATTAAAACTTATTGACTGGAAGAATTGGTAGATGGAACTTGGTTTTACCAGAAAAGTTGGAAAATAAGGGAGAAAATCAAGGAAACAAATGGCTAAGAGTGGATGGGGGGAATTCAAAGTGTCTATTTAAGGTCTTCCCTAATCCTGGCTAACACTGGAACTGCACATGTGTAAAGAAAGGCCAATACTACTGATGGGCAAGAAATAAGCAAAAAGTATAGAGGGCTGAAATGATTGGCAAAGACCTTTAGTTGCTTCCTATAGCAGGGTTAATGAGATTTGACTTGACTCCAACCAACTAGTTACCTAGTAAAATAAACAAAAGCATTCTTCAAGTGTACTAATATATGCCAGTATCTCTACAGTATATTATTCAAAATGTTCAATGAAGAACTCCAAGACCTATGAAGGAATACAAATATGAGAAGTGTAGTCAAAAGAAAAAAAAAAAGGTTACCAGAAAGTGACCCTCAGGACTATCTAGATGTTGAAATTAGTAAACATTGTAAAAAGAAGAGTATAATTTTTTATTTGCAGATGATGTGATTGTCTACACAGAAATTTCTCAAGACTATAAATCGACTGTTATGACTAACAAGTAAACTGAGCAAGGTTTAAGGATCAATATACACAGATTACATGTTAGTAGAAAACAGATAGAAAATAAAATAGAAAAGTCTTTTTAAATTCTTGGGAACAATTTTAAGAAAATAAAAAGGATTTCAGTAAATGTAAAGATATATCATGCTCAAGGAATCAAAGACAAAATATTGTTAAGATCTTTATAGATCCCAGATTGACCTATAAATTCAACATATTCTCAATTATAAACCCAACTAGGTTTTAAAGATGAAAATTGACAATTATTCTAAAATTCATATTTAATATCTGAAGTGAATTTTTACAAGAGACATTGTGTAGCTGAAATAAAAGTCAAGAATAAAATGTGAGAAGACGGTAGAAGCACTTAGGTTATGTGACTTTAAGACCACCTAAGTTATTATTATTAAGACAATGTGCACTAGTGCAAAAAGTAAAATGATCACTGAAGCACAACAGAACTTCTAGAAATAGACAAACACATATATGGTTAATCCATTTCAAACATGAAGTCAAACATATTTCAATGGAAAAAGAAACAAACTATTTTCAACAAACAGTGCCAAAACATCTAGATATTTATTTTTATAAAAGACTCAGTCTCTGATTTATATACATGCAACATTTAGCTTGAAATGAATTGTAGATTTAAATATAAATGCTAACACTATAAATACTCCAGAAGAAAATAAATGTAAAAAAGATTTCCAAGACAGGTCATAGAAAACACTATGAAAGAACAATTATAACTTGGACTTGATTAAAATCTTCTGATCATCAAAAAAACTCATATCAAGAATACATAAAGATATCCTAAACCCTACAGTAAAATACAAACAACACAAAAAGTGTACATATGATTTGAAAACACTTTTCACAAAAGATATATGTATATATGTATACACATATATGTATGCATCTTCTATTTAAATTTTTTTCTCTGAAGAAACGACTAATGCACTATTGCTCCAATAACATGGATGTATCATGCAGGTGAAAGTGAACACAAAATAAGTGATCCCATTCATATGACATCCATGTAGCTAGTGAGGGTGAAAGTTATCTTTCCCAATTTGAAAGTCTAATGATGTCCCTGCCACAAGAGCATGTCCCTGCCTATTTTTGAGAGGCACTTCCAACTAAGAGGTTATTATTCTAATGAACAAATTTCTTTTTCAGCAGAAATCTAGTATGATTCTATACAAAGCACTTATTTGCTGTATGGTTTGTGTTCAGGGTTTGTAGCTTTATTAGGCCATTGGTACTTTCACAATTTATACATGCTTGATATTTGAAAGATGCCATTTTCTGACTGGAGCCTGGTCTTGATCATATGACCAGGGTTCAGGTAACTGGAATGTTCTTCTTGAATTTTGAAGCTCCGAGGAGTAACTAAAACATACGAGAACAGAATGAAACTCTTCTAGGTTGGTGATGATCATGGAGGGATGAGAAGAGGGCAGTCTATCAGCATTAATGGCAGCAGCTTTAGCAGTAGCACCCTCCAATGATTGTTTCTATGTTGGTCCTTGGCTTTCCACTTCATATCTTTATCTCTATGTATTTCCTAATCCTGGTTGTCCAGTCTTCCCATAATTCAGTGTGCTCTCCACTAGCTTTATAACAAATACCTTTTCTACTTGACCAGAGACAGTTTCTGATATTTGCAACCAGGAATCCTGATTGCACATTATATAAATCTTAATTCAGTTGAGCATGTAAATTTTAAGAAATACTCTTATTTGGACAGGGATAATTGTCAAATTTCCCTCTGTCCACAGCACTTTTTAAAGTTTTTGTTGGTTTGCTTAGAACTGCAGTTGACTAGCTGCTGTAACAGGGCTTCTGCATGCGTTGCTATGTGCCATCTTGCACTAGAATTTAGAGGTTGAGGGGAACAGGCTAGTGTTTGCTACACAGACTTGCTCCTAGCTTCCACAGCACTTTGCATGCATGATTAGTCACTCAGTCATGTCCAACTCTTTGTTACCTCATGGACTGTAGCCCGCCAGGCTCCTCTGTCTATGGAATTCTCCAGGTAAGAATGCTAGAGTGGGTAGCCATTTCCTTCTCCAGTGGATCTCCCCAGCCCAGGGATCGAACCTGTGTCTCCTACATTGCAGGCAGATTCTTTACCATCTGAGGCACCAGGGGAGCCCTCCACAGTTTACTGAGTCAGAATTTTTAACAAGTATTCAGGTGCATGCCAGTGGTAGGATCCGCTGTAATACATGTGGATTTACTAATTTGATTTCATAGTGAGTTGTTTTCTGATAATTTTATCAGATTCTTAGTGCAGGTAATGAATAGAAATCTTATTTTTTAATCTGTTGAGAAAAATTGCTGTTAGAAAGAGGCCCAAGTTATTTCAGTTGCTTTAGACTACTATATGTGGGAAAAAAGGAATGTAAGTAATTTAAGGTTTTTAAAACCAGGCTGTGTAACTGAATTAAGGATTAGGAGATGGTGAGAGAGGAGACTTCAGGATTGCCAGAATCACTGTCCTAATAAGTGGGTTTCTGGGGAAAACTGACCAGCTGTTTTCCATTTCCATTTATTCCAGACAGAATAAATACAAGTACACTGTTTGAGAGTGAATGTTAAGAGCTGGTGATAAGGTGGATTGAGGGAAGAGGAAATGTCTTCCCCAAATTGCTGTAAATGTGGCAAAGAATACCAGGATGAATGACTAAGGAAAGTTTCTGACTAACAAACAATGAAGTGGCTTAAATCATCTGCTCAGTTTCCTTTAAACCCTTGGCACCCAGAATTCAGGAGCTGAGAGGAACATCCAACTTCTTAGCAGCCAAAAAACTATATTAAGGAACACATTTACCACTAAATTGTTACTGAATTTAAAGGAAGCTGATGAATGGCTGGCAAAAGGAGGCTGTCTCATGATGTTCTGAAAGCAAAAACCAGTTAAGAGGGTCAGCAGATCTCTAATTATAATGAAGCAGTTAACACCACTATAATTAAAGCTGTATCAGCATTTCCCTTGCAAAATGCTTTTCGTGAGTTGAAACTCAGCTGTAAAAATTCAATCTGGGCTGAAAGTTGGCATGTAAGGCTCTGGAACTCAGCAAGAGAGGGGCAGCGAAGGGAGATTTTTAAAAATTTATTTACCAAACTTCCAAGCACAAAATGCAGCCATTAAGCTATTTTGAGGAAATAATAAATAATACATTCTTTCAAAATTTGAGTGCATGGGAAACCCCAGGTGCCCTAGCCATAGTGAAAGACAGCATTGAAGTTGTACAGATTAAAACCAAACAACAAAACAACTTGAGCTGAAGGAGAAGTTTCTGATTCTGTGAGTAGTGTCTGTTTTGCAGAGAATATGTAGATGTTGCTAAAAGCATATTTAGTGTTCTTAAATATTTATTTGCCCAAGAAATTTAGATGACTCCAATGAAGCTGCAAAACATACACCAGCACAGTGGGTTAGATTACAAAGGATGCTATATCACTTTATCCCCTCAGACTTCTTTGATAGATAACTTTAATCTAAATGCCCTCATTTCTATGAATGTTAACACTTAAAAAAAATGACTTTCTGTATGTTGGCTAATAATGATGCAATGATTTCTTGTGATATATAAACCTTTATTTTATACATATTCCTTTTTTGCACCCTAAAATATGCAATTAATAACTCATTAAGAAAAACA
This sequence comes from Odocoileus virginianus, assembly GCF_023699985.2. Classification (NCBI taxonomy): domain Eukaryota; kingdom Metazoa; phylum Chordata; class Mammalia; order Artiodactyla; family Cervidae; genus Odocoileus; species Odocoileus virginianus. The sequence goes on from NC_069676.1 coordinate 86,137,856, forward strand.
GTAAGACATTAAGGACCTACTATGCACCAGACAGATGTCTAGAGACTCATTAAATTTTGTCATGATTGTATTATGCATTAACTTTATTTCAGAATGTTAAACTTGCATTAAAATATAACTGACTTTGTCATGTTTTTGCTTTAACATATATTACTTTGCAATTATTATCACTTTTATTTTTAGTTTGTAGTGTAGGTACTCAAAGTTCTCTGTTTTTAGAGTAGTTAAGATCCAGTTTGCTCATTCTCATTTAGTCTATAACTTTGTTATGGTCAAGGTGATTAAACTAAGTTAAAAAAAGAAGACTCAAATGAAAAACCAGTTCAGACAACTCTCATATCAAGAAAAATTAGTTTATATACACACATATATATTTCTATATAGGCAGTTATCTAGAAGAATAATTATCAAGCTGATTAACATGCTTAGTGATGGGAGACAAGGAAATGAGAGCCCAGATTAAGGATCATAAGAAAGTGACTTTAAACTTTATTGTTACTTTATGTTTTTATAAGAGAAATACATTTTTGTATTTCTTTGTTTAAAATAAATTTAAACAATAAATGTTGAAAGAAAACCTTGTTCTAGCAAATCTGGTAATTATAGAAAGACGTACAGTTAAGTTATACACAGGGAATAATATAATATCATCTGTCACCTTTTATTTGCACTTGCATCTATGGTTCAAATGATTTCTTAACACATGTTAACTCAAAATGAATCTGATAACTTATTACACAGAACAGAAAGTCATCAAAATAATACAAGTTTCCACAAACTAATCCAAAAATATTTTGTATCTTCAATCTTGCCAATAACCTTCCTGCCAGGTGGGTGATTGATTACAATTAAGACAGGAAAAGCTGTAGCAGGTAAAGGATTGGACACATTTTGTGTTTCAAGCCTTTTCTAATCCACCATTTCTCCTCGCATATATTCCAACTGTGCTTGAGTCCACTGTCTTTGTCAGTTATTCCATTATCAAACTCATAGGAACATTAATCTTAGCAGCAGCTCTCACTGCCTATAGGTCACCAGCAGGAGCAAAGTGGCAGTTATCAAAAATCAACTAACAAAAAGTGGAAAGTAGATTTTAAAGGCTGTGGACATATGCCGGGTATAAAATCGGTCCAAGCCAATTTGACCTGAATTGAGAAGTTATTACTCTAGAAAAACTTTCTAATAGGGATGTTGCCAATCATGTTTCAATTTAGACAGGGAAACTGAGATTAGCCAAATAATATGCAGATAATCAAGAATAAAAGCTGGGGACTTCCTGGCTGTCCAGGGGTTAAGACTCCGTGCTTCCACTGCAGAGGCAGAGTCGATCTCTGCTCAGAGAACAAAGATCCCCCACGTCACATGGCCAAGACAAACACATGGAAACAAAGCAAACTTGAAAATTTCAAAGAAGCCATGATAGAAAAAGGAGAAAAAGAGTACAGAAACTTCAAAGTTCAACCTGATCACCTCAGACTGGCTTGAAGCTCCTCACTTCCCATTCACTGAGTCTGTTATCCAGTCGATAACTATGTAGTGACCATCTACTCTGTCATTTTTGACACCAGGTCTGAGGATTTGAAGAAATCAGCCATGATGTGACTTTCATATTTATGAGCATTAAAATATGTTCTCACTTTCATCAAAACCTCTTGCTGAAAGGTAGCTTGATATAAAACTGGTCAAAGATAGAAGTTACTTTAGGGTTATCATCTTGTGCCCTTAGCTCTTTGCTCTGACCTCCAAGAACTGATTTTTCCTCTTTAAATGCTCAGTTTCTAATTCCACAAATGTTTCATATCAATATTTACACATAAACATATGTGTAAATATGCTCAGACTCAATCCATTAGAGGGTAAACAAGGTAATTTGCAGGGAGAGAATTAACATTAAAGACAACAAAAAAGGAATAGAATAAAGTGGAATTGAGTATGATAGATAATGGTAGTGTAGGTTAGATACATGTGTGTGTAGGTGTTAGTCTCTTAGTTATGTCTGACTCTGTGAGACCATGGAGTGTGGCTCACCAGGGTCCTCTGTCCATGGAATTCTCCAGGCGAGAACACTGGAGTGAGTTGTCATTCCCTTCTCTAGGGAATCTTCCTGACCCAGGGATTGAACCCGGGTCTCCTGCATTACAAGTGGATTCTTTACCATCTGAGCCACCATATATATTAAATATAAATAAAAGTATAAGTATAGATATATAAAAATATGTTTCATGCCAAACAACATGTTCTTCTGTAGAGGTATTTATATTTTATTTCCAACTGTTTCCAGAATATCATTACCTTCTATTAAAATAATTTATATTGTGAGTTGACTTCCCTGGTGGTCCAGTGGTTAAGAATTTATATGGTTAGTAAAACATTGGAGGACAGGATGATTACTTTTGGTTTTTAACAAATACCAAGAAGGAACTGCTTACTTTTGCCTATGTATAAGGTCATGATCTCATGGCCCTTCTTTAGGAATAGCCCAGGAATTTCTGTGAGATTTTATCCCAGGTAAATAAAAATGTGCATCTATCCAAGTCTTTTTACTGGGGAAATACCTTTAAAATGTTCAATAAGATTGCTTTATTTTCCTGTATTCCCATGTAGTATAACTCATGTGTGAAATACTGCACTGAAGGTGAAATAGAGAAAGGTTGTACGGGTCCAGAATGACTGTTGTGTTGGTTGTTGGTCCTGGTGAATGCGTGATGAATTGAGCCATGGCTCCTAGTTGCTGTCCAGCATCAGAGTACATACGTTTTATCCCTAGCCTAGGAAAAGATAAAAATTAAAAAAAAATTTACTATGGTATTACTGAATGAGTTATCACTTTCACACTATTATAAAGAGAAAAAATCGTAAGTCAAACCTAAAGGGCACCACTGGGGGAGACTAGTTGAACGGTCCTCTGTACCTCTCTATACTATCTTTGCAACTTCCTAAAAACTATAGTTCTTTCAAACTAAGTAAACCTTTTTACAAATGAAAAAAGAAAGCAAAGTCCGAGGATATTTCCAGATAAAGATGAAATAATTGATGGGCAGAGAAAACAAACATTTCTACTACAGGGCCAAGATAAATTATTTGGTGCTTGGTTTCTACCTATGTTCGTTTTTGAAGAAAATCTTGCGGCTTGATACAATAAAAATTTTAAAATATATGATTACCTTTGTTTTTGTTTTCCTCATAGTAGAAAGCCAACCAAATCATCTTAGCTACCGGTATTAATACTATTGCTGTTCTTATTTTAGGTTTTAAAGTCCCCTCTGCAAAGGGAGTGGCAGGCAGCTTCAAAATCTCTAATTGTATTCTGCTGGTACTATTGATATCACTTTGCCCTTTCCAAAGTACAATTCAAGATGCCTGATATTTCTGTTCTAATCTTTTTCCTCCAAGTGAAGTGTAGTGATAGCCATCACTAAATATTAATAGTTGCTTTATTTAGCTTTTCTGAAATATTTCATAATCCAGTTTGCAATATGTTTTGAAAATAAAATGCTATTTATATGCTGAGAGTAAAAGGAGAGAGGGTTCAATTATTTCACCAAATGATTAGCAAATTTGGGTGAATTGGAAGCTTCAAACAACAAATTTTATAACCATAATTCTTAAGATTTTGGAAAAGTACAAATATAAAAACTACACTCTACTTATGAATAAATAAGTTGGAAAAAATTGAATTTTTAAAATTAAAAAAAAATTAATAACATATACTTGGTTATAAGAGTTTAAGTGTAAAGTTTTCCTTGAATAAGAAATCTTACTAAATTGATGTTCTGAGCATTTCATAATGTAATGAATTCCTTACCATCTAATTAATTGTATAATAAAAATGTAAGAAACTTAAAAAATGTATTCAAGAGGATTTGGTAAAATTTCAGACATTTTAGAAAAATTTTATATGAATACATTCAGTTATCACAGTAATCAAGCTTTATCCTTCACAGATACCACAACTGAATACCAGACCCTAATCTTTTCAGGGTTTGTGATTAAGTGGGCTGATTTTCTACCTGATTGTGGCTCTGGGAGTAAGGTACTAGAAATGGGTATCTATTAAGTTTTATTGACTATTCATAAAGGCGTATAATAACCAGCTGGATCCTGTAAACGTCACGGTGGGTGTTCAACTATATTTACCATCAACTCTGCAAACAATATGTATACTTTCATTTCAGGTTAACTAGCAAAAATCATTACCTAAAATCTGTACAATCTTGTTGTTCCAAGCCAAGTTAAAATGCACAGGAGACCAAGGAAACAGCACACCCTTACTTTCAAATGGATAGGTTTGTTTTAGAAGCCCAAACACTTGAAAAATATTCTCCATTTACATTTTTTTTTTTCAGACATAAATGAGGCCATCCTGTAGAAGCCATCCTACTATAATGAAAGAGGATGGAAGAACACTTTCTTTTTAACTTTAGGCATTTGTAGAAAATCAACAAGAATATGAGTGCCAAAAGACAAGTACCTTGGTAAAATAAAATATGCAAAATGGTAAAATCAAGACTCTCATCAAATGTTAATTGAACATGGGTCAAAAATTGAACATGGGAGGTTTTAATTAATCAAAGATACTTGATTAAATGAGGGAACTGGTAGCATATTATCTGCTGGAATGAAAATTTGATTTAGATTTAATACTACTGTTGTTTATTTGCAATGTCATGAAGAGAAATCAGTTGTATTATCAATTTTCTATAATGCAATTTTTATACAGTATTTCAAAGACAATTAAAAACATACATTTCAGTAGAGTCAGATAATTTCCAGAGAGTCTACTAGTCAATGAGAGCATTTCATGGAAAGAATAACCAGAAATATCTTGTGTCCTTTTCTAAGCCTAACTGTTTGCTGACAAATTTGTCTACTTTGCTCACTGCTTATATTTCCAGTGTGCAGAATTGTGCCTTCCTTCTTGTATGTGATTAAAGTTTATTAAAACAATAGATGAAAGAATTCAAAGAAAACAAAACCTTTCCAAAACCAAAATGAAACCCAAAGAAACAAGTAAAGACTTCTACTTTTAGAATTCAGTTCAATTCAGTTGCTCAGTCGAGTCCAACTCTTTGCAACCCAATGGACTGCAGCATGCCAGGCTTCCCTGTCCATCACCAGCTCCTGGAGCTTGCTCAAACTCATGTCCATTGAGTCGGTGATGCCATCCAACCATCTCATCCTTTGTTGTCCCCTTCTTCTCCTGACTTCAATCTTTCCCAGCATCAGGGGCTTTTCCATTGAGTCAGTTCTTCACATCAGGGGGCTAAAGTATTGGAGCTTCAACTTTAGCATCAGTCCTTCCAATGAATATTCAGGACTGATTTCCTTTAGGATGGACTAGTTGGATCTCTTGCAGTCCAAGGGACTCTCAAGAGTCTTCGCCAACACCACAGTTCAAAAGCATCAATTCTTCTGTGCTCAGCTTTCTTTATGGTCCAACTCTCACATCCATACATGACTACTGGAAAAATCATAGCTTTGAGTAGATGGATTTTTGTCAGCACAATAATGTCTCTGCTTTTTTATATGCTATTTGAGTTGGTCATAGCTTTTCTTCCAAGGAGCAAGCATCTTTTAATTTCGTGGGTTCAGTCACCATCTGCAATGATTTTAGAGCCCAAGAAAATAAAGTCTCTCACTGTTTCCATTGTTTCCCCATCTATTTCCCAGGAAGTGATGGGACCTGATGCCATGATCTTAGTTTTTTGAATGTTGAGTTCTAAGCCAGATTTTTCACTCTGCTCTTTCACTTTCATCAAGAGGGTCTTTAGTTCTTCTTCACTTTCTGTCATAAGGGTGGTATCATCTGCATATCTGAGGTTATTGATATTTCTCCCGGCAATCTTGATTCCAGCTTGTGCTCCACCAGCCCTGCATTTCACATGACATACTTTGCATATAATGGTGACATTATACAACCTTGATGTACACCTTTTCCAATTTGGAACTAGTCTGTTGTTCCATGTCTGGTTCTAACCATTGCTTCTTGACTTGCATACAGATTTCTCAGGAGGCCAGTAAGGTGGTCTGGTATTCCTATCTCTTTAAGAATTTTCCACAGTTTGTTGTGATCCACAAAGTCAAAGATTTTAGCATAGTCAATGAAGCAGAAGTAGATGTTTTTCGGAAATTATCTTGCTTTTTCAATGGTCCAGTGGATGTTGACAATTTGATCTCTGGTTCCTCCACACTTCTAAATCCAGCTTGAACATCTGGAAATTCTCAGTTCATGTACTATTTAAGCGTAGCTTGTAGAATTTTGAGTATTACTTTGCTAGCATGTGAGATGAGTGCAATTGTGCAGTAGTTTGAACATTCTTTGGCATTGTCTTCCTTTGGAATTGGAATGAAAATTGACCTTTTCTAGTCCTGTGGCCATTACTGAGTTTTCCAAATTTGCTGGCATATTGAGTGCATAAATTTAACAGCATCATCTTTTAGGGTTTGAAATAGCTCAGCTGGAATTCCAATCACTCCCATGAGCTTTGTTCATAGTGATGCTTCCTAAGGCCCACTTGATTTCACACTCTAGGATATCTGGCTCTAGGTGAGTGTTCATACCATCATGGTTATCTGGGTCATGAAGATATTTTTTGTATAGTTCTTCTGTGTATTCTTGCCATATTTTCTTCATTTCTTCTGCTTCTCTTAGGTCCATACTGTTTTGGTCATTAATTTTGCTCATCTTTGCATGAAATGTTCCCTTGGTATCTCTAATTTTCTCGAAGAGGTCTCTAGTCTTTCCCTTCTGTTAGTTTCCTCTATTTCTTTGCATTGTTCATTGAGGAAGACTTTCTTATCTCTCCTTGCTCTTCTTTGGAACTCTGCATTCAGATGGATATATATTTCCTTTTCTCCTTTGCCTTTAGCTTCTCTTCTTTTCTCAGACAAAATCTATTTGTCACTTCTACTGCATAATTGTTGGGGATTTTATTTAGGTCATACCTGAATGGTCTAGTGGTTTTCCCTACTTTCTTCAATTTCAGTCTGAATTTTGCAATGAGTTCATGATCTAAGCCATAGTCAGCTCTCAGTCTAGTTTTTGCTGACTGTATAGAGCTTCTCCATCTTTGACCGCAAAGAATATAATCAATCTAATTTTGGTACTGACCATCTGGTGCTATCCATATGTAGAATCATCTCTTGTGTGTTGGAAGAGGGTGTTTGCTATGACCAGTGTGTTCTCTTGGCAAAACTCTGTTAGCCTTTGCCCTGCTTCATTTTTTTACTCCAAGGCCAAACTTGCCTGTTACTCCAGGTATCTCGACTCCCTACTTTTTCATTCCAGTACCCTATGATGAAAAGGAAATTTTTTTTTTGGTGTTAGTTCTAGAAGGTATTGTAAATCTTCATAAAACTGTTCAACATCAGCTTCTTTAGCATTACTGGTTGAGGCCTATACTTGGATTATTGTGATATTGAATGGTTTACCTTGGAAATGAACACAGATCATTCTGTCATTTTTGAGACTGCACCCAGAAGAGCTGACTCAATGGAAAAGACCCCAATGCTGGGAAAGATTTAGGGCAGGGGGAGAAGGGGACAACAGAGGCTGAGATAGTAGGATGGCATCACCGACTCTACGGACATGGGTTTGGGTGGACTCCGGGAGTTGGTGATGGACAGGGAGACCTGACATGCTGTGGTTCATGTGGTCACAAAGAGTCAGACATGACTAAGCGACTGAACTGAACTGCATTTTGGACTCTCTTGTTGACTATGAATGATACTCCATTTTTTTCTAAGAGATTCTAGCCCATAGTAGTAAGTATAATGATCATCTGAATTAAATTCATCCATTCCAGTCCATTTTAGTTCACTGATTCCTAAAATGTCATTATTCACTCTTGCCATCTCCAGTTTGACCACTTCCATTTTACCTTAATTCATGGACCTAACATTTCAGGTTCCTATGCAATATTGTTCTTTACAGCATCAAACTTGACTTCTATCACCAGTCACATCCACCACTAGGCATTACTTTTGCTTTGGTTCGGCCTCTTCATTCTTTCTGGAGTTATTTCTACTCTCTTCTGCAGCAGCATATTGAGCACCTACTGACCTGGGGAGTTTATCTTTCAGTGTCATATCATATGCCTCTTCACACTGTTCACGGAGTTCTCAAGGCAAGAATAGAAAGGGAGAGAAAAGAAAGAGAAAATGGAGAGTAGGGAGGAAATGCAGGTGTATTAATTAAAGTTTAATCAGAAAAGCGCTTTGTACTTTTCCTTGAACTCTCTTTTAGAGATAACTCACTATTTTAGAGAGTAAATAGCATTTTTCTTTATGTGGTTTCAGCTGAAGTTCTTTTAGTATTCCTTTGGCAAAGTCAGTTTGGGGTAGATTTTTTAGACTGCAAATTGACTCATTGGAAAAGATCCTGATGCTGGGAGAGATTGGGGGCAGGAGGAGAAGGGGATGACAGAGGATGAGATGGCTGGATGGCATCACCGACTCGATGGGCATGAGTTTGAGTAATCTCCAGGAGTTGGTGATGGACAGGGAGGCCTGGCGTGCTGTGATTCATGGGGTCACAAAGAGTTGGACATGACTGAGCGACTGAACTGAACTGAAATTGACCAAATAAATGAATACTGAAAAAACACACATCTGACATCAAGTGGCTACCTAAGGAAATGTCCAGGTGTATGTGATTAAAGTGTATATATGAATGTTGGGTTTTGGAGTTGTATTTGAAAATCCATATTTTTAATAGGTTTTTTAATTAAGCAAATATAATGCTTTGTGATCAGAACTTTTCATGTGCTGGATATTCTCATAGGACTTGCTTTTAGTTACTGATCCAAAAGTATTGTCTAAATCTATGTATGGTAGAGAGTATTATTGTATTTTTAAACAGAAAATCCTCCCAAGGACTTTATATGTTTAAACTAGGTTTTCTCAAAGAAATACTATATACTGTCTTTTTAAAAAGTGCTTTATAGTAATCATTATTCATCAAGTGTCTCATACAGTACATTGGGGAGCAGGAGGCTTAAATGTGGCTAATAACTATTAATTCAGATTCATTAAATGATTGTTTGAATGAAAATGGCATATATAATTTTCACAAATAAATCCTAATGCAGGTAAATAAATTCCTGAACACTATATTTACATGCAAAAGATAAATATAGTGACATGACATCATCTATATCTATACAGATATCTGACATCTGTATCTATATAGATGTTATACTATATCTCATGACCTCAAGATAATATCATGCTTATATCATTTGTAAAATATTAGGACCAACTTTTACATTTTGATTATTAGGAGCACTTAGTATTCACCTTAAAACATCAAACAACCTTGTGGATAGACAAAGAAAAGACCATAAAAAGAGTCTTTTACACATTGATTTTTATAAAAGCATTTTCCTGTAGAATCGATAGATGCATAAAGAAGTAGAAGACAATTGATTTTAGAGTATGAGAATGGAGTTTATGAAGACGGCAACCTCCAACTGCAGTATATCAATACCCCTTTGGGCATTTTTGCAGGTGTTTCGGTGTTAAGATTCCTTTGGAATTTTGAGTTAATTATTGTATTGTGTGAGTGTGTTGCATTCTACTGCTTATTTGAATTGTAACTATAACTTGAAATCTGAGTTATTAGATACAGAAAGTTGGATTTGGAGAAAGAATTTTTATTCAGACTCTTCAGGACATTTGCTATATCACACATATTTAAAAATAAGTTTTGAAATACTAGTACAGGTTAAGGCATAATAAATCTGTATTATATCTATAATGGCTGGAATAAATTATTTGAATTATATAGGGCCTGGTGCAATGGGAAGACCCAGAGGGATCGGGTGGAGAGGGAGGTGGGAGGGGGGACCGGGATGGGGAATACATGTAAATCCATGGCCAATTCATTTCAATGTATGACAAAAACCACTGCAATGATGTAAAGTAATTAGCCTCCAACTAATAAAAATAAATGAAAAAAAAATATTAATAGAAGTACTACCATATTTTCAAATTTTTTAAAATGTAAATTATGTTATCTCCTGTTTAAAAAAAAGCAGTGTAATATCTCTGATAAATGTAGTAATTTGGAAACATTTTCCTGGACCTTTGAGCATTTGTGTCTGATATATGGGTGTATAGATGGACGGATGAATTAGTGTATGGACAAATAGATAAATATATAATTGAGAGATAGATGGGAGGAAAGAAGGAGTTTTGGTTAAAAGGGAAGGAACAAATGTTTGTCATCTTTATATTGCTTACAACAAATATGCTTAACAAACAAAAAAAGTTTAGACTTTATTGAACAGCAGTTATATTTTACAGTACTAAAATTGAGATAAAGATCCTTAAACCCTGAACTCCAAAAGTTGTAAACCACATTTATATGGGTCCCAGTTTCTTGACATATATCTGACTTGTGGGGAAGTTCTATACCTATCTATTAGATTAGGCCACTATACAAACTCTAGACTCTTGATGAGGGAGATAACAGGTACCATAGATGTTTCATGACATTAACATTTCATGAATAATCCCATTAGTCATCTTTCCCCTGACACCTGTTCTATCTACTGAATTCCCCATTTTGTGTGTTTCTATGTTCTTGGGCAAATCAACAATAGTTTTGGGCATAATCTACCTTCTGATGTTCTGTCTCTAATCTTATCGTGGCCAGGCCATTTCTGTTTTATTTCTTATGCTTCACAGTTTCATCTATTTCAATTCTACACTAGTCTCTACTAATATTGTCTGATTATGATTTTTATCATATATCACCTGAACTTTAACAATATTAATAAAGTTCATCTACAATATCAGCACATCCTTAAATCCTGCTAACAGATTTATATGTGAGCATGTTATTTCTCTGTCCCCAAACTTAAAAGGTATGCCTATCTATTATTCACAGAATAAAATACCTCACTTTTTAAAATGCAGTAAAATAAATAAAATAAAATACCTGCACCATGAAGGCTCTCTAAGGCCTGATCCTTTTCTCCATCTCTAGCCTTTTGACCACACATCCTCATTCTCTTATGTCCTTCTTAGACCATGGAATCCTCTTGGAATGGAATATATTTCCGCTACCACAGCTTCAAAGAAAAAAGCCCTTTCACTTAATTTTTCTCAACATCAATCTAGTAATTGTCAAACTTGATAAATTAATAAATGGATGAATAAGTGATACTGTTTTAAAAGTAAAATATCTAGGAAACTAACATCTATTTATAAACATAATATATATTGGGATATGATAGATAAAACTATAAATATCGTTAGTTCTCTTTCAAATATCATGAACCTAGAGATGATTAATAAATTACAGATAGCCTATCATCAAAATACTTGAAAGCCTTGAGCTTCAGGGCAAGATGAAACTTAACAAGCATGTGAAAAACGTGACTTTAGTAAGCTTCACTGTGATAATAGAAGTGTTTGTTGTACTAGATTAAATTGACTAGTTGTTTCATGGGCTGCCATGACAAAGTATCACAAATTAAGTAACTTAAGAAGCAAATATATTTTCTCACAGTTCTGGAGGCTAGCTCTGAGAGGAAGGTAGTGGCAGTAGGGTTAGTCTTTTAGAGGCCTTGCTCTTTGCCTCTTTTCATTCCAGTTGGCTGTTTGTTTTTTCCATGCCTGGATTTGTCTTCACTCTGTTCATGACTGGAGCTTCCCAGGTGGCACAGTGGTGATGAATCGGCCTGCCGGTGCAGGATTGGGAAGGTCCCCTGGAGCAGGAAATGACTACCCACTCCAGTATGCAAGCCTGGGATACAGCCTGGACAGGGAAGCCTGGCACGCTGCAGTTCATGGGATCACAAAGAGGCAGACAGGACTGCTCGACTGAGCACGCCCACACTGTGCATGTCTGTGTCCTAATCTTCCCGTCTTTTATTTTTATTATATATGCATATATTTAAATTTTATGAGGTTGTGTTGGTTTCTGCCATGCACAATGCAAATCAGCCATAACTATACAGACCTCATCTCTGTCCTCTCTCCCTCTCCCATCACTCCAGGTCATCAAATCACCTGACCGAACTCCGTGTGCTACACAGCAACTCCTTAAGAGCTCTCCATCTTACACTGAGAGTGCGTGCATGTTGATGCTACTCTCTCCATTTGTCCCACCCTTTCCCTCCCCAACTGTGTCCACAAGTCCATTCTTTACACTTGCCTCTCCATTCCTTCCCTACGAATAGGTTCACCCATACAATTTTTCTAGATTTCATAAATATGCATTAACATACTACGTTTGTTTTTCTGACTTACTCTGTATAACAGGCTCTAGGTTCATCGACCTCAGTGGAACTGACTCATATGTGTTCTTTTTTATGACTGAGTAATATTCCATTGTATATATGTACCATATCATCTTTTAAAGGTGTTATAGGATAAGGGATTACCCTCATCACTTCATTTTAGCCTAGTTTCCTCTTAAAAAAAAGTCTGCAAATAGGTCACATTCTGATGTACGGGGGGTTAGGACACCAACATATGCATTGGGTAGGAGTGAACATACATAATTCAGCCCATAACACATTGAGTTCCAAGATAATAAAAATAATACTATAAAGAGTTCTAACTTTAGTCAGTTCAAAAACAAAATCTTAGTAGATAGTATTTTACCAAGGTTTTTTGAATTTTCCACTTTCAAGTTTTATGTACAATTAAGAATGTTTATTAGACATCTTGAAAATGAGGATGCAATTGATTTTATATTCAACAAGTTCTATTTGTTGCTATTGTTCAGTTGCTCAGTTGTGTCTGACTCTTTGTAACCCTATGGACTGCAGTATGCTAGGCTTCCTTCACCATCTTCCAGAGCTTGCTCAAACTCATATTCATTGAGTCAGTGGTGCCATCCAACCATTTTGTCCTCTGTCATCCCCTTCTCCTGATTTCAATCTTTCCCAGCATCAGGATTTTTTCCAATGAGTCAGTTCTTTCATCAGGTGGACAAAGTATTGGAGTTTCAGCTTCAGCATCAGTCCTTAAATGAATATTCAGAGGTGATTTCCTTTAAGATCAACTGGTTGGACCTCCTTGCAGTCCAAGGGATTCTTAAGGATCTTCTCCAGCACCACAGTTGGAAAGCATCAATTCTTCAGCACTCAGCCTTCTTTATGGTCCAACTCTAACATCCATACATGACTACTGGAAGAACCATAGCTTGAACAATATGGAGTACTGTTGGCAAAGTAATGTTTCTGCTTTTTGTTTTTGTTAATTAATTAATTTATTTAATTGGAGGATAATTACTTTATAATATTGTGATGGGTTTTGCCATACATCGACATGAATCAGACACGGGTACACGTGTGTCCCCCCATTCTGAACCCCCGTCTGCCTCCCTCCCCATCCCATCCCTCTTTGAGTGCCCTGCTTCATGCATCAAACCCGTACTGGTCATCTATTTGACTTATGGTAATATACATGCTTCAAGGCTACCCTCTCATCCCACCCTCGCCCTCTCCCACAGAGTCCAAAAGTCTGTTCGTTACATCTGTGTCTCTTTTGCTGCCCTACATATAGGGTGTTGTTACCGTCTTTCTAAACTCCGTCTGTATGCGTTAATATACAGTATTGGTATTTCTCTTTCTGACTTACTTCACTTTGTTCACTTTGTATGGGCTCCAGTTTTGTCCACCTCATTAGAACTGACTCAAATCCATTCCTTATTGTAGTTGAGTAATAGTATATTGTGTGTATGTACCACAACTTCCTTATTCATTCATCTGCCAATGGATATCTTGGTACTTCCATGTCCTAGCTATTGTAAGCAATGCTGCAGAGAACACTGGGGTACATGTGTCTCTTTCAATTCTGGTTTCTTGGTGTGTGTGCCCAGGAGTGGGATTACTGGGTCTTTTGGTCGTTCTATTTCTACTTTTTAAAGAAATCTCCACACTCTTCTCCATAGTGGCTGTACCAGTTTGCATTCCCACCAACAGTGTAGGGGGTTCCCTTTTCTTCACACCCACTCCAGCATTTATTGCTTGTAGACTTTTTGATGGTGGCTCTTCTGACAAAAATGAGATGATATCTCCTTGTGGTTTTGATTTGCATTTCTGTAATAATGAATAATGCTGAGCATCTTTTCACGTGTTTATCAGCCATCTGTATGTCGTCTTTGGAGAAATGTCTGTTTAGTTATTTTGCCCACTTTTTGTTTTGCTTTGTTTGTTTTTCTGGTATTGAGCTGTATGAGCAGCTTGTATATTTTAGAGATTAATTCCTTGTTCATTGTTTCATTTGCTATTATCTTCTACCATTCCGAAGGCTGCCTTTTTACCTTGCTAATAGTTTCCTTCATTATGCAAAAGTTTCAAAGCTAATTACAGTCATCTCACATGCTCGAGCATTTGAGCATTACTCAAATTGCTCAAAATTCTTTAAGTCAGACTTCAACAGTAGGTGAACCATGAACTTTCTGATGTTGAAGCTGGATTTAGAAAAGGCAGAGGAACCAGAGATCAAATTGCCAACATCCGTTGGATCATTGAAAAAGCAAGAGAGTTCCAGAAAAAACATTTATTTCTGCTTCATTGACTATGCCAAAGCCTTTGACTGTGTCAATCACAACAAACTGGAAAATTCTTCAAGAGATGGGATACCAGACCACCTGACCTGCCTCCTGAGAAATCTGTATGTAGGTCAAGAAGCAACAGTTAGAACTGGACATGGAACAACAGACTGGTTCCAAATCGTGAAAGGAGTACGTCAAGGCTGTATATCGTCACCCTGCTTATTTAACTTATATCATGAGAAACGCTGGGCTGGAGGAAGCACAAGCTCAAATCAAGATTGCCAGGTGAAATATCAATAACCTCAGATATGCAGATGACACCACCCTTATGTTAGAAAGTGAAGAGGAACTAAAGAGCCTCTTGATGAAAGTGAAAAATGAGTAAAAAAGTTGGCTTAAAACTCAACATTCAGAAAACTAAGGTCATGGCATCTGGTCCCATCCCTTCATGGCAAATAGATGGAGAAGCAATTGAAACAGAGACTATTTTTGGGGCCTCCAAAATCATTGCAGATGGTGACTGCAGGCATGAAATTAAAAGATGCTTGCTCCCCGAAGAAAAGTTATGACTAATCTAGACAGCATATTAAAGAGCAGAGACATTACTTTGCCAACAAAGATTCGTCTAGTCAAAGCTATGTTTTTTCCAGAAGTCACGTATGGACGTGAGAGTTGGACTATAAAGAAATCTGAATGCAGAAGAATTGATGCTTTTGAACTGTGGTGTTGGAGAAGACTCTTGAGATCCCTTGGACTGCAAGGAAATCCAACCAATCCATCCTTAAAGGAAATCAGTCCTGAATGTTCACTGGAAGGACTGATGCTGAAGCTGAAACTCCAATACTTTGACTACCTGATGTGAAGAGCTGACTCATTTGAAAAGACCCTGATTCTGGGAAAAATTGAAGTAGAGAGGAGAAGGGGATGACAGAAGATGAGATGGTGGGATGGCATCACCAACTCAATGCACATGAGTTTAAGTAAACTCCAGGAGTTGGTGATGGGCAGAGATGCCTGGCGTGCTGCAGTCCATGGGATCGCAAAGAGTCGGACATGACTGAGTGACTGAACTGAACTGTACTGACGTCCCATATGTGTATTTTTGCTTTTATTTCCATTACTCTGGAAGGTGGGTCATAGAGGATATTGCTGTGATTTATGTCAGAGAGTTTTCTCCCTATGTTTTTCTCTAAGAGTTTTATAGTTTCTGGTATTACATTTCAATCTTTAATCCATTTTGAGTATATTTTTGTGTATGGTGTTTGCTTTTTAATATGCTGTCTAGGTTTGTCATAGTTTTTCTTCCAAGGAGCAAGCATCTCTTACATTCATGGCTGTAGTCACTGTCTGCAGTGACTTTGGAGCCCAAGAAAATAAATTCTGTCACTTGTTCCTTTAGTTCCCCATCTATTTGATGTAAAGTTATGGGTCCAGATGCCATTGCCATGATCTTTGTTTCTGAATGTTTGAGTTTTAAGACATCTTTTTCACTATCCTCTTTCACATTCATCAAGAGGCTCGTTAGTTCCTCTCTGCTTTCCATCATAAGGCTGGTGTCATCTACACACCTGAGGTCATTGATACTGCTTCTAGCAATCTTGATTCCAACTGGTGCTTCATCTAGCCCAGCATTTCACATGATGTACTCTGCATGTAAATTAGGTAACCAAGGTGACCATATATAGCCTCGACATTCTCCTTCCCCAATTTTGAACCAGTCTGTCGTTGCATGTCTGGTTTTAACTGTTGTTTCTTGACCTGCCTGCATACAGGTTTCTCAGGAGGCTGGTAAGGTGTTCTGGTATTCCCATCTCTTGAAGAATTTTCTACACAGTTTGCTGTGATCCACAGAGTCAAAGCTTTTAGCATAGTCAATGAAGCAGAAATAGATGATTTTCTGGAATTCTTTTGCTTTTTCTATGATCCAGAGGGTGCTGGCAATGGGATCTGTGGTTCTTCAAATCTGCCTGCTTCAAATATTGTTTTATTAACTAACGTCCATAGTTTACCTAAGGCTTCACTCTTGGTGTTATACAGTGCTAACCTGTGCATGCTCTCATGTGTCTACCACTATGGTATCATAGAGAATAGTCTCATTTCCCCAAAAACCTCTTGTGCTCCACCTTTCCCCCCTCCCTCAAACCCCTGGGAACCACTGATCACCCTAACACCTAACCCTCAGCAATCACTTATATCCCTATAGTTTTGCCTATTCCAGAATGTTAAATGATTGAAATAATACAGTATGTATCTTTGTCAGACTGGGTTCTTTCATTTAGAAATATGAATTTTTAAAAATTCCTTTATGCCTTTTCTTACCTTGGTAACACTTTTATAGCTAAATGATACTCTATTTCATGGATATAAAATAGTATATTTATCAACTGACATTTGAAAGGATTTTTGGTTTATTCCAGTTCCTGGCAATTATAAATAAAGCTGTTGTAAGCATTTATGTGTAAGTTTGGTGTGGACAGAAGTTTTCAAGACAATTGAGGAAACTCCTAATAGCCTAATTGCTGACTCTTATAGTAAGTCTACATTTAGCTTTGTAAGAATCTGTAAAAACTGCCTTTCATAGTGACTAAACCATTTTACATTTTCAACAGAAAATGAGAGTTCCTGTTGCGCCACATAATAGCAGCAAGTGGTATTATTAGTGTTTTGGTGTGTAGTACTGTTTCTTTGTTGTTTTAAATTTCAGTTTCCTAATAACATGATTTTGAGCATGTTTTATATTTTTATTTGCCATCATATCTTTTTTGATGAGGTATCTGTTCAGATATTTTGCCAAATTTTAAATTGTTTTTTTGTTGTTTTCTTCTTGTTGAGTTTTTAAAAAATTCTTTACATAGTTTGGATACAAGTCTCATCAGATATGTGTTTGCAACTATTTTTTCCAATCCGTGGCTTCTCTTAACATTGTTTTGCACAGAGTGTTTTTTTCCATAATGAAATCCAGCTTAACTGATTTTTTTTCCCCTATAGGTCATATTCTTGGGGACATATACAAAAGATAATCATCAAACCTACATTTTCTTCTGGATTATCTTTCAGAATTTTTATTGTTTTGAATTTTACATTTAGGTGTACATTCCATTCTGGGTTAATTTTTGTACAGAGTGCTAATCTAGATTTTATATTTAGATTAATTTTCTTTTCTTTTTAATTCTGAATATTCAGTTGCTCCAGCACTGAGGGTTGATAAGAATATTATTGCTCATTGGAATTGCTTTTGTCACTTGTCAAAGATCAGTGCCTATATTTGTATGAGTCAATTTATAGGCGTTTTTTTTTCTGTTCTATTGATCAGTTATCCTTTATTTCCTTATACCACATTTTCCTATTAGAGCTTTATGTTAAGTCTTGAAGTTGGGTAATATAAGTTCTTCAAACTTGGTCTTGTCTATTACTGTGTTAGCTTTATTGGGACTTTTGATTTTCCATATAAACTTAAGATAAATATTAGAATTTTTAAAGAATCATTTAGACTTTTGTTAGAATCATTTTGTCAATATCCCCTGACTAATTGGATTATATTGAATCTGTATGCCAAGCTGAGAATAACTGCCATCATAAAATATTAACTCTTCCTATCCTTGAAGATGGAAAATCCTTACATTTATTTGTTTTCCTTCATTTTTTTCATCAGGTTTTGCAGTTTTCCACATAAAGATCTTGAACATATCTTTTTTTATATATAGCTATTTAATTTTCATGCTGCAAAAGTAAATGATACTCTTTTGAATTTTTTTCTTTCATATTGAAATATAATCAACATAGAGCACTGTGTAAGTTTAAGGTGTTCAGCATAGTTGTTTGACAAATACACATCACGAAATGATTTTCACAGTGAGTTTAGTGAACATCCATCATCTATACAAAATTAAATAAACAGAAAGAAATATTTTTTCCTTTTGGTGAGCGTCAGGATTTACTCCCTTAACAACTTTCATATATAACATATAGCAGTGTTTAGCTTTATCAGCTGTACATTACATCCCTAGTACTTATTCTCTGATGGGAAGTCTGTATCTTTTGATTGCCTTCATCCAATTCCCCTTCCTCCCATCACCAGCTCTACAAGTCTGATCTCATTTTCTGTGAGTTTCTTTGTCTTAGAAGTATAATTGACCTATAAAACTATGTTAACTCCTACTATACAACATAGTGATTCAATATTTCTATGCATTTCAAAATGATCACTACAGTAAAATCCAGGTATGTCACTATGGAAAGATATTACATAGTATTGACTGCATTCCTCACATTGTACATTTCATACCTCTGTACCTCTTTCTTTCCGCCTCTTTTTGTTCTTTGTATCTAAAATTCTGGTTCTGTTTTGCTTGTTGATTTGTTTTCTTCTTTAGATTCTATATGTAAGTGAAATCATGCAGTATTTCTTTATCCATTTACAGATCCATGGAAGTGAAGATGCTTCCGTATTTTGGCTAGAGTAATAATGCTATAATGAAAATAGGAGTAGATATCTTTTCTAGTCAGTGGTTTTTTATTCTTTGGTTAAAAACCAAGGAATTAAATTGCTAGGTCACAAGAAAGTTTTGTTTTTATTTATTTTATTTTTTTGAGTCATTTCTATACAATTTTCCATAGTCGCTGCACCAACTTTCATTCCCATCAACAGTTCACGAGGATTCCCTTCCCCCCATATTCTTACCAGCACTTGTTATTTATTGTCTTTTTGAGAACAGTTATTCTGATAGGCTGTGAGGGGATATTTCATAGTGACTTTGATGTGCATTTGCCTGAAGATTAGTGATATTGAACATCTTTTCATGTGCCTATTGGCCATCTGTTTGTCTGCTTTGGAGAAATGTCTATTTAGAACCTTTATACATTTCTTAATCAGGTTGGGTTTTTCTTCTTCTTTTTTTTTGATGTTGAGTTGTATGATGTCTTTGTATATTTGACCTATTAACCCCCTATCAGATATATCATTTGTAAATAGCTTCTCCTATTCATTGGGTGGCCTTTTCATTCTTGTTGATAACTTCCTTCATCTGCTGTTCAACAGCTTTTTGGATTCATATAGTCCCATTTTTTTGTTGTTCTTGTTTTGCTTTTGTTTCCTTTGCCTGAAGAAATATATCAAAAATACTAAAGCTGATGGCAAAGAGCTTATTGCCTATTTTTATGATGTCAGGTCTTATATTTAGATCTTTAATTCATTTTGAATTTTTTTCCATGCATGGTATGAAAAAGTAATCCAGTTCAATTCTTTTGCATATAACTGATCAGTTTTCCCAATACCGTTTATTGAAGAGGCTGTGTTTTCCTCCGTTATATGATCTTGTCTTCTTTGTCATAGATTAACTGCCCATCTAAGTGTGGGTTCCTTTCTGGGCTCTCCATTTGATTCCACTGATCTGAGTGTCTGTTTTTGTGCCATTTCTACACTGTTTCAGTTACTGTGGTTTTACAGTGTCCTTTGAAACCTGAGAGCATGATACCTCCGTGTTTGTTCCTCATTCTCAAGAGCGCTTCAGCTAGTCAGGGTCTTTTGTGTTTCCACACACATTTTTGAATTATTTGTTTTAGTTCTTTGAAAAGTGCCATTGGTGTTTTGACAGGGATTGCACTGAATTTGTACATTGCCTTAAGTAGTATGGTCTTTTAAACAATATCGATTCTTCCAATCTATAAGTACAGTATGTCTTTCCATCTGTTTTTGTTGTCCTCAATTTCTTTCATCAGTGTTTTATAGCTTTCTGAATATGTCTTTTAATGCAGTAGATGTATTCCTAGATATTCAATTCTTTTTGATTAAACTGTAAATGAGATTTTTAAAAAAATTCTCTAATAGTTGCTGTTAGTGTATAGGGATGCAAAAGATTTTTGTATATTAGTATTGTATCCTGCAACTTTACCAAATTCACTGCTGAGATCTAATAGCTTTTTTGTGACATCTTCATATTTTCCAATGGGCAGTATCATGTCATCTGCAAATAGTGATACTCATTTTTCCTTTCCTATTTTGTTTCCTTTTATTTCTTTTCTTGGTCTGATTTCTGTAGCTAGGACTTCCAATATTATGTTAAGTAGAAGTTTTAAGAATGGACATCCTTGTCTCATTCCTGATTTTAGAGGAAAGGCTTTCATCTTTTTACCATTGAGTATAGTGTTAGCTGTGGGCTTGTCATATATGGCATTTATTATGTTTAAATATGTTGCCTCTGTAACCACTTTGGAGAATTCTTATTTTAAATGGTTGTTGAATTTTGTCAAAAACTTTTATTCACACATTGATATGATCATGTGATTTTTAGTCTTCAATCTGTTAATGTAGAATATCACATTGATTGATTTGTGGTTGTTGAACTGTACTTGCATCAGCAGGCTAAGTCCCACTTGATCATCATGTTTTAGTCTTTTAATGTATTGTTAACTCAGTTTGCTAATATATAGTTGAATTATTGCATCTTTTCCTCAGTGATATTGCCCTGTAATTTACTTTTTTGTGTGATATCGGTCAAGTTTTGGAACCAAGCTGATTCTGGCCTTGTAGAATGAATTTGGAAGTGATCCTTCCTCTGCAATTTTTTTGTGTGTGTGATATTTTGAGGATAGGTGGTAAATCTTTTCTGAATGTTGGTAGAATTTACCTGTGAAGCCATCTTGTCCTAAACTTCTGTTTGCAGGTATTTTTTTTTAACTGATTCAGTTTCATTACTGGTAAATTTCATTACTAAGTTTCATTATTGGTAATAGTTTCTATTTATTCCTGGTTCAATTTTAGGAAATTATACATTTCTCAGAATATGTTAATTCCTTTTAGGTTGTCCATTTTATTGGCTTGTAATTTTCATAGTAATCTTATGAAGGCTTCCCAGATGGTGCAGTGGTAAACAATCTGCCTGCCAATGCAGAAAATGCCAGAGATGTGGATTTGATCCCTGGATCAGGAAGATCCGCTGGAGGAGGAAATGACAAACTGCTCCATTATTCTTGCCTTGAAAATTCCAAAGACAGAGGAGCCTGGCGGGCCACAGTCCCTGGGGACACAGAGAGGCAGACACAATTGAGTCACTGAACACACCCAGACACACACACGCAATCTCTTATGATTCTTTGTGTTTTGCCTAATTTGCTGTGTTTATTTTTGTTTTTTTTTGGTAAGATGGTTGCATTTCCTAACCTTGGAGAAGTTGCATTTTATAGGAGACCTCCTATGTATCCCAGGAGCAACACCCCTCTGGCCACCAGAACTAGATGCTCTAGGGGCACCTCCTGTATTGGCTTCATGAGTTCTTCTGTTGTGGTGAGCTGACTACTAAGGGCAATCAGGTGTGGCTGGCCCCAGTCTGGTTGGTTGCCAAGCTGTGTCTTGCAAGGATTCTGACCGTTGCTTGTGGGTGGGGCTGAGTCACGAGGCAGCTGACTGCAGCATCCCAGGGGGCCCAAGGTCAGTGCTGGCCCACTGCTGGGTGGGGTCAGCATATAGGGTGAGAGGTTAAAGGGCTGAGGTCCTAGATCTAGCATGGGCCTGCTGGTGGTGGTGCTAGTTTCTGACACAGCTGGATTAGGCGTTCAGAGTGTCTTGGAGCTGGTGTCAGCTTGCTGGTGGGTGGAGCCAGGCTCCAAAGGGTCCCAGGGGGTCCCAGAGCTGGTGTTGGCTGGTCACTGAGTCCAGTCAGTCCTTGTGATGGCTGCTGTATGTCTGGAGTGTCCTAAAGGTGGCCTTAGCCCGATGGTGGGGGAGCCATATCCCAGGGCATCTGGTTGAGGAGCCCACTGTCTCCCCAAATGAGTATTGGCCTGGTGGTCCTGGGGTTGGTGCAGGCCTGCTGGTGGATGGGCTGAGTCTTCACATCGCAGGCTGTGCGTTATCGTGGTCTTGGTGCCGGTGTCCACCCGCTGGTGGTTGATGCTGTGGCCCAGGGTATCCTGGGAGTGGTACCCCAGAGCCAAGATCTGAGGTCCCTGGTTTCAGGGCCATAGAGATCCAAGAGTTGGTGTCTGCCTGATGGCGCAGAGACCAGGGTCCATGGGTTCCTGGGATGGTTACCTGCACACTGGTGGGTGGGGCTGATGCTCCCCAGGAGTATTCAGGAGCTATTGCCAGTGCCCTGGTGGGTGGGGCTGATGCTCCCTGGGAGTATTCAGGAGCTATTGCCAGTGCCCTGGTGGGTGGGATTGAGTCCTGGTCCCCTCTGGGGGATAGAGCTTGGTTCTAGAGTGGCTGTGAGCTCAGGAGGTCTTCAGACATGGTTCTTCTAGTGAGTAGGGTTGTGTCTCTGCCCACCTAGTTGCTTGGCCTGAGGGATCCCACTACTGGTCCAGATCAGCTGGTGGGTGGGACTAAGTGCTGACACAAATAAGCAGGGTTCCAAAATGATGCTTGCCAACACCAGTGTCCTTGTGGTATCACAAGCCCCCAGGGTAAGCTGCAGTTAACTCCCACTTCTCTGGGAGGATTTCCAAGGTCAACATGTGATTCTAACTCAGGCTCCTTTCAGATTACTGCTTTGTGAATCCCAGATCATGTGAGATTTTATATATGACACAGCCCTCTGGTTGTCCCAAGAGTAAGCCCTGCTGACATTCAATGCCTAATATTTTGGGGGCTCATCTTCCCAGTGCAGGATGTCTGATACAGGAAGCCCAGTGTGGGGCTCGGACCCCGCACTCCTCGAGGAGAACCTCTGCAATTGTAATTATCCTCTTGTTTGTAGATCACTAGTGATGTGGGTCTTGACTCCACGTCCCTCCTACTTGCCTGTTGTGGGTCCATCTTTACATCTTTAGTTGTAGAAGATCTTTTCTGCTAGACTTCATATCTTTCTCATCAAAAGTTGCCTTGTAAATAGTGTAATTTTGGTGTGCCCACTGGAGGAGGTGAGCTCTTGCACGCTCACTTGCTCAGTCATGTCTGGCTCTTGATAACCCCATGGACTGTAGCCCACCAGACTCCTCTGTCCATGGGATTCTCCAGGCAAGAACACTGGAGTCGGTTGCCATGCCCTCCTCCAGGGGATCTTCCTGACCCAGGGACTGAACCTGCATCTCCTACATCGGCAGGTGGATTCTTTACTATTTAGTCACCTGGGAAGCCCAGTTTAGGATCTTCCTACTCCACAAATATTACCCCCTCTTGTAAATGATGTTTTTAATTTCACTGCTGACATAGAAGAAAAGGACTGACTTTTGTATATTTACCTTATATCTTGCAAACTTGCTATAGTCACTTATTAATTCCAGGAGGTTCTTAGTTTCCTTCTTTCTTTCTTTTGTCAGTCATTTGGGATTTTCAACTTAAACCATCATATTACTTGTGAACAAAGATGGCTTTATTTCTTCCTTCTAAATATCTGTTTTTATTAGTTTCTTTTATTATTGCATTACTAGAACTTCCTGTATACTGTTCAGTAAAAATGGTGAGAAGAAATAGTTCTACTCTGTTCCCAATCTTAGGGGGAAATCATTATGTATCTCACCATTAAGTATGATGCTATCTGTAAGTTTTCATAATTGTTCTTTATGAAGCTGTGGGAATTCATTTTTATTCCTAGTTTGCTGGGAGCTTTCATCAAGTATGTGTATCTGGATACTGAGTTTTGTCAAATGCTGTTTCTGCACCTACTGACTGATCATAAGACTTTTCTTTTTTAGCCTGTTGATGTGATGGGTTACATTAAACCCATATTCAAATGTTGAACCAGCCTTGTATACCTTAAGTAAATCCCACTTGTGCATGGTGTATATCTTTTTATACACATTGTTAGATTCAGTTTGCTCACATTTTGCTGAGAATTTTTATGTCTGTGTTAAGGAGAGATAATCATTTTTAATTTGTTCTCTTTGTTTTGTTTTGGAGTTAGGGTAAGTTTGTCCTCACAGACTGAGTTAGGAAGTTTCCTTTCTGCATCTATTTTATTTAAGAGTTTGCAGAAAATTCACTTTTTTTCCTCCTTCTTTTTTCTTGTTTAAATTATGAAAGTATGATAACACATTTACAGGAGACTTGGAAAATAAAAAACAGTTATATATAGTTCCATTATGTATTATGATTTTTAAGGAGATAAGATTTTCTAGTTGGAATTTTAAAATCAAACTCTCAAAAGTTAATAGAATGAATATACATAAAAGTAAATGGATATAGTAGACTTGAAAACCACCATGAACCAATTCAACATAATTATGATTTATACAATTTTCATACAACCGTAGGATACAAATTCTATTCAAGTTTCCATAGACTATAAATTAGGAGATACTGAAACATATCCAAGGACACAAAACAAGGTAGAGAATTTCATGGTCTAAAGGTACTGAAATCATAGAATCTGTTCTCTTATCACTTTGGAATTATATTAAAAGTCAATATCAAAATCTATTTGAAAATAACCTACATACTTTCAAGTGCAATGTCTGGTCACTTCTTTGAATGCTTGTGGCATTCAGCAGTGAAACAAAATCAGTCTGTTACTTTCTATTTCAGGTGGGTATTAATTTTTCATACAGTTTATTTAATAGAGAAGATCCATTCAGATTATTAGTTATTGTGAGTGGTGGATTATAGCTTTAAAAGTTAGTCTGCTTTATCTAAGTTATCAAATTTGTAGATATAGATTTTTCCCTGCTTTACTGAAGTATAACTGACAAAGCCATAATATGTTTAAAGGTGAAAAAGGTGATTATTTGATATACATTTTTAAATGATTACAATCAAGTTAATTAACAAATCCATCACCTTATACAGTTTTGTGTATGGAAGAATGGTCAAGATCTATGCTTTTAGTAAATTTTAGGTACAAATACATGTTATTAAAAATGGTCACCATGTACATTAGATTTTCAGAACTTTTTCATCTCATAACTGAACCTTTGCACCCTTTGAACATTTACCCATTTTCCCCACCTCTCAATCCCTGGCGACCACCATTCTACTCTTTCTATGGGTTCATTTTCTTTCTATGGGTTCGTTTTTAAAAATTTTGTTATTGTTGTTGTTGAGATTGACAAATAAGTGATACTGTACATTATTTGACTTCCTCTAATTTATTTCATTTAGGATAATGTCCCCTACTTTCATCCGTATGTCACAAATGGAGAGATCTCCTTTTTCTGAGACCAAGTAATATTCCATTGTGAGTGTGCATACACATAGCAGATTGTCTCTATCCATTCATCTATCAACAGACATTTATTTCCATATTTTGACTATTGTGAATAGTGCTACATAGGAGTCTAGTACCTCTTCCAGATAGTGATTTTATTTTTTTGGATATATAAAGGGAGGTAAGAGTGCTGCATCATAGGGTGCGCACTCAGTCACTCAGACATGTCGGACTCCTTGCAACCCCACGGACTGTAGCCCGCCAGGCTCCTCTGTCCATGGGGCTATTGAGGCAAGAATACTGGAGTGGGTTGACATTTTCTCCTTCAGGGGATCTTCTCAAGTTTCCATGGAATTGAAGCCATGTCTCCTGAGTCTCTTGCATCCGCCGGCAGATTATTTCCCACATTGTATGGTAGTTCTCTTTTTAATTTTTTGAGGAAGCTGCATTTGCTTACCTTAATGGCGATACCAAATAACATTCCCACTGAAGTGTACAAGGGTTTCCTCCTCTTCAAATTCTTGCCAGCACTTGTTACCTCTTGTCTTTTTTTTTTGTCTTTTTGATGACAACCTTTTTTTGTCTTTTTGATTACCTTCTAACATGTTAACATCTTGTTCTGGTCTTGGTTTGCATTTCCCTGATGATTAGTGATGTTGAGCACCTTTCAAATCTCTACCAGCCAGTTGTATGTCTTCTATTTTGGTGGGGGGTGCGGATCGGAAATATCTCTTCAGATCTTTTGATCATTTTAATTTGGGTGAATTTTTTTTCAATTTTACTTTTTGTTGTTGAGTTCTGAAATTTTACATTACATTTAATTTGTAGGTCATTTTTCATGCTATTAATTTTAACAATATTAATTCTTCTAGTCATAAGTATGAAATATATTTCCATATTTTCACTTGTTTCTTTCAGTTTCCTTTATTAGTGTCTTATATAAGTTTGCAGATATTTTACTTCCTTGGTTCAATGTAATTTTAATTATTTTATTCTTTTTGATGCTATTATAAATAGCATTGTTTTGTTAACTTCTTCTTTTGGTGGCATGCTGATATTGTATAGAAATGCCATTGATTTATTTTATATGATGACTTTGTATCCTGCAGTTTACTGAGTTCATTTATCAATTCTAACAGATTTTTTGGTGGAGTCTTCAGAGTTTTATTTATGTAAGATGATATCATCTACAAACAGAGATAATTTTACTTCTTCCTCTCTTATTTGGATGACTTTTACTTCTTTTTCCTGTTAATTGCTTTAGCTAGGACTTCCAGCACTATGTTGAATAAAAGTTATGAACAAGGGCATCCTTATCTTAAAGGGAAAACTTCACCACTGAGTATGATACTAACTATGGGCTCATCATTATAATTTGTTGATGTGCTTTTTTTTAATATCTAATTTGAGAGTTTTGATCATGATTGAATGTTGAATTTTAGCAAATACTTTTTCTGCTTTTATTTAGATAATTATGTTTTTATCCTTCATTTCTTAAAGTGGTGTATCACATTGCTTCATTTGTGGACATGTAGCCATCCTTACGAGGTCCCAGGTGGAGCAGTGGCAAAGAATTAGCCTCTCAGATCAGGACATGCAGAAGACCCAGGTGCAATCCCTGGGTCAGGAAGATGCCCTGCAGGAGGAAATGGTAATCCACTCCAGTATTCTTGCCTGGAAAATCACATGGACAGGGGAGCCTAACAGGCTATAGTCCATGCAGTCACAAATAGTCAGACATGACTTACTGACTCAGCATACACACACAGCCATCCTTACATCCCCCAAGATTAAATCATACTTGAGCACAGTCTATGATCCTTTTAATAATGTTCAGCTTAGTTGCTTTGCTCATGTTTTGTTGATAATCTTAGCAACTATGTTGATAATCTTAGCAACTATGCTTCTCAGTGTTATTTGCCTATAATTTTCTTTTCTTTTGGTGGTTCTCATCTGGTTTTGGTATCTACTTTGGTTGGTTTTGGGTTTTGGTTCTCATCTGGTTCTGACCATATAAAATGAATTTGAAAGTGTTCCCTCTTCTTTAATTTTTTTGGAAGAGTTTGAGGAGGATTGGCATTATTTCTTCTTGAAATGATTGACAGACTGTACCAGTGAAGCCATCTAGTCTTAGTCTGAATCAGTAATCAAAAATCTCCCCAAAGAACAACCATCTTACTAGTAGTTGGTCTGTTCAGATTGTCTGTTTCTTCATGATTCAGTCTTGGTAAGTATGTTTCTAGTAATTTATCCATTTCTTCCAGGTTATCCAATTTGTTGGTATATAATTGTTTTAGTAGTCTCTTATAATCCCTTGTACTACTGTGGTTATCAGTTGTAATTATTCCTCTGTCATATCTTATTGTTTTTATTTGAGTCTTCTCTTTTTTTAAGTATTCTAGCTAAATATTTGTCAATACTGTTCATATTAAAAAAAATAGGTTTGTTTTTTTACTATCTTTACTATCTTTCTAGTCTCTCATTTCTATCTGCTTTGATCCTATTTCCTTTGTTCTACTAACTGGGGACTTAGTTTTTTTGTTTGTTTGTTTTTTTAGTGTCTTGATGTAAAGTTAGATTGTTTGAGATTTTTCATTTTTTCTTTAGGCACTTATTGCTACAGACTTCCCTCTTACACTGATTCTGGTGCTCTCCATAAGTTTTGATATGTTGTATTTCCATTTTCATTAGTTTTAAGACAACTTCTGACATCTTCTTTGACCCATTAGTTGCTCAGGAGCATAGTGTTTAATATTCACATGTTTGTGAATTTTCCAATTACCTCCTGTTACTTCTTTCTCATTTCATACCATACTGATTGGGAAAAATAATATTTGATATGACTTCAGTCTTCTTAAATTTGTTCGGACTTGGTCTGTGGCTTAACATATGATCTATCCTAGGAAATATTCTGTATGAACTTGATAAGGATGTGAATTCTGCTATTGTTGGCTATTATATGTATGTCTGTTAGGTCTATTTGGTCTAACGTGTAGTTCAGAATGTTTCTTCCCATATTGATTGATTATTTCAATGACCTTTGTGTTTCTGAAAGTGGGTTTTGAAGTCCCCTACTATTATTATTATTCTATTTCTCCCTTCCAATCTACTAGTATTTGCTTTTTGTATTTAGGTGCTCCCATGTTGATGCATATTTGCAACTGTTACATCCTTGTGATTAACTAGTCCTTTATGGTTATATAATGTACACCTTTGTCTCTTGTTACAGTTTCTGACTTAAAATCTGTTTTGTCTGATGACGTATAGCTAACCTCTTCTCTTTTGATTTCCACTTGCATGAAATACCTTTAATTGCTTCACCTTAAACCTGTATGAACACTTAAAGCTGAAATGAGTTTCTGGTAGGCAGCATATGGTTGGGTCTTTATTCCTTTATCTACTGTCTTTTGATAGGAGAATTTAATCTACTTAAATTCAAAGTGATTATTGCTAGGTAAGTGCTTACTACTACCATTTTGTTAATGCTTTCTGTGTATTTCATAGAGCTTTCATTTCTGTCTTCCTTTTGATTATTTACTGCTTTGATTCCTTTGTCTTTATCCACTTGGTATCTACTATAGATTTTGTTTTGTAGTTATCATGACACTTATAAAAAAGAAATCTTATAGTCAGTCTATTATAAGGTGGTAACAACCTAACTTCAACTGTCTACCAAAGCTCCACATCTTTTTGGGTTAATTAGTTATTCTTGTTAATTATTTATTTAAAGTATATTGGGCTATTCAGAGTTACAAGTAGTAGACATCCAGAAGAACATTTCGCTCGGGGGCACTTCTCACATGCCTTCTCCAGTCACTCTTGCCTCATCAGCTACATAGTCTTTCTCTGTTTCATTTTCTCTTTCCGTCTTTCTATAATACTGTCTAAATATTTTCTCTTACAAATATACCTTACCCTATCTCCTGTATTTTATACCTTCCTATACGGAAGATAACTGATTCCAGATTTTCTGCATGTATTCCCTTTAAACATGTTAAATACCATCTTCAAATGTATGAAAACCTATTACACTAAAGATGTTAACTTCATGCTAGGGCAGAGTAAATATTATTATATAGCTATTTACATAACATAACAATATAACTATATGGCTATATAGTATTTATATAAGTAAATAATAAATATAGATATCATTAAATAACATTATGAAATATTTAACTATGAATGAAATTTATCTGACAGGTATGTTAAAAATCATTTTCAAAGCTTTGCCTGTCATATATAACTAATTTTAACATAAAATTTCCAAAATGTTTCAGAAGTAAAGATTATTTGATCAAATCTGTCTTTATTGATGAGGAAATTGGGGCTCTAAGCTATATACTTTTACTAACAGTATTGGTATATGCACTAACTTGTAGTGTTCTCCCCATTTTACAGATGTGAAAACTGAAACACGCCTAATTTATCCAGTGTCATACAGTTGAGGAATCAGAGCGTTGAACCCCTGAAATCTGTCTTTTAGTCCTGGGCTCTAAAAACTGTGAAATACTGCATATCTTCAAATCTTTTTTCAAATACTCTTTCCCAGTTTAATCTTAAATTTCATCTAGTCAGAAAAACAGAAAACTAAAAGTAAAAGCAACCTTTTTCTAGTGGGATGTTGATGACATGTTTTTTCCCCTTCTATCTGGGCAACATAATCATTAATTATAAATGATTGCAGGTGAGTTGCAGTCAGCCCAGGAACAGACAAATGACAGTTTCTGAGAGGAATCTCCAAGGTCTTTATGTAGCTTGACCGTTCATGGGAAGGACAAACCCAACTCTCTAGGGGACAAAAAAAAGCAGTAATCATTTTATTGTCTTCAAAGTAAATCAGAAAATTATAAAAATTAGACTCTAAAGCTAAAGATGAGTAAAGTTCCTTCTTAGAAATTCTAGGACAAACTAGTCTTTATTTCTTCCATGTATTACAGATCTTACAAGTGTTTCACATTGCAAGTATTACAAAGAGTCACCCTTTTCCAGGCTCTCATAAAACCTCATAAGTAATATTTATGCGAGTTCAGGTGATCAAGAAGAAAATGACACCTAAATCTTCACCAGGTAAATTTGACATGTGTTCCCTCATTAGCTTTTTTTCAGAATTACTTTTAAGTTAGGATTGGATTGGCTCACCAAATTTGGCCTCTGGTTCTCTTAGTTACACTGCATTCCCTAATGCTGTTGCAATGGAGATAATTATAATTCATTCTTATTGATCAAAAGAGTGACTTTCTTTTTTGGGTCTTAGCTGACAAAGACTTAAAGCAATTGCTCCTGGCATTTTCACATTATTATGAAAGCTGTCTTTCCTCCTCTTTACAGTAAGCAATAATGCATGGCTTCCTGTTCAGTGCTCTCATATCAAATAGTGCATGAGCTTAAATCAATTGCAAATTTATATTATATACACTCAGTGTAAAATATTCAAAAGGATGAAAGTATATCCATGCAGAAATCAAGATAACAATGGAAAATAATATATATTTTATCTTTTATGATTGAAGAAATTTTAATACTTATATATAGAAATACCAATTATATTAGTATTTAGTTCCTTAAGTCATGAATTTATTGATTCTGTAATCTTAAAACTCTTCTCCTTATTTAAGTCGAAGAAAGTAAATTATGAATTTCTGAAGCTCAAACACTTTTATTGTAAATTAGCCCTTTTATTTTTTTCCCTTCACTGGTCCCATGTTCAAAAATATTTTTTGCTCTTCAATCTTCATTGATAAGCTAATATATTTCTATTTTTAAAATTAAATATTATATAACTAATAGTAAAATGCTTTGAGCATTATAAAAATGGTATCATGATAGTTAAGTTGACATAATTTTAGTCAGAATCAAGGAAGTTAACATTTTATTTCACTGTCCATTATATAGTTTTAATATCTTGATAAGAACTTGGAGATCAATTTTACTGGTTTCACCATTTGCAAACACTTGGACTTCTATATTGAAGTCATTGTTTTAAAAGGAGTTTTGTTTATTCTTCTGTTCTCATGATACCCTTTCTACTTTAAGAATCATAAAATATTACCATTCACTTTTTTTATTCAAAAAAGAAGTTGTATAAGTACTTGCTCAGTTTCAGTTAACAAGAAACATCTAATTTTTTGAATCCTTTCCTTTGGTGTTTTTAATGTCTCAGAATTCACATTAGTAAGATTTAACTACATGGTTCTACATAGATAACAAAGAATATGACTAAAATGAAAATATGAAGGATTTTACATCCTTAGGCCAGTGGCTTATCTGTTGGAGCATGCTGAGTCCCTGGTGTGCACAAAAACACTAGATTTCACTCTTGCTCCAAAAAGAAATACCTCTGTATAAATGGTCCATGTAGCAATTTGATCATTTACAATTGAAGGGCCACTTTAAACCAGAGTAATACACCCAAGAGAGTCATGGTTTCCACCAAAAGAACAATCACAATAGACTGATGCAGTAGTTTCTGGCACCAGAGGGAACAACTTCTTCACAGAAAAAAACCCTTAAAATGAAGTAGCCTGTTCCACAGAACAAAGTGTCTCCTTAGAATGAACAAGTAAGGAGGTTTGGCTGAAAGTGCAGATGGTTTCCTCCAAAATTATTGCGATTAGCTGTTATTTCCATTTCTCTTTGGCCTAAATCTTCTTCACCTTGACATGCAATGACATTATTAGAAGGGTTTCAGTAATTCTAAAATGGAAAATTTATTCACGGAGATACACTATTAATATATTTTAAAAGAAAGACATAGCTCTAACCATGAAGGATAATATAAGTCAGACCAGGAGCACACGTGCATTAATGTCTCCTTAAGTGTGTGTGTGTGTGTGTGTGTGTGTGTGTGATAAAGTCAAACCAAAGGAGATAGCAAAGGATCTTGAAATGAATCACAATCCATAGACGTATACAGCCAAAGATGAAGGAGGAATGTGAATATTCCTGAGAGGTCATGTTATGATCAGGGGGCCAGTAGCAAGTTTTTCTCTATGAAGTATTCAGTGCATAAAGAAATAATCATAATATATCAGATAAAATTAAGTATAAGTATTATATCTTGTCCTAGATAGAACTAGAACTGATTCAAATTCTGTGTACAGGTATCTCTTCTTTCGCTGAATAATTTGTGGAGCCAAAGTGCCTACAAAGTAAATTTTGCAGCACTGTTCTGAGGTCATAGAGAAGACAAATCAGTTGGAATCTATATTCTTAGATATTAATCCCAACAATTGCACTCCTGATGGCTGTGTGAATTTGAATAAGTTATTCACTAACTTAAACTCAGTTTCCTTACCTATAAAATATGTTCAATTAAAAATTTTTCTCATTCCTGGAATTATTCAGTAAAAAATAGGCATGAAGTACATATATATGGCTCCTAATGCTTGGAAACTTGGTTAATGCTCTTTTTCTTTCTCCCTTTATCTATTTGTTCTTCTCTTCTTCCCATACACTTTCTAGCTTATTGTTGAAAGCCAGAAAGAGAGAGCGAGAACAATGCATTTATGGCAAATTCTTCAGTAAATTAACGTTCAAAATATAGGACTAGGTTGGTGAACAATATCCTTGGTTTATCATATAGCATGACTTATATCTCTTTACTTATTTAGAGGATTTCATATTTCCATGACTCTTCAAAGATAATTCTCAACATCCAATCATTCCCATACTGAATTACCTCTCCCCATTGGTATTCATGTAGGGACTATTGTATTGTAAAATAATCCGAGGCTGTATTCAGATAGAGAAGAATGTCATGATTCATTACAATGTTTCATATATGCTAGGTTCAATACATTTCCTTCTCTGGATTTGAGGTACGTCTAACAATCAATGACATATCACAGTCTTAATTGAGAGTATTATTTTTTCTTTTAAAATCAACCTGAAATAGTGATGTATTGAATGTTAGGGGGATCTTAAAGTCAAGGAAACATGGTAACAATGTCTGCCATAGGCACAGAAGAGACCATATAGACCAGCCTTCAATTTTCATACAATGTATGAAAGAAACCTTCCTGGGTCTATGAAATATTTGTAAAAGTCATAGGTTTACTGTAGAGAAATGTCTTTTTTTTTTCTTACCTGCAGAAATTTTGTGCATTTATATATTATTTTATAACTTAGAGTGTGTGTTAGTGGTGTCCAACTCTTTGCAACCTCATTTAGACTACCAAGCCCCTCTGTCCATGGGATTCTCCAGGCAAGAATACTGGTCATCCCTTCTCCAGGGGATCTTCCCAACAACCCAGGTTTTGAACCTTGGTGTCCTGCATTGCATGCAGATTCTTTGCTGTCTGAGCCACCAGGGAAACAGTCATATACTACAGGAAAAAATACAAAGATGTAAAGTGTGATCCTATTATACAAGATGTAAAGTGTGATCCTATTAAATTCAAATAAGTTAAATCAGTTATTTTTTAAAAGAAATCATTAAAACCATGGCTAGAGTCTTGCAGCCTATATCTATATCTCTATCTATTTACTGCTGTAAACTATTATAGTTATATAAATATTAATATTTCTTTATATACTATATATTTCTGACTATATATGCATTGATACAAGGACAGTGATTCTAAATTTTAACTTCTTTTAAAGAACTTATAATCAAAGACATATTATGACTATAATTGGTGATTTTCTTCCTCACTGGCACCCAAAGTCATTGTACATTCTACAGTGAATGGGATCTTACATTTACTATAATACTATTGAAAGATACTTATAAAAGTAAGTAAAAGACTGATTTATTTATTGATTTTATATTTATATATATATGTCTGTAACTATACGTTTTTTCCTCATGAAATAAATTGCCCTTCTAGAATACATATTTTAGGAAAGCATATTACAAACTTATAATTACCTTTAAGAACAGCTAAATTTCTATCTAAATACAGAAAGAACTCAGCATTTTGAATGCATCCTTTTAATTCCAAAAGTAGTATTCCAAAAGTATGCTAAAACTTTATCAATGAATAATACTATATCATTAGCACAGAACCTGAGTTTAAGCTCAGTGATTACAGTTTTCCTGGTGTTAGGAAACTTATTTTGAGAAAATATCATTAAATTATATTCTTTTAACAATATTATAAATTTTATACATTTTATACTTGATTTAATTGAAAAAATCCATGAATAGATTTATAACTTCATTAAAATATACATTTTAAAATGAGAGTAAAAACACATAGATTGAAAAACTGTGACCTTTTATTCATAAATTTGAAAATACATTGTATTGTTAAAGATGAGTGAGTAAAGATATAACTGTGGATATTTATAATTTCGTCTTAATATTGAAAAGCTGCAAAGTTATTTCAATGGTGGTTTGAGTAAATACATAATAGTTTATTCATACAATAGAGTATTGTATGTTTAAATTGATGTTTAAAACATTAAGAAAACAAACAGACCTGTCTATGAATGTAAAAATTAGTTAGTGTCCTTTAAGTAAGGTTATTAAAACTACTACAGAGTTACCCATGTTTTGAGAAACACAAATGCTTATGTTTCTAATACTTTAAAAGATGTGTGCACTTCTGATTTTCCTAGAGTGGATATACCTTGCTTTGTATCTATAGAAAAGGACAATTATTTTTAACATAAATACAACTTATTCAACAGAACTTAACAAAAAGAACAGCTGGGAAATACGAACAAAAATTGAAAGACAAACAGTTTGGTCCTCTCACACATTTTCTTTCCTAACGTGTAAAAATATCATACGTGTATTATTTGACTGATGCTTAATTGAGTGTTTCACTTTAGGCAGGCAAAGGGATTTGGAACGAGCACTTGTACAAAAATAGCTCTCTCCACATGTAGACCTTCCTTGCACAAACTGGAGAATTTATATGATAAGGATCTCTCTCTCACACGATTAAATAATGACACGATTGAACTTTGGAGCCTTCTTTTGCCCTTATTGAAAGTCATTCCCAAAGTTGTTTCAGATTGTGTCGTTACTATTTGAACTGGCAGCAGTGACCTGATCTGAGCACAGGGCCTTCTTCCCGACCTTTGATGTGCTGTCGGAAGATAAGTTAAATCCCAGGCTTCTTGGCATCAGGTTTTAATTTGATATCATGGAAATGAACTGCATACTCAGTATTAGGACAGATAGTGACTGCCTATTACCTATCTCATGAAGTGGTTGGAGGCACTGCTCAGGTGGAACAATCAGGGAAAAAATCAGAATTTGTCAGCTTCATTATGTGTCTGGTAATTTGCCTCATTCATAATAAGTGTTTAGAACATTTCTGATTAGACGTCAGGAATTTATTACTTCTGACAATAGACTGTTGCCACGTGTACTCTGGGAGAGCATTGGTTAACAGCATATGGGAACTGTTTCTCCTGCTGCTTGAAAAAACATTTAGCAGCCCTCCAGTTTTAGAAATTATGAGAAAACAAAGTGCTGAGATAAAAACAAAGAGGATGTGAGCTTCTTACAATACAGAATTCATCAACGCCTTCCACTGTGTGTCTGACAGTGATATATATGTGTATTATACGTATGTATTTATGTGTATGTGTGCACACAATTTTAAAAGAATGTTATGTATTTTAAAAGTAACAAGAAACCTGGGAAATTGAAATTCAAAGTGGATTTATCCTGAACAGCAGGGCAAAGCCCTGTTTTAGGAAAAATTAAGAGCATATGTTTCAGAATTCAGCTCTAATTTGCAATGAATTGCTTCAGTAAAACCACTTATATCAGTATTGTTAATCTTAATGGTTACAAGTGACCCACGTTTTAATAATGCAGACCATCGGTTGAGTACAAATCTTTTTTTTTTTTCCCCTAATTAAAAATGTTTGACCACAAGAGGGAGTTCCTTGCCAACTGTTTACTTATCCTCAACAGATATTACAGGCCTGGATTTCCAAAGAAAAATACTTTCAGATGTATTTAGTTTGTTCTGTGCTTTTGGACTAAGAAAATGATGACAATCTATTTAAATGTAGGCCTTCATGAATTTCCAGATTAAAATACAATTTGCAATATGAAAATTTTAAGCTAACATGCTAATCATTTTTCAAGAATAAAATGATGTGCCATGTTTTTGAAAGAGCTTCCAAATCTGTACCTGCAAAATTGCGATGCACTGGTTTGTGAACAGAACCCATACAGCCGCACCGAGGAGGAGCTTTTGAGGGTGCAGGTTACCTTACTGTTCACCAGTTTGTGTACTTTGAATCAGTAAACATAGCTTCACTTATGTAAGTTAATGCACATATTTTTGCTGAACTTGGTACCATCAGGGAATTAATGTGTAGGATACGCAATGTGACGTTCAAACTACAAAATTAAATTAACATGTTTGAAGAGGAAAAACATGTTCCAACTAGCGACCTTCTTAGAATGTAAGTAATGGCCATTGCCCTCATGATTAGGTGCATAATATACACAATAATTGATCCAAAGATTATAAAGCTAAAAATATTTCCTACTTCATAAAACTTTGACTTAAAATTATATGTAACTCAGAGCATCCCAGTGAAATGTACACTTAGAAAACTTTGAAAAAGAATCAGCATGATTAGGAAATGTGGTTAGTTATTCAATACTGTTCTAGGCTACTTTTTGTTTAAGGTAAAAGGGTAGACTTGTCTTAAAACTTATAAACAATCCCCCCAAGAGAGTGATTTCTCTTGTGACTACTCCCAGAAGGCTACACCATAGCAGTCAGAAGTCACACTCCACAGCATCTTTCCTTATCTTTTGATTAGAGCAAGAATCTCCTCCAAGCCAATGCACATGGGCATTTAGAGATAGACCCTCCGGAAACACACATTGAGATAATTAATAAGTATAACCATAGTACATGCAGTAATTTTGGCAAAACTTATTTGGAGAAAATGACTGCATCTCACATGTTTTCCTAGAGTGCCTTTATGGCACTGGCTCTAAATATGGGATATAAGAGAGGAAAATACCAGTAATTCTTTTTGCTGTGCCCTCCCACCCCCTATGGTTCTTAGGATTGTATTATTTTAAACCATTTTTGACACATTTGACCACATGAAGTCATGCATTTTTAAGAGCTGTTCTTTTTACAGTAACTCAAACTGACAAGTCAGGAAAGCAGGCTTCTTTAGTGACCCCAGTAGTCCTCAGCTCACTTGAAAGGTCCAACACACACACAGTGAGGAATAAAAGGATGGTGCCGGTTAGCATATATCTGAAAGCAAGAACTTAAGTTAAATAAAATACAGGGTAAGTCACGAGACATTGTGAACGCACATGCACAAACACACATTCAATTACAGACAGTAATATATTTGAAATGAATATTCTTTGTTCATGTAGAGAGGAAGTCATGAAAAATCCTTTAAAATTGAGACTGAACGCAAGATGACATTAAGCTAAAGAAATGGAGAATCTCACTCCTTTTTTCAGTGAAGTGGTTGTAGGATATTTTGTGCTATACACTGTGGAATAGGAGCCTGGAAATTCTCTCTCTCTCTCTCACACACACACACACACATCATACATGCACTCTTCTTTGTGATTTAGTTATATTGATTTTCAATGGATGTATTGAAAATATTCCTAGCACTAAAACTCAGGGAAAACATCTGGACATTTTAGTCTCCATAATGTAAGAGATCCAGTTATTTTCAAATATGCTTAGTGACTGATATGTGTATGTGTGTGTGTGTGTGTGTACACGTGTAATTTTTTCTTCCCTGCTTGGTTCCATGAAGACAAAACCTTTATCATCATATGTTGTCATTATGAAACACGGTAATTTCCCAAATTTACCTTGAGAATATCTAACACATTTACCTTTCGAACACTACCTTTCAAACCTTCCCTCATACTATCAACATAAGCACATCTGAGGGTGAATTAAGGATTTATGCCAGTGGTCTGGAAGAGAGTGTCAGAATCCACAAGCTGAACTCTTAAATTTAACAGAAATAGCAGTGGGAAGCCATAGAGGCACAGAGGGACTTGCTTGTGGGTCACTTTTCAGAACTTTCAAAGTAAAAAATTTGTAATTTAGCATCCTTACCTGATAGGATAAAGACTGACAGGATGTCAGCCTTAATAGTTGCACTAAGAATTCATGTTTATGTGAACTTTTAAGAAGGCATCACGTGTTATTCCTAGTAATGTTCTGGTTTTTTTTTTTTACTTGATTCATAAATCTTAAATATTATCAGTACTATTGATGCCTTTATTGTCATGATTATGAATAAATTTTGATTTCACAAAACCAATTTACAAACAAGTGTAATAGACAAATTTCCATAATAAGAATTCAGAAATAAGAACAACATACAACTTTCTGGCCCTGTGTTCCAAGTCAGATAAGGTGAGCAAGTTTTTAAAATCAAAATATCTTAGATAAATTACTATAAGCCACTCCAAAAAAGCCCAGTTTAAAATATGCCAAAATATCCAC
The DNA here is from genome assembly GCF_023699985.2 of Odocoileus virginianus. Lineage (NCBI taxonomy): Eukaryota > Metazoa > Chordata > Mammalia > Artiodactyla > Cervidae > Odocoileus > Odocoileus virginianus. The sequence continues at coordinate 86,176,879 of NC_069676.1, forward strand.
ACGTCGCCACTGGACTGAGGGCTTCAGTTAACACTGCAAAAAGCTATCTTTAATAGCTATTGGATGCTCAGCAGGATGAGCAAGGCTGGGATTAGAGATAATGATACTTGTTGGAACGGCAGGGAGGCAGAGGAAAAAGCAATCGGCCTCCCTTGGCTTTGTAAAAGCATATTGGGAAGAAACTTACATTCAGGAGGACATGATACCAGACAGTGATACATTTAGTAATCTCAATATTTCTTTTTTCTTTTAAGTTGATCTGAGACTGCTTTTTCGAATTTAAATATAGCATTGAAATACATTGTTAAATCTCTTCATGTTGATGCCTTCTTTTTTTTCTGTTTCCTTGCCTGCATTCTATCTCAATCCTTGTCCTCTTAAGTGAATATTAGTGTGTTGATGTTGTAAAGTAGATTGTCCATCACCCTAACCTCTAGTCCAAGCTAATTGGGGAAGCTAGATTGATGTGTCTCATGAGTTGCTGTGGCTACATTACTTCCTTCTTCTGAAACTTAGAGACCTTCCCATCATGTTCAACAAAATACAAATATCACAGACTGGCATTTAAGTTCCCCTCCTAAAAGATATTAGTCTTCCCTTTTTTTGGTAACTAACACTGCCC